>NW_027526225.1:20025285-20500285 GCF_048455015.1 Haemaphysalis longicornis | reverse complement strand
CCGAAACGCAGCGCACATGGTGCGCCAGAAGTGCAGTGCAAACGCAACATCCGCTGATGACGTGTTGCAGTGACTGTGTCGCCCAATTGAAAAAGGCTCTGGTGATTCCCCACGCTAGGGAATCAGCTGATATCAACTCCATCGCCTCTTGTATTTTTTCAATGATCAACGCTCACCTTATACCACGGCTAGCGTTATCTTTTGTTTCGTTGGTAGGCGCAAGAAAGAGGCTAGCCATTGCCCGTCGCCCGTTTCGACAGCCCTAGTGGGCGTTGGTGACAGTTTTGCTTTTCTTTTTTTATTATTGTCTCGACCACATCTGACGTGGCTACCAGACGTGCAAGATGTGAAACGTCAATATTCGGTCCTTTTTTTTTTTTTTCGTTAGGTTTATTTGCTGTTCGTTTATAATCGCTGTGTGTTAGAAAGCGCATCAGACAAAGGAAAGGTTTGTTTGCTGGGCGAGGAGGGCTTTCGCGGCTGTGGCTGCTTGCTGAGTCTTCCTAGCTAGGGAAAATTGCACTTACATTTCGAATTGGCCGCCACATTCATTGAAACACGTCACCAGCCGACATTGCGTTCGCTCAAGACTTTTAGCGCTCCTTCAGCGCCGAGTTTCGTTTTTGAGCGGAAAACAACGGCAGGTTTCCTCACGCTACAGGGCTTTAAACACCGACTTTTTCGTTGTTTTAAAAACTGATATGAAATCGCCTTCTCTGGGGCCACAAAATCACCATTGACAACAACCACCAAACTCCGCTAATTAAGAAGTTCATTAGTAGAGTTTAATTACCCACCTAACTAATGTGCACACCCTTGATACTATCTGGCGTCCGCCGCAGCTAGCAATCTCCTTCTAAAGAGGGTTTCTTTTTTTCTCGAAGAGCCTATTTTTAAGAATTTTTGAAAGTGTTCGCTGAAACACCCTGTATCTCTTCGTGTTTTGATCCTTCGCGTTTCTGCAGCGTTTTTAGATGTTTTCAAGTATGTACACACTCATCGAAACGACAATACTATTGGGCTATCTCTTTTAGCGTTCTGTGCATTCCAGAGCAATAAACGGATTCATTAAGCGTAGTCTGAACGACGCGTACTTGGTTTCTTTCAGTTTTTTTATTGTATTATCGATAGGCCCGCAGCGGTTTGTGACTAGACAGCTACCGTATGTGTGGTATTTACAACTTTGCTGTAAGAAAAGAAGCAATATAGATTTAAAATCCGTAAACACGACGGCGCAGCGCTTGTGCCAGAGCACACAGAAGCCGTTGCCGTTCGCGGCCGAAGTTTGCGGTAACTTATTTCGAAAAATAAAACCCCATTGAAGGCAAATGATTAATACAATAACCGGACTATTCATCGCTGACTAGTACGAAAAAAAACGCAGTTAATCAGCGCACAGACACCAAAAGCAGCGATCGTTTGCACGCCAAGAGCTGGCCAATACGCCGCACGCGCGGCGGCTGGATGACCTTCGTGCGGAGGTGGCGCCTGTAGCGGTGCGCGTGGTCCCTATACGAACCGAGAGCCGAAGTTTCGTGACCAGTAAAGCATTGAAGGACTCTGGTACAACGTACACAGACTCGCGATAACTCAAACATGAGAGAACCGGAGGATTTCATTGGAATTATCAGAAGCCCTCATCAGTATGACTCAGGGCAACATACCGACTTGTGTTGTAGCGAAACATTCACAGGTACAGTGCACTCACGATAATTCAAACTCGGATAATTCGAACTTTGAGTTAAAGGAGTACTGACACCAAATTTTGACGCCTAAAAATGATATCATTGGCTTCAGTAGTTTGTACAGATGCCTCACAGAAATTTTTGCAGCGATCCGAGGCCGGAATCACATCTAAAATCGATTTTGATTGCCCAGGCCGCGAGCTTTGTCAAATCGGCAGCACTAGCGAAATCGCTTTCGGCGTGACGAAACATCGGCCTGTGCATGGAGGAAAGGATACTCAGGAGAGGCCCCTAGCACTCCAATGCATTGCGAAAAGTGTGGAGGAAGTCACGTGAATTTTCTTGAGCCCATAGACAATGTTGCTTACTTGTTTACAACTGCGGCGGCCAAATTTGGGCAAATAGAACGGACAAATTTTTGATTGATTGATTTTGGGGTTTAACGCGCCGACGCAACGCAGGCGATGAGGCGCGCCGTAGTGGAGGGCTCCGGATTAATTTTGACCACCTGGGGATCTTTATCGTGCGCCGAAATCTCGTACACACGGGCGTTTTTGCTTTTCGCCTCCATCAGAAAAGCGGCCGCCGTGGCCGGGAATCGAACCCGCGACCTCGTGCTCAGCAGCGCAACGCCTTAGCCACTCAGCCACCGCGGCGGGTAACGGACAAATTTTTAATGCGCTTGGTATGTGGCTGCCTCGCTATGCTTGCAAACCAGCCCAGTCGCTACGACAAACGTTTTTAAATTAGGCCAGTTTGAAAACTCTGCCGTCGGAGGCGTCTGCGTTCGCCATCCCGCCAGCCTGTTGCTATGACGACGACAAACGCTACTTTGCCAGGCTTAAGAGCTGAAAAATCGTCCTTCTATCTCAAAAACGAAGGCCGTTTTTCGATTGAAACTTTGGGTGAGGGTTAGAATGGGCAAATTGAAAGCGAAATCAACAGCTTAGAAGATGACATCGCACCGAGGAATTAGCGACGAAGCTGTTTTCGCTTTGAAGTGGGTGGGCAGGGCTACGCCATGTTAGTCAAATCAAACCGGAGACAGCAAAGGATGATGGGATAGAGTGCTGGGCTCCGTGGGCTCAAGTCATGGTGGGACTCGGCTTCACAAATGTGACGTCAGGGCCTCTCCTAACCTTTTCTTTCCTCCATGGGCCTGCGTGTCTGGCCGGTTCAGGGTGACGTCATATAGTCGTTTTCGGAACCGGAAACGATATCCTGCGCTGCTGTTCTCGGTGGTATTCGTTTGGGCAGGAGACGTGGGCGTAGCTGTGTTAGCCATGCTTGTAAACGTTGCGTGTTCGACGTCTTTGCTCTTCAGTTCGTGGCCGGCGCATGGTATTCCCTTGCACTGGTGCCGAAAACTGCGCGATGTCGACGGGCACCGCGGCGACGCGGCGGTTGTTGTTGTTGTTGAACACGTTTATTTCACATTTTGAAGCCAATTTAAGGCTGCTGTGAAAGAAAAAAATTAGAGAAAAAAAAGAGGTAAACGTTTCGTCGTTTGATCACTGGCTTCGGTCGTGACGGGCTGTGGTTCTGGCAGTGTGTCCGAGCCGGGAACCGGTGGCAGGAGCTTCTGCATCATCCATAAACTGGTTTAGCGACCGCCAAAGTTCGTTGGCGACCGCTGCAGTTGTACACGGGGGTGGTGCAGCCCAGCTCTGAAGGGAGTTCGGCCTTATGTCACTCGGGAGTGAGGCCAGGGCCCGAGCTCTGGGAGCCGAGTACAGCGGGCAGAACCACAGGAGGTGTTCCAGGTCAGCCCGGGTTCCACATGGGCTGCACATTCCAGTGTTGGGTTGGTCGAGGGAACGGCTGCTTTCCTTGCTTCGGAAGCGCTGCAAAAGGTAGGGGGTAAGGAGGGTGCCAGTCTGTACCCGCCGGAGCATAACTTGCTGCCAGCGGGTAGCAGCCTTGCGAGGAAGTGGAGGGATATTAAGTGGATTGCAGGCGCTGCGTAGAAAGCTGCGTCGGTGCTGCTTGGCAAAAGAAACCGTTATGGCGGGATCTAGCCACTGATTGTGTGTCTCCACGTAGTCGGCTAACCGGCTGGAAAATCGCTCGGGTGGTTTCGACTGCGCGGATAGAAGTAAAGCGCGCGCTAGTCGGTGGGCCCGGTCGTTTCCTGGAATTCCGGAGTGTCCTGGGATCCAGTGTACGTGAAAGTCGTGTCCCAGAGCACGGAGGGAGCTAACGTGGAGACGAAGTTTCTTGACAACGACGGTAGTAGTGCGAGTGTTTTGGCAGGCACGATAGGCTTCCTGCGAGTCCGTGTAGACTCGGTAGTGATGGGCGCAATCTTCCCCCGTTTGGTGTTGTGCCAAACTGACGTGCTCGGCAAAATCTACAATGGCGCACAGTTCTGCAAGGGAGCTGCTGACGGCTTCACGGGTGAGGTGGAGTTTGTTTCCTCGCGTTGTTGCATCATGGCTTGTCCATGCCGTGGTGAACATTGGCTGCTGCTCGTGCTCACCGATTGCTGCATCTACATAGATGACATGGGTCTTGCGAGTAAGGTCGTTGCCATCGATGAGTTGCCTTGCTTGGGTGCCGTGTCTTCTTGCGAAAGCTTGTCTCCTTGCCGTTTGTTCTTGTCCCATGTTCTGGGGTAGCGGCTTGGAGTCTACGATGTCGACGTGCTCCCAGGGGGGAGATATTTCTGGGAGCGGTGGTAATGTCGAGATTTCAAAACCAACTTTTTTCAGAGTGAATCTGCCTGCTTCGGTGGACTTTAATCGCGCAATATGCGTAAGCTCATGAGTAGACATTAGGTCCGCTATATCGCTCAACGCGCTGCAGCTTTTGAGAGCCGGAAGGGGCGTATATTTCGGAAGCCCAGTTATCACCCTCCTGGCTTCATTATTTAGGCGCTCAAGAAGGCTTAGCTGCGTGCGCGTGATCGGATGGAACGGTGCTCCGTATATGATACGGGAGTGTACAAATGCACGTACAAAATGTCGCAGTTCGTTCTCTTTGACTCCTCTCGTGCGGCTGGCGATCCTGCGTAGGACTTGGATGACTTGTTTAGTGACACGAACTGTCCGGCCAAACCAGGTAGATGCTATGCACTGCTCGTCGATAAACATCCCGAGTATACGTATGGAGCGTTTTCTAAGGATAGGCCTTTCCCCAATTGTGAGGTAGACGCTAGCCTTCTCCTCATCCTTGGATGGGGTTTTCCTGCCACCGTGGATGACCACAAACTCTGTCTTCTCGGGTGCCAGCGTTAGCCCTATCTGCTGTGTGTAGCTTTCGACAGTATCCAGGGCCGCTTGTAGTGCCTGCTCTTGTGCACCTAAAGAACCTTGTTTGGTCCAGAGCGTCACATCGTCTGCGTAAATTGCATGTTCGACGTTTTCGATGTTGGCCAGTCTTCCAGGAAGCGCCGCAAGTGCTACGTTGAATAACGTAGGAGCGATGACAGAGCCTTGAGGGACTCCTACCCGGTTGTGATGAAAGCGACTGAGGGAACTTCCAACTTTGACCTGGAAAGTTCGATCCCGAAGGAAGGCGGCAATGAAATTGTGCATGTATCCCTTGATGCCAAGATCTCTTACGGCTTGCATGATCGAGGTGTGAGGAAGGCCATCAAAGGCCTTCCTAATGTCAACACCTACGACCATACGGGGACATGTAGACAACGGGTCAAGAACGTCCTCCTTGAGGCGTAACATGATATCTTGCGTCGTCAGACCGGAGCGGAACCCGTATTGTGTGGGAGCAAGAAGGCTACGCTCCTCCAGCCACCATACAAGGCGAGCGTTAACCATGCTCTCCAAAAGCTTAAACAAGCATGACGTAAGGGATACCGGTCGCAAGTTCCCCAGGCAGTTAGGTTCTTTGCCTGGCTTCGGTATTGGTTTTACAATTGAGTGCCGCCAGTCGTCGGGAATGGAGCCTTCTTGCCAGACGCGATTAAATTCCGCAAGGAGAGTCACCTTGCATTCTTCTGGGAGGTTCTTGATGTGCGATCCAGTGATACCGTCTGCGCCTGGCGCGCCATGCGTGTTAATTCTGCGTAGGGCATCTTCGAGCTCTGCCATTGTGAAAGGTTGGTTAAGTTCGTCCTCCCCAGCTGGAGTGTCGTCCTTCTCGTAGGTTAGGGAGTTGGGACTCGATGCTTGTGGAAATAAGACCTCAGCCGCTTTCTCTGCGAACGCTTCAGAGCCAATGCCCTCTTTGAGAGCCACGCGGGCTGCCCCATCTGCAGTCCTACGTTGCCCCAGAAGGGACCTAAGTATGCCCCAAGCTCGACGAGAGCTTATTGAACCGTTGATTTTTTCGCACATTCGAGCCCACTGTATAGACGCCAGTTCAGCGGTATACTGCTCGATTTCTCTTTGGACTGCTTTCAGTTTTGCTTTTAGTGTTTTAGGACGCCCCCTGGCTCGGAAGGTCGACTGTATTCGTAGTCTTCTGTTCCATAAATGAAGAAGGTGTCGATCGGGATCTGGATCGTCAAAAGAGACGCGAAGTGTTTTGGTGGATTGGCGTTTGGCATTGGCCATGGCTTCTTTAAGCGCATCTATGCTCTGTATGGAGTCACATTCCCTCAGGAGTGCTCTATATTTGTCCCAATGAGTGACCTTGCATTCCCTTTTAAGCCTATTAGACCCTCGCGTGGACGTGGTATCTTTCTTAACAGTTATTGCTATGGGGAGATGATCACTACCCAGCGGATCCTCAAGAAGGCTCCATCGAAAGTGACTTGGTCGCGAGGCCCACGTCAGGTCCGGAGTAGTGTCAGCTTGGCGTCGGTCCTGTCCAAGTCTAGTATGAGCTTGTGGTAAATTCAGAAGCGTGAGTCCGTAGTGGTCGAGATCGCCTAGAATGCGCCTTCCACGTGGGCTACACTTGGTGTAGTTCCAGGCTATCTGCTGGGCATTAAAATCGCCGCAAACAAGCACTTCGTCACTACGGTAGACCTTCTGGAAGTGTGGTATGAAGCTGAGGTCTGCCGGACAGCGCTTAGACTTGTTTCTGGTATTTTCTGGATTGAGGTATACCGAGAAAACGACCATTGTTCTTTTTGACGCGAGTTGAAGTCTACATCCAGTGACGCTGGCGCTGCTTGAGCACCAAGGATCAGTATCCAGCCTAGTGTGTGTCAGGGTTCTATCTACATACATGGCCGTACGTGTTGGTGTGCCCGGATCTTCTGGAAAACCATAGCCTTCGTAGCCTGGAAGACGTGGAATGGGTCCGTTTACCTCTTGTAAACACAGCACAGCAGGTTTGCGCCCGTCGTGTGACAGTCCCCATCGTAATATCATGTCCGCTTTCTTTTTCCTTAGGGAACGGCAGTTCCACTGAATCACGGTCGGGATGTCTCCCCCTGCATCCCGACCACGACCTGAGGCGCTACTTTGAGACTGAGAGCAAGCCATGGTTCACGTTGAAGGGTTGACTGGGAGAATTGGCATTCGCAGGAAAAAGGGAGTTTCCGTTCGTTGGTGGGGTGGCCATGGAGCCCCCAAAAGGGAGCGTTCCAGTGAACATGAGACGCTCCATGACAGTGCGAACACATGTTTCAACTGCGCGTTCAATCATAGTCTGAACCCGTGTCATGATGTTGCTCTCTAGTTGTGATAGGCGTGCTGAGAATACCGCCTCATAATCAGGCTGGGGTTGTGGCTGCTGAGAAGTTTGCAGGACGTGGTTAGTACTTTCACTGGATGTTGCACTGCGTGGGGATTGATGGGCTTCCTTGTGAGAGGGAGCAATGGGCTGAGTTGTTGCTGATGTAGTGGGCGCAAGCGGGGGCGATTGTTCCGGGGGTGCGCGACTTAAAGATCTTTCTTGGCCGCGCTTTTTCCGGTTAGTGCACTTGACTGCGTCCGCAAAACTAAGCGTGCCCTCTTCGCGATCTACAAGCTTCCCTAGAGATTTTCCGGAGGGTGTTGAATGCGCGCTGCTTGGAGCTTTATCGGCACTGCGCCTGACGGCCACCATTTTTGAACGTCCTTCAAGCGATGGCGAAAGTGGGCCTTGGTCTGTTTTCGGTCCTGAGCGTTGGTTTCGCTTAGCGTCGGCTGGCGATTTCCGCGTGGTTAGTTTTTTGTTGACCTCTACGCGCTTGGGACAGTTTCGGGCCGTAGCTAGATGGCTCCCACCACAGTTCCTGCATTTCGGTGTGTTGTTGGGACATTCTCCACTGCTGTCATGCTGTTTGCCGCCGCACTTTGGACAACGTGGTTTGTCTGCATTGGGACATTGTTCTTTCCCATGTCCCAACTTGTGACAGGTCTGACAAGCATAGACTGTTGGCTTGAAAGGGAAAACTCGAATCGTAAACGATTTGAGTCCGATCTTGAAAGGGAGGTTCCTTCCCTGAAAGGTTACCAGCGCCGTGCCTTTTTCGCCAATAGGGCGAGCGCTGATGATTTCGCACTTTCGACAGTGTAGGTTCGCCTTATGCTCAGTAGCTGTCATTCCGCCCGCGTTGTGGATGATGCCCCGTATCTGGTTTCTCGTTATGGCTTCGTAAGCTTGAAACGGTGTGGGTTTTCCATTGATAGGAAGTTGCGTTATGGTTAGAAGGGCATCTCGCACTCCGCAGTCGTCCGTATCCACGGCTATTTGGTTGCTTCTGTCGAGATACCGGATCAGAATGCGCGGATCGCTTGTCCGTTCTGGCGTTGAGGAAATCTTCACGTGCTTCGAAATTGCCGCGTCGAGTAGAATGAACTTCTCGTCCATAATTCTGCACGGCTCTTGAGGTTTTAGAATAACAGTACACCCGCCGGTCGCGCGGCGTTCTTCGACTAGGCCAGGTTGACTGCGCGCTGGTTTACGGCGTTGGTAAGTGACTGTCTGCCACCCTTCTTCGTTTTGGTCTAGTGGATTTGCTGGATCTGAATCCGAATCGTATGAGTTGTAGTCAGCTGTCTCGTTATGACAATTAGGGCCGCGGCTGACCACGTTAGGTTGTTGTCCACGCCCGATTCGGGCGCCGCCGTGCCGATCGAAAGGTTTAGGCCTAAACGCGGACCCCGCGTTCAGTGAGGAAAGCGTCCCCCGGGAGCGTTTCTGGCCGTGCGCTGCAGTTGGCACAATGCGTACGTTAGAAGTGAGTGAAACATCGCACTTGCCTTCGCTGTCTTGCGGGGGCGCAGTAGCGGAGAGAGGAGCGAAAGGGTTCTCGTGAATGCGCAGTGGTGCGCGCATGACAGCGACTGAATCTGCCGCTGGAACGACCGCGGCCAGTGCCGTACTTGTCGGTAAGCCTATCATGGCGTCTTCGTCGGTCGAGGTACTGGGAAGCTGCAGATCCATGTCCTCCGAGGTTGGGGCGTTGGATACAACTTCGGCGGGATCCATGGTTGTAGGAGGTTCGACGGAGACCGGGTATGCGGGCCCGGGGCCCACAAGTCCGGTTAAATTTACCGTAGTCGACGGAGCTTGGGTGGGATGCGTCGGCTTCGCTCGGCCACCTAGTCGCGACGCGGCGGTGCGCGTCGCCCAGCTCGCCCTGGTTGTGGTATGGCAAGCTCGCGGTATGCGAAGTACTGCTCGTGGAAGCCTGTCCGAGCAAATCGACGACGACGCCAAGATGCATTATTTTCCACGCGACGACATGCAGCGCTAAACGTGGACTGGGTTCGTGCGCCGCGGCGGCCGCTAGAACTGTCGCCCAAGCCAGCGGGCTCAGGGTTGCACGGGTCACCTTGGGTGTTGGGAACTTTAAGCTTGGTATCGTTGGTATCGTGGCGACTATTTGATCGCTGGTATCTGTACAACTGGGAATGACAATCCCTTATACACCTTTTCACCACACTTTCATCCCCTTTTTCGCATATGGAGCTTTATTTTAGCAATAATCTCCATTTCGGCGATCGGTGATCAAGACATCTACCTCGGCCTGTTTTGATTCTAACTCGCAGGTGGCGCCATCTTTCGGCCGCTCGCCGCACCGCTGTGCCGGCAGTGCTGGGTCGGAGCGCCGAACCTCCGCTTCCGGTCAGCGTAGGCTTACCATCGCGGCAAATATCTGAACGCCACTTTTAAATTCAGCGCTGATAACAACTCCTAGCACAATTTTTCACCACACTAACATCTACTTTCTCGCATGTGGAACTTCTTTTTAGAAGAGTGGCGACAAGCTGTTGCTATCACGGCCTGCGCCGGTTCGAGCCGCAGTGATATTAAAAAACGGACGACGGCGAAGACATCGCCAGCCTAATCGCCTGGCCAAATAAAGTTGTTCTGTCTGTCGGGTGGCAGCGACTTATCCGAGTCTGACGATTCAGACGACATGTCGACTGCGCGGGCGAGTCGCGGACCATGTGCAATCGTAGCAGACGATGCGGCGAACGCATGGAGGAAAGAAAAACGTCCCTGACGTCACGGGTGAGACCGTGACGTAAGGCTGGCCCGCTTGCAGGCTGGCCTTCGAACGGCCATTTTCCCACGCGGCGACCAAATTTGAAATTGGTTGTAATAAACTTGCTATAATTAATTCTGTGTTGGCGGCTGACGGCTTTCGGTTCGATTTTCGTAATTACTGGGCCAATAGGTATTCTTTACAGCATAAAAACTGAAAGCGAGAAATTTCGTGTCAGTACTCCTTTAATTCAAATAAATTTCGAAGTTTTGGTTGGCCCGTTATGTTTTCAATGCAACCTAAAGCCCTTACATTGAAACTGCTCCAGTGTGATTCGGTTGATTCGTACTTTTTGCTTGTCCGTGACGGAAAATACGTGCTGCATTTGCCGGTTTTCATTATAATCATCATCAACACCCACAGCCTACTGACTAACACTCGCAAATGAATGAACTGGCTGCCCTTGCTCGCATTGAGAAACTTTTTTTTTAATCGGTTACCCATTCGTGATTTTTGTTTTCAAAGTTCACTATACTCGGTGACAACTTAAAAACGGCACCGATGAGGATGATGATGATGATTCCTATTGGTTTCCCCTTTGTAACGGGGTGATGACATGTCATCTTACGAAAAAGGACTAATATAACCATATTTTACACTCCTGGTTTAGTACTAGCGCTGCTTAGGGCAGGCACTAAAAGCTTATTAGGCCCGAAATATTTTTTTTCCCTGTTACAGGTGGTAACTGTCCTAGGCAATATTCCCCTCTCTGCTTTTCGTCCACCAGCATTCTAATCTTCTTTTCGTCCTTTCGACAGCCTTGAAGTTAACTTCCTCTCTGATACCCTTAAATCCTAGGGCTTCTGAAAGCCCAATATTCCCTTCATGTAGATTTGGATGGATACCCTCACATTCTAACACTATGTGCCGCATAGTTTCTGTTTCTTTTCCGCAGACCACACATACCCCATCATTTTGTGAATACTTCCCCACAAAACTCTTAGTTCGCAAGCAACCTGCTCTAGCCTCAAAAAGCAAAGCACTGCCCTGGGAATTATCGTAGAAATTTTCCTTTCTGATGTTCATCTTCTCAGCCCTGTACATCTCTAACGACGTTTTAGCTTCCATTTTTTCCCTCCATTTATTCGTTTCAATCTGCCTTGCCTCTTTTTTGGTTACCTTGGCTGTTTTGGATTCCCCACTGTTCTTTCCGTATTTCATCGTTAGTCTTCTAGTCTTTCTTAACCACTGCGTGTCCACGCTTTTCAAGTATAGGTACCTAAAAACCTTAGCTGCCCACCTTCGTTGATCCATTGCCGTCAACCTCATCTCAAAGCATATTTTACTCTGAGCTTCTCTAACTTCAAACGACGCCCAGCCCATATCTCCCTGAACTGCTTCGTTAGTTGTTTTTCCATGCGCGCCTAAGGCCAAACGTCCTACCGTTCTCTGGTTTACTTCAAGGCCTGATAGAAGGTCTGATTTTAAGCAGAGTACAGCATTCGCAAACGTGAGACCCGGAACCATTACTCCTTTCCACATTCCTCTTACTACTTCATATTTGTTATACCCCCGCAGAGCTGCGTTTCACTTTCCCTTAACCTTAAGTTGCTCCTCGTGCGTACTTAAGTAGTTATCCCCTTCGTTTATCTACACTCCCAAATATTTATATTCCTTCACTCTAGGTAATTCGCCTTGCTGGATAGACACTACGTCGGTGGTAGCGTCATTGAAAACCATTATTCCTGATTTTTCTGCACTGAAATTTAACCCGAGCTCAGTGGCTTCCTGGCCGCAAATATTTATTAGCCGCTGCATATCGGTTTGGTTATCAGCTAAAAGAACAATGTCATCTGCGTATAACATTCCCGGAATATGCTGTTGTACCACTGCGCCTTGCAGCATATGGGTTAGGCTAAACCCTACTTGACTTTCTTCCAGTTTCTTTTCTAACCCTGCCATGTAAAGCATGAACAGTATTGGCCTCAAAGGGCATCCCTGTTTCAGTCCCCGATGGATGTTGACCTGCTGTGCGCATTTCTGTCCTTCCCAAGTAAGGTGCACTCTATTGTCTTTATAGATTGCTATAAGGAACTGTTCTAACTCGTCATCTAATCCCTGGAGTTTCAGAATTCTCCACAGCCGTTCTCTGTTTACGTTTTCATATGAAGTTGCCGCTGTGCCTTATCACCGTAGGCGGATGTTTCTCCGTGCGGCGCAAGTAGGGCGTTACTGGGAATATTTTGAACATGGCGTGAGCCGTGATCGTGATTTTGTGGACTTAATATGCTTATAAACGACTCCAGTGACGAAGAACAAACTGCGTGAGACAAGACAGACGATATCACGCATTCATAGCAAACACCTTTCAAAACGCGCGCGCACTGACGTCACGGGTCCGACGCTTTGGCGGAGTGATACACTACATGAGGTGGTGCCGTTCCTGAGTTGTAACCGAGTATAGCACTTCAGTATTGTGTGCGAACGTTGTTGTGTTGAATATATGTGAATGTTTCATTAAAACACAAGTTTGTATGTTGCCCGGAGTCATATTTACGCGAACTTCTGATAATTCAAAGAAAATCCTCGGGTCCTTTCGAGCTTGAGTCATCGCGAGTCTGCTTATTTAATATTACAACATTCAGGCATAATACGTAAGTGCTATTCACTTTCAAAAAAAAAATCGCGAATGGATGATTTCCTTGTATTTGCATGAGAGTTTAACACATTCCAGACGCGGTTCTTGTCGCACGCTGTTTTGTGAACATGCGTACGCAGGTAATCGACTTTATCTGTGACTGTTAGTGATATCAGGGCGCAAATGTGCAGCTATATAAGTGAAAACTGTAGTAGATTATTTCCCGCAAAACCAAGAAAAAAGTACGACCTAAATAAATTCCCGCATTGGAGCAGTTTGAATTGGGCGTCTTTCAAATATATCAATGTATTTGAAAGCCGCCTAATTCAAACTATTTTCAATTGAAAACAAAGAGGGACCAGCAGATTTTTAAATTTGTTTGAATTAAATGAAAGTTTGAATTATCCGAGCTTGAACTATTTCGAGTTTACCGTATTTCAATTTCGAAGAACGTGCCTTGGTAATTTCCTGATCGGTGCCATTCCAGCCAGGAAAAACGTTTTTAAAGCGAACCTTTCTATGCCTTACCGATGTCCCGCCAAGACGCACTGGAGGAAAGACAACTTTGTGCGGTCGGTCTCACGAAACGACCACGCCGACGACGAATACGATTATGGCAATGATAATGACAATAATAAGTGAAGGCAAATCAAGCGCATCAAGTAAACAATTAGCAGTGGCTTAGCTCGGCTATGCCAGGATATACGTAGCGTGAGCTGAGGTTCAGCTGGTTATTCTGAGCTTTCCTGGTTGTCTAGGATAAGCTAATTACCATGCCTACTGCTGCTTCAATGTCACACCCACGGTACACGCATTATGTGACACATGTACATTTATCAAGCGGCTCCGGCGCAGCGTCACCAATTGCCCCAGAGCTAAGCTGGCTCCACAGGCTCACGCCGGTGTTGCTGCGACGCACGAGCCATCGGTTGCACACCCGTCCACCCCTCGTATGACCACCCAGTGAACCGGCCCGCCACGTGTTTAACGGAGGTCGGCGAAGACGCTGGGAGCGTGGGGTGTGTGAGAGACGTCACGCAGCGAGCAACGTTCTGTGCACCGTGTGACGTCACTCCTCCTCGCGCATGCGCAGCACGGCTCTCCAGGAGCCACGCGAAACTGCTCAACCTCGGCCAGTGTAGCTCACGCTACAAAAACGCATCCCGTGGTCGGAATCGAACCTGGGTCCTTCGTTTCATGAAGCTGACGTCTATCCGATTGTGTTACTCCGACAGGGTCGAACCAGCTTCGCTTTTTAACAATCTTTTTCTTAAGAAAGGGGCTTTTTAAACCGGAAAAATGGTAAAACTTCAAATTTTGCGCTACAGTGACGTATGATCGGCGGAAGTGACCCATTATGAGCCAGCAGAAAGAGATAGTAATTAGAGTGTTACCTGCAGGTTAGCATTCATGTGGTACAGCCAAACAAAGCTAACGGTCTCAGTCATGCTCCTTTGCGATAACTTACGTAGGCGGCCGAGAATAGCACGAACAAGAAGTCAAAGCCCCTTTCTAAAAAAAAAAAAAGCAGTTAAAACTGAAAGGTCGGTGAATTCTGAGTAAAAGCCAAAGTCAAAATCCAAACTGCTTCAACCGTGTCGTAATAGCGCAATCGAATGGACGTTGGCTTCATAACGCGACCGACCTAGTATTCATTCCGACCACGAGAAGCGATTTTTTTTAAGCCCTTTATGTGCCTTTGCGCCAAAACCATTGTGTAAGTTGGCTTTCCTAAAGCGCGTTTTGGGCGCAACGATTTAGAGCTTTGACTTTGAAGTTAAACTTTGAAGACATCGGCTTTCGACAAGAGAGAAAGCTTCGCCTTATCCTTGCCTTCATCCACGATCATCATCCTTGTCGCCGAAAGTTGGCTTCCCTGCAGTGCGCTTTGGTTAGACTACAGGCGATATAAGTGAGGAACAGAAAGCTTCGCTTTAATAGTCTGCAATGCAGAGAAATCACCGGACAGTGGCTGCGGAAGTCACCACTGTTCTGGAGGTTTGCTTTAATATCTCGACTACGTGTTCGAAGAACGAGGTCAAATTAGCATAATTTTTAGGGGTAATTAGCATAATTTTACTTTAATGGACCCCCCCCCCTATTTTTGTCCTCACGGCCACTCAAAGGGTGGATAGCGTAACCAAAGATGACAAACACAGAACACGCACGCGGAAAGAGCGCAATCTTTCAATTGCTGGTTACACAAAAGGAGAGCATATTTATACCACCGAAGCGCATAAGACAACCACCAACAAAAGCAAAATTATTCTAAAAATGTCTGCGGCTTTGAATATGCGAACTTTGTATATGCGAAACAAAAGCTTGGCTTAGTCTGGTTGAGTCTTGGTTTCGCTTGGTTAAACCTTTGATTTAGCTGTATTGCCGACCACGTCTCAAAGCCGTTCGGTTCCGTGCAACGCTCACAGAAGGAGGCCGGGCGAACGCGGCGTTCATTCATGGCGAACGCACCGTTCCTCTTGGGCAAGCGCGAGACGAGTCACATTGTCCGAAACTACCCAGCGCCGCATGCATGGGAGGCTGCAGGGGTGGTTGGCTGGCTCGACCGCAGCGGCGGTGGCGACCGCTGTCGGCGCCCGCAGGCGCCAACAGCGGGCCCGGTGAATCACGCGATGCGCTTCGGGGGGTGTGTCGCCGGGGGTGTGCCTAAGGTCAAAAAGGTCATTAGCGCATCTTCCATGAAATCGCTGGACGAAAGTAGTAAAGCTTTGCTTTAAAACAGTAGACGTGTTTATTATCCCAGTCAGGGCTGCGACTTTCAATATACGCAAACTCCTCGGGAGATAATGCAATCAATGCCTGGCTGATACGCCTGCGTCCCGCTGTGGAAATTTCAATCGCTCCAACAATTTCTCTGCTCGCTTGGTTTTCACTATCAAAAAGGCCGTTGAAGACAAATTACAAATTTGTTCAATTTGAAAAATCTAGGCTCCAGTACCTCACTCAGCTTCATTCCAGCCACAAAAGACGCTTTTTAATCGAGAAAGCGCTAGAAGTATTAAAAAACTCAAAATTCGCACCACGACGACGTGTTATGGGCCTGCATTAAAATAATTTTTCTCGGTGAACTGCACCAATCACACCAATGGGATTCTGTGACGTCATAGAAAAGTCACCGGAAAGAGGCTAGCGAGTCGCCACTGTTGGACCTGTTTTCCTTAACTCAATCGCTTCTTCCAAGTTTGTGATAAAATTGGTATTGTTGTTATTGCGACAAAACAGCCAATTTATTGAACAAAAATTGTATTTTGTTTTAATCACCTCTTTAAAGGGGTCATGCAGGCAGAACACAAGTTGGGTTCATTCAAATATTGCCACGTGAGTATCATACTGACACAACTTTTAACGTACACTTCACCAAAATAAGCTATATAATTAGGAAAAAAAAGGAAAGGCCATGTGACTCACTAGCTCATTTTCCGCACTAAAACCTATGATGTACTATGCACTAGCTAGCAAAAGGCTAGCAAATGTAAACGCAAGTTAGGCAGGACTATATGTTTGCAGAACGAGCAATTTACGCTTAAATGAAATGCGTATTGATTTTGTAGCCGTAACAATGGTGGGGTGAATAATTAAACTTACGCAGGTACACGTAAACATGCAAGTACTAGTGCCTACTATTGTTGGTACTGCTCGTACTATGCTTGTTATAGCTGCACATCAGTCCAGCGCTTGGGGTTGTCTCAGGCGACACTGGCATAGTGGTGTAAGTGACATTCCCACTGGCGATTTGCCTCGTCGTGCGACGCGTGTCGGGAGATGAGGCGGTGTTCGCTCTTGCGATGAGCGATGATGCGACTGCGTTCAGCGGAGCTGTTATTACCCGTCTTGTACGATTTCCTTGGTGCGTCAATTATTCACAGTCAAAGAAAATTATGTGAAAGAGCGCGACCAACAGGTAGAAATCAATCTAGAACACGTGCTACTAACCTGGAACAATGCCAAAAGCAGTGCGGGTTGCGGGAGGAGCAGAAAATAACGAACTCAAGAAGGCTTTTTTCAACACATTATTGCACGAAGAAATACACGTACGCGCTTGCCTTCACGCCACAACACTCGCATCACGACCCACAAATTTCGCTTCTGTTCACAGGCGCAAAATTATGACGCCTCCGAACTCCACGCATGTTTACCACTCGCCGATAGAAGCGCGAAACGGCTGCAAGTCGACCTGCCGTCCCCCTATCCACCTAGCTATATACGACGATTACTTGCTTTTACAATTGATGCCCGTTTCTACACACTGATGTGTTCCACGCTGTTCGTTGATTAGTACACGCGTATATACGCTGACGCCACTAACCAAAGAAACGAAGCGCACGGGAAGTTGCTTGCTGGCCCGACCAGACGGGGCCAGCGGGCCGACCGAGCCCAGCGGTGGTGGCTCGCCCGCCGCCGTTTGCATTGCCGGATGGAAGCAAGCGTTTCGTTTCCGGCTACGTCAGCCTACTGCGCGGCCATGATTGGCTGTCCGGTTTTGCGGGGCCATCGGACGACGAGATAATTCGGTCCGGGAGCGATCTGCTCCGGCGTCGCAAAGCGACGAAAAGCGACAGCCGGCTCATCGCCTTGCGACGTCGCGCGACGAGGCGAATCACCAGGGGGAAGGTGCCTTTACGAGGCCCTATTTATCGAGCGTATTCTATGTTTCACAAAACGATTACTACCTACCGTAACAAAACCAAGACACGTGCAAATATGGTCAAAAACAAAGCAAAAGTGCTTTAAGCTGGGCTAGTTGGTACTATTCCATGACGGCTAACAGCACGAAAACTGGACGAACACACGAAAAGAGAGAGACACAAAAAAGCGCTCAGCGTTTGTGTCTGACACAAACTCTGACAGCGGACAGCGGTACGGACAGCGGTGCGAAGTAGTACGGTGGCGCCGTCTATAGGGATTAACGGTAGACAAGGCGTTCAGCAGTCCGCTGCATACCAAACAGCGCCCTAACGTTCGCTTCAATACAGTCAAACCCGGTTATAGCGAACTGTAATATGCACCGCGGTTTGTTCCAATAGTTCGATATAGCCGAACCCGCCTATCACAAATTTTTTGTTACGAGTTCGCAATACGCGGGCCATTCACGTCGCCATTCTTACGTCGCCATCACGTCACGTCGCCATTCTCAATACGCCATTCTCACGTCGTAGAGAAACAAACGCATAAATAATGCTATTACGTTACCCAAAACAATCCATTTATTGCATGCACTAAAGCTACTTTCCGCCTTAACCGCCTATTATAGCGGTGATTTTTGTTGTCACTTTCGTTTTGGCAGAGATGTCGTTTGCGCCAGTTCCAGTCCGTGTCCTTCAATATCGAAGTAACATTGGCGGAGCACATCGACTAGTGAAAGCGCTTCATTAACCTTCATTAAAGCACTTAAGAGACTGAGGATGTCTTTTGTGACTTTTTCAGTCTCTTCGGAGCTTTCAGCAGCACCAGCTGCCATGACATCAGTCACGTTGTTTGTGCATCAGGGGCTCACAGTGACGGCAAAGCCGTTCTTGACACTCAGGAAATCCTCAAAGGATACTCCTTTCGGCGCAGCATCCGGAACGTTGGCGAGCTCTTCGCGCAGTTCACCGATGATGCCGTTTTGGTCTGGACTCACTCCGTCGCGAATCCCGTGCGTCAAAAACAGTTACGAAAGGTTTCAGGTGTCACGTTGCTCCTTGCGAGGCTCAACATCTCAATCGTGGCAAATCAATATCTCAATCGCCGCTCCGAGACCATGCATTTCGGTGGCAATCGTAGGCGCGCCCAGTTCGATATATCCGATGTGAACTTCGTTATAAGTAATATGCTTCGCATGCATTCTCGTAACGGATTTTGCTTTTGTTCGATATATAGCATAATTTGCTCTATCCGGATTCGTTAAAATCGGGTTTGACTGTACAAGCTCTAGTTACGTCATCACAGACGTCACGAAACACACGATTTTGGCAGGAGAATCGAAACTTTTGCTCGAATCGATTAATTTCTTAGTGAATAAGTCATCGTTTACGGCCGGACCTTCCCCGGGGGGGCATTATAAAACACAAAATCTTTTGAATAAAACAAACTTAGATTTTGTCGTCATGGCCCCTTTAACCCTCGAAGGGTCCTCTGCAAGCACCTTCAAAATGGTCAATAACGTATATGTACGTCATCGCTTATATGTTTAAAAAGCGCACCTTTTTCGCCAACTTCTCTTGCTTGGCATGCGCTGCCACACTGCGGAAATCCATCAAAATATTTTCTTGCGCCGATGGGTCTTCTTTTCTATTTTTTTAACGTTTGCTTCAGCGGCGCGCCGGCTATCGCTTGCACATCCAGTAACGAGGGGGCGCGCTAGGTATCACCCACCGGGCGCCCAGGCGCCTCTCACTTCTTGCGCCTGCCACAGACCAAGGGCGCCTGCGAAACTGCTCAGGCTCTTTTCTCGTTTTTTTTTTTTTTTTTGTATTGTTTAGGAGTGGTGCGCGCTCTATCGCTCGCGCATCCGGCCGCGCACCCGCGCGCAGCGGCTGGTTTCGGTATCGTCCTCTGGGCGCTTCCCGCTTTTTGCGCCCGCAAAAATGGGGCCCTATTCTCGACTGCACAAATTCCCGGGAAATTCGCCATGTTTTTTGCGTAAGCACAACGCAATCAATCAGTGACGTGATGCACGTATAGCTCTGACGACATACAGTGTAATTTGACGCTTCACTCATAAAGATCACACCCAAGGTGTCAAATATTGTGCATAAAAGATATAAAAACACTTGACATGTACTATAACATGGACGGTAGCTGAGGCTGGCAAGAGAAACACGTTTCTGCAGGTCAAAATTGGCGTCAACACCACAAGGCGATCGAGTAACGTTGATCCAAAAGCGAGCGAAAGGCGGAAGTCGAGCTAAGGAACACCACACAATCTTTTACCGGATCTATTTATTTTTTTCAATCGCTTTTAGTAACATAGTTGGGCTCTCTGCTTCAATGCAAGCTTTGTTGCGTTATCACATTCCCGGCCGCCACCGCCGCCACGCCATCGTCTGCTGCTATGTTACAAGTTTATGGCGTGATCAGAGAAAAAGGCGGCCAGGACCATTGCTTCAATGACACATATAAGAGCAGCGAAGCGCTACGCCTGATAACCGCGGAGCGCACCGATGTCGACGATTCACTCATTCGTCAAGCTAGACTTCAATCAGCGCTCTAATGAACAAAAGGGTCATTTTTCTTTGTTATTTTTCTCTTGAGTTCGATCATGTGACCCAACAGCTTACTAGGACACGTGTGGACTAATACCATGCATTGGATTCTCTTTGTCATTGAGAGGCTTATGTTGCGGTTACGCCAAACAAATAATTTTTATTTTATTGCCAAACATAAAAGCAAAATACTGTACGTTAATTGTATGCTCCGTGATCGCTGACTTGGAAACAGCTGAAACTATAATTTGTTTCGGTAGAAAACATGCTTTAAACCACGTGCATGCGCAACTGCGCCTGCTGCGAATTCGCGGACATTTCGCGGCGCCGAAGATCGCTTTTTCGCGGCAAAAGCAGCCGCCATTTTCAAGGTGTTAGGTAACATTACGTCACTTTTACGGAGGCTGCAGCTGCCAAAGCGTCACGTGTCGGTCCCGCCAACTGTTTAAATTACGTCTCACCTTCTCAGCCAATCACAGAGAGGAGGTGTATTACAAACAATATTGTTGTTGAATAGCAAAGACAGGCTTACATTGTGATGTCCGGTGTAGTTATGTTGTTGAATAGCAAAGACAGGCTTACGTGTACTTAGTCTAGTTCTTTTTTATTGCAGGCCAAAAATTGTGCACTTCACGTAGGGAGAAATAAGGCAAACTGTACAACTGTTGGCAGTAAACGTCATGAAACGTCAAAATGACGAAAGCACTCGCAACCGCTTCGTCAACCGGAAGCACGTGTCCAAAATTGAAAGCCAATCAGAAAAGACTTCCGGCAAATTCCCAGATTTCCCGGGAATTTGTGCAGTCGAGAATAGTGCCCCTGATGTCTGATTTCGATTTACTCAAAAGGTGCCGGCTTGCTACTGTCTCGTATTTATTTAGAATTTTTCTTGTGGTACTCATGAATAAACCACATGTATGTAACAACACTAACAATGTTTTGTCACTTTATGGTCACCCTAAAACGATTACGATAATTTTTTCTCGAAATAGATTCGTCTGAAGAATTTAAATCAGCAATAACAAAAATCGACCCTTGGGGGTCACATTTGGCGAAAAAATTCGACCCTCGAAAGGTTAATAACCAGCACGGTTGGCGTCAGTGTCCGACGCGCTATAACCCTGATCTTTGTCGCCACAATCGGCAGTTGGTGGTGGAGCAGGGAGTGCGGCCGGGCTACGTGACGGTGCGGCTGGAGACGCTGAACCGCAGCGTGCCCTTCAGGGGCTTCTTCATCCGCGCAATGGCGGTCAGGGGAAGCTCGTTCATCTACCAACACGGAATCTTCGACAAGGACGCGGCCTTCCAGGACTCCGACTTCGTCGGCTGCGACTTAATCGAAAACAGGGTACGTCTTGCACCCACGCTGCCAACGATACTCTGCCCGAGTCTCGAAGGGACAACGAAGACAAAATATACGTTTGGTTCAACACAACGATGCAGGAAGCTGGCACTAACGCCTAATACGTGAAGGTAGCGGAGCTGTACGCAACCTTCAGGACCATAACGAAGGTTTAAGTCCACGATTGCAGCCTATTTGCTTCTTCTTCGCTGTCGCACCGACCCTTCCTCCGTATTTCTTGCTATAATGGCGAAAAAGAAGCAAATCGGCTGCAATCGGGGAGGACGGGAGGATGGGGTCTCGTTCCAGGAACGAACGAACGCAACGCGCACACTTAAACTAGGCGCTGCAGGTGCATCCTGTGAACTATCAGGTGATCTGGGTGGAGCAGGTGGCACGATTCCTCTCCCAATAGTCGTTGCCGAGTGAGAAAGCCGTTTGACTCTCGGGTATTAACTCACGGTCTAGGCGAATACATGCCTGCAGACCTCTCTGCTTTCTTCTAATAAAGAGCTCTCTCTCTCTCTCTCTCTCTCTCTCTCTCTCTCTCTCTCTCTCTCTCTCTCTCTCTCTCTCTCTCTCTCTCTCTCTCTCTCTCTCTCTCTTTCTCTCTCTCTCTCTCGTGGCCTAGTGGGTAAGGCGAACGCTAGAGTGGTCAGTGTTGGCCAATCTCCCAAAGAAGTATGCTTAGTTTGACGAACGTGCGCTGGGGGCACGCGTGCGCGATCGCTCGGATTGGATTGGATTGGAAAAAACATTGATTGATCCCGCAGTAAAGGCTGCATGCAGATTTCAGACGTGGCCTACGTCGTCTTTCTGACCCCAGCCGCAGCCGGAGCCCTGCTAGCCGTTCCCGACCCGCCGGGCTCCTGCCGAGCCAGTGCCACGATGACCCGCTGGACGGCCTCGATTTGTAGGTCTTGGTTTCCTTGCCGCGTTGCTTCTTCCATCACCGGCGGTAACTTTCCTGATACTGGCTCCGTTGGGAAATTGATGCAGTCCCAAACTATGTGTTCGAGCGTTGCTACTTCCTTTCGACGCACCCTACACTTGTCATCGTGGTGTGCTTATCTTGTGCTTAAATTAAGCGCTGGGCTCCGGATCGTTCTTGTTTGTAGTTGCCTGTAAATTACGGCCTACTCCCGGCTGAGCCCTTTGCAAAGCGGCCGTAGCGTTCGTCTGGCCATCCTGTAGGCCTTCGGGATCTCGTTGAAGCTTGTCATGCGATCCCTGGTACTGAACCACAATCGTTCGCAGGCTCCTACGGCGTGGTTTGTTAATTCTCGCGCTCGTGAGAGTGCGGTCTCGTTGTGGTTGTCGTTGTTCTCCAAAACCTTCCCTGCATGTGCCGGGAACCTACCCTGTGCCTTCCCTGCATGTGCGGGCGTAGTTCTTCACTCCTTGCCTAGAGTCAATGAGGACTGTTCGGCATCCTGGGTCCACGATGGCCAGCGCGATGGCGATCTCTTCTGCCTCCTCTGGTTGTTTGCTTCCTATGCTGGCTGTCGCTCTCGTTTCCCCCTCAGTGTTGACTGCCACCACCGTGAAGCCGTCTCTACTTGCGTATTCCGCAGCATCTACGTATCGAGAGCCGCTGTCATTGGCGTGCAGGTCCGTGAACGCCTTGTGCCTTGCTAGCTTTCTGCCGACATTATACTCTGGGTGAATATTCCTCGGGACAGGGTCCACGGGGATACTGCTGCGTACGTATTATTGGACCCTTGTGACCCTGTTGCCTGCGATATACAATTCCCAGCTTCTCCAGGATTTTTCTTCCTGCCTTGGTCGTCGACAGTCTTTCCAGCTGCGCAACCCTTTGGGCCTCGGCAATTTCGTCAAGCGTATTATGGATGCCCAGGCTGACTAGTCTGTTCGTGTTGGTGGTCTGGGTTACTCCGATGGCCGTCTTGTATGCCCGTCAGATAATGACGTCGAGCTTATTTTTGTCGCTCTTCTTCCATCGATGAAACGCTGCCACGTACGTGATGTGGCGCAACACGAAGGAGGGTACGAGCCTGGTGAGGTTCTCTTCGCGCATTCCTCCTCTTCTGTTGGACACTCTCCGCAGGAGCCGGATGGCATTGGCCGCCTTCCCCGCCAGTCGCGTGATGGTGCATCCGTTGTTACCGTGCTCATCAATCAGCATGCCCAGGACGCGTATGTTCTTTACCTTTGGGATGCTGTTGCCGTCGCCAGTGAATACATTGATTTCCTCATGCTCCTTTCTTTCTCTTGCACGGCGCCCTTTCCTTGGTCTGTAGGTCAGGAGCTTGGACTTTCTCGGTGAGCACCAAAGCCCCGTGCTTGCCAGGCTTTCCTCGACTCCCTCTACTGCTCGCTGTAATGCAGCTTCGATGTGAGCGTCGCTGCCTCCTGCTACCCATAACGTAATGTCATCGGCATATATGGTATGTCCGATGTCTTCTAGCTGACTCAGCTTCTCGGCTACTCTGATCATGACGAAGTTCAAAAGAATCGGTGAGATTACCGACCCTTGAGGAGTGCCTCGGCTACCCAATTCTTTGGCTTCCGTTTCGATGTCCCCTGCCACGATCTCTGCCAGAAAGTTCTTGAATCGCTTGGAATCTTTTGGTAATTTAAATTGCGGACATTATTCACATACGACATGCTCAAAAAGTTTGCTGGTATAAACGATGGTTGAAACGCGAAGCTAAAGCATAGCAACCTTCGACGGCTGGGACTGTGTCCGAATGGCTGAATTGGATAGACGTCGACTCCATAACGTCAGGGACCCAGGCTCAATACTCACCGCTGGAAACGTTCGTTTTCCTGAGCAGCTTGATGTGCCTTCGCTTATCGTCATCACCGTTTTGTGAAAGCCGTTGTGTAAATGTGGCTATTCTGCAGTGCCCCGCTTTAAAATTACCTGAGCCGCAAATGTCGCATCTACAAACCCAGTTATACTCTCCCCCTTATTATTTGTATCCAACCCGGCTTTTCTCGCTCTTGCACATTGCTGTGCGCCGGGGGACTTCTTTGCGAACTCGGGGCCGCTGGTCTTTACTTTCAGCCAGCCTGTAAACTTTCGCTTTAAGGAACTGCTTTGTCCCCAAAAAAAGTAGCAGTGGCTTAGCTCGGCTATGCCGGTATATACGTAGTGTGAGCTAAGGTTCAGCTTTCCTGCTGTCTAGGATTATAGGATTATCATGCTTACTGCTGCTAAAACGATTTCAAATCCAGGCCAGTCCAGTCCAGTCCAGTCCAGTCCAGTACAGTCCAGTCACTGCTCCTCGCGCATGCGCAGCACGGCTCTCCAGGAGCCACGTGAAACGGCTATCAAGCGACTCCGGCGCCCCGTCAGACTTGGCTGCGGCGCAACGGAGGCGTACAGATGGGCAAGCGCCGGCGCCAGTGCGTCTGCCCGGCTTTGACGTCACTCTTCTGGAATGCGCAGACCGGCTAATATGCAGACCCAATTCTCTACACACCGGAAATCCAATACAATATAATCCAATATTATCCAATCCAATTCAATCCAAATCCAATTCGATCCAATCCAATACTCCTCGCGCTTGCGCAGCACGGCCCTTCAAGGTCCACGCGAAACTGCTCAACCTCGGCCAGTGTAACTTAGGCTACAAAAAACAATCATACTGTGATAAATGGCCACGCGAGCGATTGGCCGCACAACTGAGCCAGTGGGAAGTTCCGCGACGATGCCGAGGATGAGGGGCCGCGCGTGAGTGATCGCGCAGGCTGGAACGACGCCGGCTGGAAGCCAAGCGGCGGAACAGGGCCCGTTTACGTGGAAACGACCCCGAGAGACGCCTGGTTATCGGGCCACCTTGAGCAAGACCGTCGCTACCCGCCTCCAAGGCTCGAGAGCGCGTCTGGGGGCCGTCATCGTGGTGCTGGTGCGCCACTTGCCGACGCTCCCTTCTGGCTGTGGGGCGCTGCCCTTCCTTCTGTCGGCTTCGCTAGAAACACATCGCGACGGAACGTGAGCTGACTTGCTTATCGGTCATTGGTGTGAGACCTTCTGAACTGCAAGACTATATTGTGTGTCTTCAAACTGTTGGCTGTACTTACCGTGTGAACCAAACCCGTCCTGTCTATAACGACTCGTCGTCTACTATGCTCACGTCTTGTGCTTGCCCTTCATCCTATCAAATATAGTCTTCAACGTGTTAATCAGCGTTCGTCTCTGCCTGCGTGGCCCTTGGCTAATTCATAACACATGCCATTTATATTCCAAAGTTCGAACGAATAATTCAGGGGTGGTATTCTCGTGTTTTGTCCGTTTTGTGTCCGTTTTGAGCAAGCCCTATTTGGATAAAAGCGAACACCCGATGTGACGCCATGGACCGGCGGCTTTCGGAGCAGACGATTAGAAGCAGACGATCTTTCGTCGCCTTGTTGTTGGTTCGCTGGCGGAAGAATAAATACATAAAAGATAGTTTAAAATGGGTTTGTCGCTTAAAATGTGTTTACTAGAACAGTTGCCCAAAGGTCAATCCAAAGCCCACCTGCAACTGCAAGTACGTCACAATAAAACGGACGCAAAATGGGCGTTTTCAAAAGGGACAAACACGAGAATGCCGCCCCAGATGCTAAGGGAATCAGATGAACCACTGACTCCCCAGCTACTTTCTGACAAGGTCTCTCTGACGTCACAAAATCTTGTTGGAGTGAATGGTGGCCGCCAACATAAGCGACTTCTAAGAAGCATGACTGTGCGATCGTACTGGGGCCTCTAATTCAATTTAATCGCATCACACGAATGCTAACGTGCAGCTGTAGCCCACTACTCATCTCATACGGCCACAGCAGTAAGCGTCGTCGATGGCTCGGGCGATACCGCTCGCACCGCGACCGTAAAAACTAGAGACACCATCGAAGCCGAAGAAACGGCCATCGCGGTAGTGATGACGTCTGCAAACACGAAAAACCCTCGACGTAATCACCCGCCGCCCATAGGCCTGCACAAACTACGGCAGCGGGTGCGTCTCAACATCCGCCCTCCGAGTACTACGGAAGCACCAGGATCTCCTAAAACCGTCTGTACTAATAAGGGATCACGCCCCAGGGCCCATCAACCCGCAATAAGGTGAACTTTTGTAACCCCACTTCCTTCCAAGAGTTCCAGCCACCGCACCAAAAGCTCACCTGAGAGGAGACTAGCCCGGCGGAAACTATACAAAAAGGTAGTACTACCTTAGCTTCCTGGATATCATACACGCCACCATAAATCCACAAACATGCCCGCACTGCGACGAACATTCAACACTGTGCCACACCACCTGAGTTAACCAGAACACACCAGAAGTCCACATTATTCGCAGCCCAGCCCTCGAACAGTGGGAGGCCGCGCTGTGCAGCTTGGACCCGGAGGACCAGCGACAGTTTGAGAACCGGGCACGCACGGCAACAACCGCCGCAGGAGCCCTGAACTGAGGGCTCCTCCCGCATTGGAGCGGGAACATTTTTTATATGAAATAAATGAATTTTCCCTACCACCACCACCACCACGTTGGTAGTGTTGGCCCATATGACGTCACTCCTGTCCATATTACGGCTATGTAGCGCGAAATTTGGACGTGTTGTAGTATTTGTTGCGTTTTTTTCTGTTAAAAAGACTCTTTTGCGGCTGTAATGAACATGAGTGAATGAATGAGTGAATGAGTAACAAAGTGTCGTTCTTTCAAATTGAACAAAGTTGTATTTTGCGTTCACGGACCCTTTACAAGACTCCCTACGGCTCCCATTCCATTCCCTAGGCTCCCATTGGCCAATAGAATTATAGGCGGAGCCTCGACTTGATGGGCATGGCTTTGGCGGCAAACGATAGGAACAAACGGAATAAAATGAACACGAAGAAAGTCTTTGCCAGAATCATTGCCAAGATATATAGGTGGCATTCATTGAAAAGTTTAGCTGTCAATTTCTTCGCTTGGCAACACTGGAAACGGCCCCGGACATGGCCGATGCGCCACGAACATGGCGCGGCTTGTGCAAGTGCGCCCCCACACCGAAGAAAAAAAAGCACCCGCGTGTGTCGTCTGCTCCGTTTCAACCCAATTCTCAACGGTGGTGTCAACAGAGATGTTTTTAATACCACTCGCATTGAACTAGAGGCATTACTTTGCGTTCGGTGAGGTAGAGTTTGGAACGTCCAACACAGTCATGTGCTTAGCACGGACAAGTACCGCCATCCCGCGGAGCCCGACGTAACCAGGGACGGCGCACTCGCATGGTTGCCTGTATGCGCGCTTCGCCAGTGAATACAAGCTATACCCTTTGGTTCGTAAGATGTCATTTACAGAGCTACTCAACATGAAGACGAAATAAAAGTTTAGTTCATTACAATGGCTGCTTTGTCCCAAGAACAACGACAACAATTTTACCGCAAATTTAAACAAATTATCCAGACATTCAAAGGAAACGCATGAATAAGTGGCGACTCCCCAACCACTTTCCGGCGATATTTTTATGACGTCACAGAATCTTGCTTGTGCTATTGGCCGCTACCTACGTAAGCTACTGCTACGAAACATTAGGGCTCTTCGATTTACAGCGCATCCTCGATTTACCAGTCCCGAACGGTCCGCGGGCAGCCCGAGGACTGCCGTGGTACCGGAAGCCCCATAGGAATACATGGGAAAATCGAGCGCGGGTTCTCGGTCCGGATCATCTGCGGACTCACCGCGGGCTCCGGAGAAGCAGTCCGACATTCGTTTTCTCATGTGCCCCATTCGCTTCGAGGAATCCTCGGACTACCCGCGGACTACCCCCAGGTCCGAGACTGCAAATCGAAGAGCCCCATTTCTGGCCGGTAATAGCGAGGTCTCCAGTTACATTCGACCGCATTGGCACACTGATTGGCACACGAATTGACACACTGATTACTACGCTTTCAGCGTTGGCCCATAAGACGTCACTGGAGCGCGAAGTTTCGAATTTTTATAATATTTCTTTAACGTTTCGGTTAAAAAAGCATCTTTCATAGCCGTAATGGCACTGGGTTTGAACAAGTTTGAACAAAGCAGTATTGCGTCTTCATGGACCCATTGAGCAATTCCACGCGGTTGTCATCCCCTTAACTTCGGCCCCATTGGCCAGACGATTGGGGGCGGGGCCAATGTAAACAAACGGAATGAAGTAAAAATAGAAAACAATCTTTGCCAGGATCTATCCTCTGGGTCGTAATATGCCTTTTATGTCTGCGCTACGCGAGAAGTTTCAATTGACAATTGAACGCTCGCCGACAAATGCGCCCTATCTTTTTACAATAGAGCACTCGGTAGACAATTGGTTGCAGCAGCAACCTCAAAACAGTTTGAATAAAGAAAGATTTTGAACAAAGCGGTTTTGTTGTAATGATGGTTTACTACAGCTACGCAGTGCCCGTCGTAGTGGCGCTGGCTGTACACTGTAAGTGATTTACACCTTTAAGGGTGTAAATCACTGTCTATAACTATCGCCTTTACACCCTACCATACAAAACAAAAGAAAACACTCTTTAGGATGTTTTGTCGTTTATATCACCCTTACACCCTTTCAAAGGGTGTTTTCCTTTGTTTTATTTTTTTTTTGGTAGGGTGTAGGGTGTTAGTTATAGAATAAAAGGGTGTAAACAATTTTACAGTGTACAAACGTCACGGCAGCCCACCTCGATCCGGTCAATATTAGGGCCCTTATGAAAACATTTAGCAGGGCTGTAATGTTTTCGCGTACAGTTAACATGTGTCGGTTTTGACGCTTACGGCCTGAACCCCAGTTATTGCATTTTTTTTTCAAAGTGAATTTTTTACTATAAAGTATTTTCTTAAGTCAATTCTACGAATTATTTTTTTTTAAATAGGGGTGGTTTTGGAATTATTTAGGTCGGTTTAGATGCAAAAGGCTCAACTATGCCGTGGTATGGTCAACGGAATACAGCCGAACGTTACCCTGTGGTCTGGTGCATAGAGTAATGCTACACATTATCCCGTAATCTGGTCCACAGAATATTTATTTATTTTATTTATTTATTTAATACATACTGCGGACCCTGGGGGGTCCAAGCAGGAAGGGCACGTCACGCATACCACAAAAGTAATGACGTACATCATACGAAAATGAAACTATGTTTTTCATGCTACAATACACTTCGTTATGTAACAACAATGCGTTTCGTTCTATACACCACAATACACTTCACTATGCGTTGGAACAACACACCTGGTTCTACAACACTACATTACACTTTCTTCTACAACACAAGTAGTAACGTGCGCCAAACAAAAACAATACACTTCATTCTACATATGTTACAATAAATGAGGTTCGCATAACTTGTTCCAGTGCCTTTGAAAGCAGGCAGTGCCTTTGAAAGCACTGTCACCCGACAGGCGTTCGACGCCGACTTCTCAGCCCGGTAGAAGTATTGCGCTTTAACCAAGAAAATACGTACCAAGTCTTGAAGCTATGCAGGAATTTTCTTTTTTTTTGCCGCACTGTGTCGAAGGTTTGTGACAGGTACCTACAGTTCTTGTGTGCTTCTCTCTCCTGAACAGAGCGCGGTGACCCACATTAGCGGCTCGGACAAGACATATGCGGTGGTTCACTGGAAGCCGGAACCATATCCCAAGGTCCTCACGCAAGTCTTCTTCAGGTCAGTCATTCCCCGTAGATAAGTCTTCGAGATTTCGGTGCACGTTAAAGATCCCTAGGTGGTCAAAATTAATCCGGAGACATTCACTACGGCGCACCTCATCGCCTGTGTAGCGTCGACACGTTAAACCTCATATTCAATGAATCAATCGATCAATCAATCCATCAATCATTCTCTCTACACAAAAGCTCTCTGTGGCCCAATTGTCAGCGGGGCTCAACTTTGTAGACCAGTTTGCCCAGCGCAGTCTCCACCTCAAAATAGGGTTAACTTGACAAGTCACGCGTTATTTTGACGGTGCTCCCGACTGCGCAAGCACCGTCTAAAATTAGCACAGCGCAAACTTGTCCACCCAGCTTTGGTAATTTAATTACGAGTTTTCACGGACCGAAGTTACACCTGGGATATATATAAAGCACGCGGTACCGGACGGCTCCCCGCACTGACCACCTGGACACCTCTAACGCGCGCCGAAATCCCGACACACGGGCGTTTTCGCATTTCGCCTCCATCCGAAAAGCGGCGACCGCAGCGGTAATCTAACCCACGTCCTTCGGCTCGGCCTTAGACACCGAGCCACCGCGGTGGTACACCCAGCCCCCATGGCGGTCTTCCCCGTCGCCACAAACGGTTTCTCTCGGTTTGCATCCAGTGGCTTGATAATAATCAACCACCCGTATCCGTGTGTCCGCATCCGCCAGCAAACAATGAAAAAAAAAAAAAGATAAGGACAAACCTAGAAGCCCCCATCTCGGGAAATTCAGTTGATTAAAGCAGTTTCAGTCGCTTTCTTGATTAACACAGTCCATAACGTGCATTTCTGGGATGCCTTGAAAAGTTGACACCACTTCACTGCTGCCACATTCTTTCCAGGAACTCGGAATATTTTGTTTCATTCGGAAGTCAATTGATTGATCGATTGATCGATCGATCGATCGATCGATTGATTGATTGATCGATCGATCGATCGATCAATCGATTAATTGATTGATTGATTGATTGATTGATTGATTGATTAATTGATTGATTGATTGATTGATTGATTGATTGATTGATTGATTGATTGATTGATTGATTGATTGATTGATTGATTGATTGATTGATTGATTGATTGATTGTAGGGTATAACGCGCCGACGCAACGCAGGCGATGAGGCGCGCCGTAGTGGAGGGCTCCGGATTAATTTTGACCACCTGGGGATCTTTAACGTGCGCCGAAATCTCCCACACACGGGCGTTTTTACTTTCCGCCTCCATCATAAAAGTGGCCGCCGCGACCGGGAATCGAACCCGCGTCCTCGTGCTCAGCTTCATTTGGAAGTCAACGTAAAGTACCATATTTACTTGCATAATAATCGCACTCGCGTAATGATCGCACCCTTGAAGTTTGTCGCCAAAACACGATTTTTTTAATTTCCCGCGCAATGAACGCACCCTGAACTTGCCGCAGCAATATGTCGTATGTATGCCAAGTCTAGCTGATGATGATCGTGCTTACCTCTGTTTCCTTCCCTTTCAAAACGGACATGGCTACGTTATTGCCGCACACTTGCCGATATTAGCGATATCGGCAAGCATGCGTTCAATATTCATGAGGAAGAAACTCTCACTAAATGCACATAATGTGCTCACAAGACAAAAAAAAATGCGCTCAGCTTGCTGCGTCGGTCCCCATATCTGTTTTTATGTCCTGCACTGTGACAGCGGCAGCCACTTATAGGTCGCCCTGTTGTCACCTCGCAGCAAACTCGTTTCGGTGCATTCCGTAATTCATGAAAACACTGCATTTTGCGTCACTTTGCAAAGTGGCTGGCGGCAGTGTGGGGAGTTTTTATTACGTTTTTAATATTTTTGTTATGTTCATGAGACCTATCGTAAAAATTTTGACCCGCAACTTGCTTGCGTTTTCTGTGCTCAAAAGTTTTTCGCGAAAAATTTACCCCGCGTAATGAACGCATCCCTAAATTTGCACCAATCTTTTTGAAAAAAAAGTGTGTTCATAACGCGAGTAAATACGGTAGTAGTATTAGTAGTATAAATGTTTATCTGCCGCAAATGGTAAGGGAGCGGGGGATGATCCCCTGCGTTGGTCTACGAAAAAGTTTTAAAATTTTTGAGCGTAGAGATATAAATGCAACTATTCACACAGACGTCTCTTGTATGCAGCGTAGTTAATGCAATTCTTAGCGATACCGTAAGCAGGTTTGATGAGCAACGGCGTCATATCAGCTATTTAAAGCCTTCACAGTCATTCAAATTGTAAATGAAATTATTAACGCGGTCACTACAGTGAACATCTTACGTCCAGTGACATTGTGCAATCTGGCTAGCGGGGGTTACAGTGCTGTAGCCTATCTTGTTGGACGCCTTTCCTATAGTGAGCACAAATTCTCTATTACCGGTGTGCCGTTGAATATGTGTTTCCCTTTAATATTTCACAAGTGCCTTGAACACCGACATCTGTTTGAAACGCTACAAAATATCGCTTACAAAGCCAGGTCAACAACCCTCAATTATAACCTGCTCAGTTACAGGTGTGATGCAAGGTTGCTCCCTAACTTTCCTGTAAATAATAACGCAACGGGTTGTTTGTACTGGCATCTTATATTTGAGTTTGGCTATAAATGGCGCGGCAAAAACTTAAGTGCGCTATTCCTTTATTTATTTCCGCCCTAAATCCGAGTCGCAGCGCAAAATAACGCATGAAACGCGAAGACCGAAAAGTTGGCTACCAGTATTACGTTTTACCTTGTCTGATTTGGTTGGCAAACTTCAAGCTTCTTTCTTTCCTTTTCCTTCTTTGCCTCCTCCTCCACCTCCTGTCACCTGTCCAACTCATGAATCTATTGACGCAGAATTTACGTTTGCTAAACTCGCCGATTGCAAACGACACACAACACCAGCACCGGACATGATTACACACTCCCACTTGAAGGAACCTTCCGGACTCCGCTCTAGAATTTTTTTTTACGTTTGACCAATTAAGCATGGCTAACACGCTCTATTCCCCCTGAGTGTAAGATTGCTAACATCCGCCCCATCCGCAAACCAGGCAAATCACTTGCTTTGAACTGTCTACGCCCAATTTCTCTTACGTCCTGTAATGGAAAACTGCGGGGGTGTATGGTCCTGCGTTGTCTCACTTGGCTTCTTGAACATAGCCAATTCTTTGATTGTACTATGTCCCGGTTCCGCGCTCACAGGTCAACACAGGATAAAACGCTGCGAATACAACAAGAGGTGTACGTATATCCAAGTGCAGTCCAACTTACAGCAATCGTGTGTCCAAGCTTCCAAAAGGCGTTTAATGAAGTTTTTCACTCTGCCATTCATGATCAAATCCGGATACTTACGCCTAGCACCCGACTGTACAGCTAAAGGTACAGGTGGCAAGGTATTAAATGGGGTACATAGCGTTGTTATGGGGATATGAATAGGTTTGTAGGCGCCGGAAAGTACTAGTTCCTTCGCCGCGTGTTAGTTGTGGGGTGGTGGGAAGTGACGGCGGTCGCTTTCAGGGCGAAGCCCCTAAGGAGCTCGGGCTGTCGGCGTCTCCATATGTCGTCGTCGTTTCATGCAGCCATGGTACTTAAACACCATGACACTCGTCTTCCAATGCCTCGCGTTAGAAAGTTTCATCTACACGGGCAAAAACGCGACTAAAAAAACGCACCGGGACACTTTTTTTCCACGCCTCACGCTCAAACACTTCGTGCTCCAAAGACGCGCGAGACATTTACAGTGATGCTGCATACCTCTGCCCCAGACTGGTTTTATCACCGTAGGAAAAACACCAAGGCACCAAGAATACATCCGTGGCCTGCACGCTTCGCCCCTCCCTACATTTCAGGTTACGGTTTCATTTCCGTGGGCAGAAACACCAAGGCGCCTAGAGTTGACTTATACGCTGCATGCTTCGCTCCCCCCCCCCCCAGGTTTCACGTTAGTGGAGATTGCCCGTTTTTCGGTACCAACGTGCGTTCTGGTACGAGAGTTCTCCTTCCCTTCGTGGCTCGGCAATTACGTCACAAGCACGTGACCATGGCACACTGTGCCAGGAAAGACCCCCACGTTCCCTTTCCCTTTGCGGCTTTGTGTCTCTCGCTCTCGCCATCTTCAGCGCATGTGCACTCCGTGGTAGCGGAGGTTTTTGTGATGTGCTAGGATTTAGGTAAGAGAAGATGATCAGAATGCGAGGATCGCTCCCATGCAACCTGAATCGAAGTCAAAAATTGCGAAATCAAGTCCGTTTTGACCGTGCCGAAATGGCGCAATCGGATAAACGTCGGCTTCGCAACGTGGGGGACCCAGGTTCAGTTACCACCACGGGCAGCGTTTTTAAGCGCTGAGCACTTTATGGGCTCGCCTTGTCGTCTTAGCTCGCTAACGGTCGATGCGACTGCCGGAATCAGGCGGCGCAGCGAGATAACGGACCCAAGTAGAGCCTTCTGTACCGCGTCAGGGAGTCACGCGGAGGCTTCGAAAACCAGGCGGATTAAGTAGTCATAACCGTTCGAACTTCCTCAACCGCTGGCGCTTGTCATACATCTCCCCGTTGTTTAGCGCAAAGAAAACTGCAGTTACATTTCAGGTAAAATCTGTGCGTATAACCGGCAGCCCCCCGCGTTCCTTTAGTTAGGAACGCTGGTTGGGTTGGTTTTTACGATAGTAAGCGAAAAAGGCGGCAGCACAAGAAAAAAAATGGTGCGTCCGAAATGATGCAGAAAGTTTCCAGCCACGCAAGAAAAAACTGGCACGTTCGAAATGCCACAGAAAGGCTCCAGCCGCGCAAGCGAAACTTGGCGCGTTCGAAATGCCTACGGAAAGCTCCAGCCGCGCAAGAAAGAAATGGCGCGTTCGAAATGGCGCAGAAAAGCTCCAACCGCGCAATAACAAAATCACGCGTTCGAATTGACGCAAAACAGCTTGAGCATATGAAATTCAAGCAAGCTCAAAAAGAACAGAAGTCCCGCTGGCGCCATTTCAGGAAGCCGGCGCGCGAGCACTGCGAAGGCGGGAACTTTGAAATGCAGCAGTGAGCGGATAACGGCGCTGCAGCCCATTATGGCGAATCACTGCTCCGCACTTCCGACAGCTTTAACACTGAGTGGAAAGGCTTAAATTTTTTTCTTGCGCCTCCTGATGTGCCTTCGCTTATAATCATCATCGTTTTGTGAAGCCCATTGTGTAAAGTTGGCTTCCCTGAAGTGCGTTTTGAGCATAACGATGAACAGCAACAGTTGGCATAGAAAAATCTTCTTGAAGGTGGAAGCGCTCAGACGACAGGGACGAAAGTGGAAAACAAAGACGACACGGCGCTAACTCACAACTATTTGTTCATTGGAAAGAAACACAAATCGTCTTTCTTTTCTACTTTCGTCCCGGTCGTGTGAGCGCTTCCACCTTCAAGATGAACAGCTACCAACTGGCCCAATTGTCTGTTCTACTATAGAAAAATCTGCCTTTATAAAAACCGGTTGTCTTCTCTCCCCTGGCAGGGCCACGGTGGTCCGCAACTACAACGTCCACTTCCGGCACGTGGACAGTCCTAAGGTTCTGTTCGGTGCTGCCACCACCCTCGGGTTCGGGCCCTTTACACTGCAGGGCCTGGTCGCCTCCTGTCTGGCACCTGCGTCTACTTTGCTCCTGTTTTACTCCGCAAGGCCGTGACCTTCCACCGACTTCGTAACCGCTTAGTGACGACGACGCACGCGGCGGAAGCCGGACGCCAAGCATGCTTCACCTCAATGTGACCCTTTTTAAAAAGAAGCCTCATTTAGAAAACCTTGAAGCACGCGTCTTTTTTAACGCGAAAGTGTTTCATTCCCGGATACACTAAGTCTTCGGTGACGTCATATCCGTCACGGAAGTGACGCAATTACAACGAAGCCAGTATCGCATTCCCCCTTTGCTTTCCGAGGTTTTCTTGACTGCCAACCCTTATTCTGTCTTAATTCACTGAGCCCCTCATTTTCCCATTTCTTATTCGCTACATGCATAGCGAGGGCCTCTCTTCTGGCAGTCTTGGTGCCAAAGGTAGCTTAAGAGGGTTCAACGCTGGTCGACCACTCTCGACATGTGGTAGACACTCGAGTTACGGCCTGGGGGTTAAAAAGAAGTTCCCCTTCACCCCGAGAAGTCCGAGTGGCGCTGGCTACCACCCCCAAGTGCAGGAAACAAAAATACCTTAACATAAATACCCGAGAAGGTGGTGGGGAAACAGCCCCGCCGGTAGCGTAGTGGTTATCGCACCAGACCGGTATTCTGGAGGTCGTGGGTTCGGAACCCACCCGGCGGGCATTTTTTCACCACTTTCTTTCCGACTCAAAAAATTCTTCATCTCTTTCTATGACCTAACGCATTCCCCCCTTTGCTTTCCGAGGTTTTCTTGACTGCCAACCCTTATTCTGTCTATATATATTGTTACGAGACATCGCCATTATTATTCCATCACAGAACGGGAGTGTCTCGCTCTTGTGTGGGCTTTGGGCAAATTTTGTCCATACCTCTACGGTCGACCGTTTTCTGTTGTGACGGATCATCACGCGCTCTGTTGGTTAGCATCACTGAAAGATCCAACCGGCTGTCTCGGGCGATGGGCTCTCCGCCTCCAGGAGTATTCTTATTCAGTCGTCTACAGATCGGGCCGCCTCCACCAGGACGCCGACTGTCTGTCACGCTACCCTGTCGAACCTCCTCAGCCTACGTGTTCCGACGCATTTCCATCCCTTCTGGCGATTTCCTCTTTCTTCCAACTTGGTAAAGAGCAGCGCCGGGATGAATTTTTGCGCCATATCATTGAACGCCTGAGTAACGCCCCTTCGGACCCATCAGTACGATTTTTCCAACTCAAGGACGGTGTGCTCTGTCGTAAGAATGCACGCCTGGAAGGTCCCGAGTTGCTCCATGTTGTGCCTGACCACCTTCGTTTGGACGTCCTTAAGCAACTGCACGACCATCCAACAGCTGGTCATTTAAGAGTTTCAAGAACATACGACCGTGTCCGACGGCGTTTCTTCTGGCCAGGGCTTTACCGCTCTATTCGCTGTTACGTCGGTGCATGCGACAAGTGCAACGTCCGAAAGCACCAACGACGCCACCCGCCGGCCCTCTTCAGCCACTGGACACACCGGTGGAACCATTTTTCCGCGTTGGTTTAGACCTGCTTGGTTCCTTTCCACAGTCTGCGGCCGGAAATCGGTGGATTGCAGTGGCCACTGATTACGCGACCCGTTACGCAACAACACGGGCCCTTCCAGCCAGCTGCGCCACTGATGTCGCAGATTTCCTCCTTTACGAGGTGATCCTCCATCATGGTGCTCCTCGTCAGCTATTGACGGACGGCGGACGAAACTTCCTGTCGCGAGTAGTCGACGACATTCTTCGCTCCTGCGCAACCACGCACAAATTTACTACTTTCTACCATCCGCAGACCAACGGTCTTACGGAGCGACTTCACAGAACCCTAACGGATATGCTTTCCATGTACGTTTCGGATGACCATCGCGATTGGGACATTGCTTTACCTTTCATTACATTCGCATACAACTCGTCCCGTCATGATACCGCCGGATTTTCGCCTTTTTACCTCCTCTTCGGTCGAGAGCCGGTCTTGCCCCTGGACACCTTAATCGAACACAACACGCCGCCTTCTGGTTATGCCCACGATGCCATTGCCCTGGCTGACTTTGCACGCAGCATAGCGCGCACCAGGCTTACGTCATCCCAGGATTCTCAAAAGTCCCGTTACGATCGACGCCACAGCACCCGCCACTTAGAGCCAGGTTCCCTCGTGCTTCTCTGGTGTCCTGCGCGCCAAGTAGGGCGTTCTGAGAAACTGCTCGCCCGTTACTACTACCCCTACCGTGTCCTGCGCCAAGTAACTGCTGTAAACTATGAAATCGCCCCTGTCGTTCCGGCTGACTCATCGCGCCCTCCCAAGACTGACATCGTCCATGTCGTCCGTCTAAGCCCTACCGTCCACAGCCTACAGTTTTGCCCTGACCAGCACCGAGACGGTGCTCTTACGGGAGGGGGGTTCTGTTACGAGACATCGCCATCAAGTCCGGATCATCATCAAGGAGGGAAGAAGAAGAAGACGCTGAGAGGGACGCGCGTGGAGTTGGGTCTCTTGCTTGGACGGCGTTTAGTCAGTCTTTCTGTGCCTTCTGTAGATACCGGACTACCGCGTATCATTATATATATATATATATATATATATATATATATATATATATATATATATATATATATATATATAGAGAGAGAGAGAGAGAGAGAGAGAGAGAGAGAGAGAAAGATAAACTCACAAAGCGCGCAGAAATAGTATAAGTAAAGAGTCGGATACACAGCAAGAACAATAACAAACAATGTTTACTTACGTAACGGCAACGGGACTTGCCTTCATCAGAGTAAAGTTAGATGATTTTGCTGTCGCAAACATTTTGAACACATTTCTTATATAGGTTTGCATAAAACTGTGAGAAGGAGCGGAAAATGTTTCGGAAAAGGAGAGTGGGCATACAGTCCGGCTACGCCTATGTTACAATATCAACAAACAAACAAACAAAAAAAAGGCCGGGGGGGGGGGGGGGAGAGCGAGAAAGAGAGAAAGGGGTCGTGTTAACAATGCAGCGTTCAAGGTTGCACCATGACGGGTCAACGTATGCCGCGCGGGCTGCAAGTTCAGACAATGGGGGAAACTGGACAACCCCGGCTTGAAAAGAAAGGAAAGAGTATACAGTAAGGTATTCAGTGGCTGGGGAGACTGGTTCGGGGGGAAGCGAAGATGGGTGTGCCCCCCGCGGATGAAGAGAAGAGCATTTCACAGAAGCTAGCAATTGAACAGGAAATAGGTAGGGTCACAAAAGGTTAAACATGAATAGATCACAAAGAGTTAAACATTCTTAAGTGGTGGTGGGAACGAGGCCTCCTTCCCCAGGACAAATGACATTGTTGAGCCGCATTAGGCTAATAAATCTGCTGTATTGGGAGAGTTTCTGCGAATTCTGATGGCAAACTCGAGGGTAGGAATAATGAACCTGGTTATAAAAATTATGAAGCCGCTAATTTTAATCGAGGGATAAGCACGTTAGTTTTCCGTAACTTTCATTAATTCCAAGTGTGGCTGACCCAAACTTATAAATGAGATAAGATTCCCGAACCTCGCGGTCGTGGTGAGTTTTGAAGGCGGATTCTAAAATCGTTGCTTTAAGATGTTCAAATGCATGCCCGGGACTGTTCACATGTCTTGACAGGGGCAAATAAGGGCAGCTTTTTGCATGAGAGCGGTGATTATTGAACCGTATTCGGAAGGGCGTTTCAGTTTGGCCGATATATTGTTGCCTACAAACAGTGCACTCTAGAAGATATACGACATTAGCGGAGTCACAGTTAAAGTTACCTTTTATATTTACGTAGTAGTCTGAAGCCGTGCTGGTGGCGCGCTGTGTAGTGGTCATGTGTGGGCATACTTTACATCGGGGTTTATTGCAGGGCATGCAGCCAGTAGTTGCCGGTCGGTTGATACGAGAGTTAGTAAGAAAGTCACCTAAATTCTTATTACGCCGGTAGACAACGCGTGGTGGTTCGGGGAATATGCTTTTTAAGCGGTCACTTTGCATTAGCATATTGTGCTAATGCAAAGTGACCGCTTAATATGCTAATGCAAATATGCTAATGCAAAGTGACCGCTTAAAAATAATATTCCCCGAACCACCAAGCGTTGTCTACCGGCGTAATAAGAATTTAGGTGACTTTCTTACTAATTCTCGTATCAACCGACCGGCAACTACTGGCTGCATGCCCTGCAATAAACCCCGATGTAAAGTATGCCCACACATGACCACTACACAGCGCGCCACCAGCACGGCTTCAGACTACTACGTAAATATAAAAGGTAACTTTAACTGTGACTCCGCTAATGTCGTATATCTTCTAGAGTGCACTGTTTGTAGGCAACAATATATCGGCCAAACTGAAACGCCCTTCCGAATACGGTTCAATAATCACCGCTCTCATGCAAAAAGCTGCCCTTATTTGCCCCTGTCAAGACATGTGAACAGTCCCGGGCATGCATTTGAACATCTTAAAGCAACGATTTTAGAATCCGCCTTCAAAACTCACCACGACCGCGAGGTTCGGGAATCTTATCTCATTTATAAGTTTGGGTCAGCCACACTTGGAATTAATGAAAGTTACGGAAAACTAACGTGCTTATCCCTCGATTAAAATTAGCGGCTTCATAATTTTTATAACCAGGTTCATTATTCCTACCCTCGAGTTTGCCATCAGAATTCGCAGAAACTCTCCCAATACAGCAGATTTATTAGCCTAATGCGGCTCAACAATGTCATTTGTCCTGGGGAAGGAGGCCTCGTTCCCACCACCACTTAAGAATGTTTAACTCTTTGTGATCTATTCATGTTTAACCTTTTGTGACCCTACCTATTTCCTGTTCAATTGCTAGCTTCTGTGAAATGCTCTTCTCTTCATCCGCGGGGGGCACACCCATCTTCGCTTCCCCCCGAACCAGTCTCCCCAGCCACTGAATACCTTACTGTATACTCTTTCCTTTCTTTTCAAGCCGGGGTTGTCCAGTTTCCCCCATTGTCTGAACTTGCAGCCCGCGCGGCATACGTTGACCCGTCATGGTGCAACCTTGAACGCTGCATTGTTAACACGACCCCTTTTTCTCTCTCTCGCTCTCCCCCCCCCCCCCCCCCCCGTCCTTTTTTTTGTTTGTTTGTTTGTTGATATTGTAACATAGGCGTAGCCTGACTGTATGCCCACTCTCCTTTTCCGAAACATTTTCCGCTCCTTCTCACAGTTTTATGCAAACCTATATAAGAAATGTGTTCAAAATGTTTGCGACAGCAAAACAATGTAACTTTAAGGCACATTCCCACTGGCGATGCGCCTCGTCGCGCGACGAAAAGCGACGTCGCAAAGGGACGAGCCGGCCGTCGCTTTTCGTCGCTTTGCGACGGCGGGTCCGATCGCTCTCGTCGCGCGACGGCCCCGCAAAACCGGTAAGCCAATCACGGCCGCGGAGTAGACTGACGTAGCCGGAAACGAAACGTTTCTTTACATCCGGTATGCAAACGCTGCGGGCGGGCGGTCGAGGACGAGCCGCCGCTGCCACCGCCGCTGGCTCGCTCGGCCAGGCGCTTGGCCCGCTATCGCTGTACCCGCCCGGGTCGGGCCGGCAAGCAACTTCCCGTGTGCATCGGTTCTTTGGTCAGTGGCTTCAGCGTACGCGTGCACTAATCAACGAATAGCGTGGAACTCATCAGTGTGGAGAAGCGTGTATGGATTGTAAATAGAGCTAGGTGGACAGCGAGACGGTAGGTTGACTTGCAGCCTCTTCGTCTATCGGCGACTGGTAAACACGCGTAGAGTTCGGAGGCGTCAGAATGTTGCGCCTGTGAAAAGAAGCGACATTTGTGGGCCGTGATGCGGGTGTTGTGGCGTGAAAGCAAGCGTGTGCATTTCTTCGTGCAATAAATGTTGAAAAGAGCCTTCGTGAGTTTGTTATTTTCTGCTCCTCCCGCAACCCGCAAATGCTTTCGGCATTGCTCCAGGTTAGTAGCATGTGTTTTAGTTTGATTTCTACCTGCTTTTGTCGCGTATTCTTTGACTTCGAATGGTTGTCGCACCAACGAGGTCGTATGTACAAGTCGGGAAGCAGCTGCGCTGAACGCAGTCGCATCATCGCTCATCGCAAGTGCGAACACCACCTCAAGGCCTCATCGCGCGACGCGCGCCGTCGCGCGACGAGACAAATCGCCAGTGGGAATGTGCCTTTACTCTGATGAAGGCAAGTCCCGTTGCCGCTACGTAAGTAAACATTGTTTGTTATTGTTCTTGCTGTGTATCCGACTCTTTACTTATACTATATATATATATATATATATATATATATATATATATATATATATATATATGGGGTGTCGAACCGGAAACGAACCGAAACGAAAACCATAACTGAACCAGTATACCAGTATTTTTGCCGGAACTGAACCCGAACCACAACCGAAAAAAAGAAATAACGGATACCGGTTCATGCCGAAACGGCTCGACCCTCCGTTGTTGATATCGCACAGTCAATGCAATGCAGGCCTTTTTTTTCTTTCACGTACCATCAACTTAGTACCCGCTCGCGCACTTTCCCCTCCAGACAAGAACACTGTCACGATCTATGTAGCAACAGGGGAAATGGATGAGCACCAATTTAGCAGTGGTCTGTCGCAGCTGGAAGCGCTAGCGTAGTGCAAGCTGACCAAACGAAATGACACTCGGCAGCTTGCGAAGGATATAAAACGACTTTGCCCTTCCCTAGCTGCGACTTCATTGGAGCAATCAGGCTGCAGGAGTGCTACACTGCGCAACAGTGAAGGCCCACACTCGATGTGTGCAAACTTTTCGTATTTCACAATTTGTTTAAAAGGTCCGACACATGCAAATTGTTAATACTTGACAAGTGTGACCGCAGGAGTTGCTCAGTGGCTAAGCCGTTTGCTGCTGACCACAAGTGGCCTCGGTAGCCCTTCCCTACGGCCGTTTTTCTGAAGCAGATGGAAATCGAGCACGTCCGTGTATCGAGATTTTGATCCACGTTTAATATCACCAGCTGGTTAAAATAAGTCTGCCGGCCTGCAACATAAGCTGCGCCTCGGAGCAGAGATATAGCACTGGGCATCAAATGCGCCAGTTTTTTTTAAATGTGTGTTTACACGAAAAACAACAAAAAAGAAAAGGCGAATCACGCTGTTTTAAAATACCACGCAAAAAGCAAGTAAAACCGAATAAGTGGGGAAAAAAGCATCAAAACGTGGATATTGCTCTATACTTTTCTTTGCCCTGCCTTTCACAACCAAACTTGTCATCAATGCGAAGGAAGTGAGTTCCGCGGTCAGTTTTTGAGGACAGTATGGTGGACAAGTTCCGTTTTTACAGATACAAATAACAACAGATATGTCAGGGAAAACTATTAAGGTGCGCACTTAATCCTCTGGCAAGAAACTCCAGCCCTCGACCTTGTCTTGAACTCAGAAACAGTAATGAAGCAGATGACACGTGCAGAAAGGCCGGCCGGTACCGTGCACTGTCCCATTCGCCCAGCGATCATCTTTTCTGCTTGTTCTGCAGTTTTGTCTCTTTCAGATCTGCTTTTTTTTTAACTTCTACTGACTGCCCAACTCGCTACATTACTTCTACTGCTACTCGTTCTGGAGGGGAGTACTGCTGTGGACGAATTAAACAGCGTCTACCCAAAAACAGCATAATCTGTAATAGCATAATCTGTAATAAGATTCCGCAATGTAGCCCACGGAACGATGGCCGGGGGTCAGGCGGTCCGATGACATACTGATTGTAATGCACACATGCGGTATAGCTATCGCAAAAGAAATTGCAGTGGTCGGAGAAACAATGCAGTGACTGAGCGTTAACTAAAGCTTACTTTTAAAGGAGTACTGACACCAAATTTTCATACCTAAAAAAATGATATAATTGGCTTCAGTAGTTTGTACAGACGCCTCACAGAAATTTTTGCAGCGATCCGAGGCCGGAATCACATCTAAAATCGATTTTGATTGTCCAGGTCGCGAGCTTCCACAAATCGGCAGCACTAGCGCAATCGCTTTCGGTGTGACGAAACATTGGCCTACGTGTCTGGCCGGTTCAGGGTGACGTCATATAGTCGTTTTCAGAACCGGAAACGATATCCTGCGCTGCTGTTGTCGGTGGTATTCGTTTGGGCAGGAGACGTGGGCGTAGCTGTGTGAGCAATGCTTGTAAACGTTGGGTGTTCGACGTCTTTGCTCTTCAGTTCGTTGCCGGCGCATGGTGTTCGGCACTGGTGCCGAAAACGGCGTGGTGCGCGATGTCGACGAGCACCGCGGTGACGCGGCGGTGCGCGTCGCCGAGCTCGCCCAAGTTGTGCTATGGCAAGCTCGCGGTATGCGAAGTACTGCTCGTGGAAGCCTGCCCGAGCAAATCGACGACGACGCCAAGATACATTATTTTCCACGCGACGACATGCAGCGCTAAATGTGGACTTCGTGGAGCTCGTGCAGGCCGGCGGCCGCAAGAACTGTCGCCCAAGCCAGCGGGCTCGGGGTTGCACGGGTCACCTTGGGTGTTGGGAACTTAGTATCGTGGCGACTATTTGATCGCTGGTATCTGTACAACTGCGAATGACCATCCTTTACACAACTTTTCACCACACTATCATCCCCTTTTTCGCATATGAAGCTTTATTTTGGCAATAATTTCCGTTTCTGCGATCGGTGACCAAGACATCTGCCGCGGCCTGTTTTGATTCTAGCGCGCAGGTGGCGCCATCTTTCGGCCGCTCGCCGCCCGTGGTGCCGACAGTGCTGGGTCGGAGCGCCGAACCTCCGCTTCCGGTCAGCGTAGGCTTACCATCGCGGCAAATATCTGAACGCCACTTTTAAATTCAGCGCTGATAACAACTCCTAGCACAATTTTCAACACACTAACATCTAGTTTCTCGCATGTAGAGCTTCTTTTTCGTGATCAGATTAATTAGAAGAGTGGCGACAAGCTGTTGCTATCACGGTCTGCGCCGGTTCGAGCCGCAGTGATATTCAAAAACGGACGACGGCGAAGACATCGCCGGCCTCATCGCCTGGCCAAATAAAGTTGTTCTGTCTGTCGGGTGGCAGTGACTCATCCGAGTCTGAAGATTCAGACGACATGTCGACTGCGCGGGCGAGTCGCGGACCATGTGCAATCGTAGCAGACGATGCGGCGAACGCATGGAGGAAAGAAAAACGTCCCTGACGTCACGGGTGAGACCGTGACGTAAGGCTGCCCGCTTGCAGGCTGGCCTTCGAACGGCCATTTTCCCGCGCGGCGACCAAATTTGAAATTGGTTGCAATAAACGTGCTATAATTAATTCTGTATTGGCGGCTGATGGCTTTCGGTTCGATTTTCGTAATTACTGGGCCAATAGGTATTCTTTACAGCATAAAAACTGAAAGCGAGAAATTTCGTGTCAGTACTCCTTTAACAAAAGTGTGGCTAACACATTCGATAAGGTGACAGCTAACAAATTATTCAGGGTGACCAAATAATCTAATCCATTGGTAGTGTTTGTGTGCCTGTTGTAGGAATATTTCTGTTCTGTTACAAATAAAAAAATGTGCGCCATTGGTATTAAGCGCTGGTATTTGAACGCACCAGTACGCAGGCCTAAATTTAAGGCTTCAAGGTTAGCGTGATGGGCGATTCCATAGCGACGATTGCGATTTCAACAAAAAGGAAAGGGCAGAAAATATATCCCACCGTCATATCTCTTGGCGGTGGCTTTATGAATAGTCGCTAGGACAACATATAGTCTGGGCGAGAAAGTAGGTGGTAAATCGTCGCTACTCCATTTGTTTTTCTAATATCTCGTAATTGTTTAAAGTTTGCTTTGCAATTGCGCCACTACCTTTTGGGAAGAGCAGCATTTTGAATTTTGTTTGTATTTTGATTTGACTGTCGTTTTAAACTACTAAATGTTTTTTTTTTATTTCAGTGAAAATTCAACTCATTGTACCGGTTCTCGAACCGGTACAGTACGTGATTTTGTCGTACCGGAACTGAACAGGAACGAAATGATTTCGCCTGAACCAGAACCGTAACCCGGTAATTTACTCCGATATATATATATATATATATATATATATATATATATATATATATATATATATATATATATATATATATATATAATAGAGAAGTCACATTGAAAATCATATTTATTCTAACGTTCGACAGGGGACCGGTCGTTTTCAAAGATAGAAATAGTGCAGATCAGTTGATTTTAAATACATTTCTGTTGTGGGCGGGGCGAGAAAATGTATCCAAGACATAGGCTCTATATATATATATATATTTATTTATTTATTTATTTATTTATTTATTTATTTATACCCTCTACCGTTCCCGTGATTTTTACCTGCGTCGTCGCTGCCACCACCATAGCCACCGTTGCATTCTAAACTCGCAGCACAACGCCGAGAGGCGAGCCGCGTGCACTGAATGTAAAATAGGTGTTCGCATTCGGAAATCGAAACTTGAATACGGATAAGCGCGCAGTCAATAATGAGGGCTTTTGAGAGCGTACAGCGGTTCATTATCCTTCGCTCTCGTCAGAGCAAATTTGCGAGACGACTGTACACGGTGTTCGTTGATATCCTCCGCTTCCTTTCCTTTCATTTCTCACCGTTTTAGATTTCGCTTCATTGTATATGCAAATACGCTATTTGTTTTTACTCACCTTATTCAGGTTGGAAACAAACCAGCACAAATGTCCTAGTTCTTAAAAAAGTGGGCGCCCACGAAGATAACCTAGTTGATTGGTCTCCTCTGCGGAACGCGTTCATTTTATTCGAAACGCGTATTAGAGCTCGTACGTTTCTAGAATACACGCAGGGGAGTGATTTTATGCCTCCGCCATTAGCATGACAGTTCGTGCTTACGATGCACGTGAAAACTTGTCTCAGTTTTTTTTAATAATGGCATCCCGAAAAATATAAAAGCGTGAGGCAGGTTTCTAATTCGAATATTATAAATAAGAAATGAAGTCCAAGAATAAGTAAAACGTACAGTATCTGCGAGCGTTGATGCAGTAAAATTCAGCTTGCTTTAAACAAAAAATTCTTCGTACGGAGATAGTTTAACCAGTTAGCAACTCAAATGGGCACGATTCGTGGAGCTTGAAGTATTGTGCGTGTGATTGAAAGTGTCGAACGTTTACTGTAAGGAGGTACTTTGTTACATGCTTTGCCTCGTTTCCCTTGCCTCTGCCTTCCTATATCCCTTCTCAAGCAGTATGTATTAAGCACGTATGTATATATGCACGCATGTATGGATGTACGTAGGTACGTGCGTATATACCTATGTATGTATCTATGTATGTATGTATGTATGTACGCACGTACGTACAGCCGGTAAAAGGCTTGTCTATAACACAGTGTTCGTACTCTCAGCCCTATCCTGCCCCGCCGGAGCGGGAGTTGAATAAAACTACTGCGGAATTCTGAAGTCTTAGCCCTTCGCTTTTGCCTCCGACATGTTTGGAACGAGTATGTTTCGGCGGTTTTCGGATGTAGCTGGTTGAAGTTGAAGTCGCTGTTATAGACAAGCGTTTTACCGGCTGTACGTGTGTATGTATGTATGTATGTATGCACGTATGCATGTATGTATGCACGTATGCATGCATCTATGTATGTATGTATGTATGTATGTATGTATGTATGTATGTATGTATGTATGTATGTGTGTGTGTGTGTGTATGTGTGTATGTATGTATGTATGTATGTATGTATGTATGTATGTATGTATGTATGTATGTATGTATGTATGTATGTATGTATGTATGTACTGCCGTGATGAATTGAAATACGAAGAACGATGCGCGTATGATCCGCATTCTACTAGAGGAGTTGCGCCTGCGCAGTAAGAAGTTACCAGAGGGCTTTCCCGACCTAATGCCTAATGCGCATACACGGCCCGTCAGAAGGGAGCGCAGCATGTACTGGAAACCCCGCGCCCCGTAGTTCGTATTTCAATTTATCACGATAGTACTTCCGCGTGCATGTATGTACGTGTGTGTGTATACACGTATGCGGGCACGCATGTATGTTGTATGCACGTACGTATGCATTTATGTATGTATGTACGTGTGTACTTGTGTGTGTATATGTATGTTACACGCCCGTATGTATGCAGGCATGCCTACGTACGTGCATGTATGTGTACGTTAGAAGCAGTGACGTAGCTTTCGTACGTTGACGGTACGATGTCATTTCAACTGTTGGCAAAATCCTGTGAGCTCGTTTTCTGTGCCAGCGACAACGCTAAACGTTCGTTAAAATCTCGAAGGTCGGTTTATCTGTGGGACGAAGCTGATAATTACGACAAGACTGCCTTAGTTGGCGCCAAGCCTTCTGCAGGCAAATGCACCTGCCTGGTTGGCGACGCCAAGTGTTTTATTTAGTTCCAAAAGACCCCATACAACGTCTGCCCTTAATTTGCTTGTTCCCAACGTAATAGCAATACCTCGCGGTTTCTGCTTCGTGTTGACTCAAGACATCCATGAAACACACGGAACCGGACACAAGTAAAACGGACAATGGCGGGCGCTGCGCTTCCCAGTGAAATGTTTTTTTTAAGATTTAGGAAGTTTATTGCAACAACAACAACATTGCAACAACATTGAATACTGAAGGAGGTCCCAAAGTTGCGAAACTGTCAGGGGGTCTCCTTTTAATACATGAAACAGATGAAAAGTACAAAAAAGCTTTGCTTTAAAAGTTCTCTTTTCTCAATTCGACGCATTCTGTTCGTAAATAAGGGTGGTTCGGTACCTTCTGCGTCGGTTTTATAGTGGGGCGCGGATTGTGAACAGGGGCGGTATTCTCGTATTTGTCCGTTTTGAAAACGTCCGTTTTGCGTCTGTTTTATTGTGAGGAACTTCCAGTTGTACGTGGTCTTTGGGTTGACTTTCGTGCAACTGTTCTTGTAAACACATTTTAAACGACTAAACCTATTTTAAACTATCTTTTATGTCTTTATTGTTCCGCCAGCGAACCAACAACAAGGCGACGAAAAATCGTCTGCTCCTGATCGTCTGCTCCGAGAAGTCGCCGCGCATAGCTCCACCGTGTTGCATGTCGTCACATCCGGGTGTTCGCTTTTAGGCAATCACGGCTTGCTCAAAACAGACACTTTTGAAACGGACACAAAACGGACGAAATACGAGAATACCGCCCCAGATTTATTTGACGTTTTGCATTGAACCGGAAGTGCCGTATCTAGTACCCTTCTTGGAGCGGAATATCGCTCCCCGGGCTTCCAGCAAGCTTTGTGCATGCACGGTTGTGACGGTTTATTCTCGCAAGACCTCATCCATAATGCTAATGACCTTAGCCGGACTCGCTTGGATGCTGGCAGCGTCGGTGTACCAAACGATTTTGCATTTATGAAATTTTACTGGGTGAGCACGGACTAAAGCTAGTCGTGTTCCCTGGTTTTATTCAGTGCGACCATTTCTGGGAATTTCCGGGAATAGGTGTTCGCGAATTTTTCCACGGAACGCGATTGAGTGGTTACCCGCACGGTTACAGCTTGTCGCTTCAGCTGGATACCCTATAACGCTCGAGTACCTTCTTGCCCATCGGGATTTCAGGATTTTATTAAACATCTTTAGGTGCATACGCATCGCAAGTAGTTATTAGTACAGAAGGAGGTCCTAAAGGAACTGTCGGGGAGACCTCCTGTTAATAAATGCGAAAATATTGTTAAAAATATTTAGGCAGTCGAGGTACGGGTCAGTCTAACACGCTAATGGAATGTGCAAACACTAGAACGAGAAATTATACAATATTAGCTCTGGTAAAGCAGGTTTAAGTACTATAAACAGGGAAAAGCACAAAAAATTAGTCTTCAGAAAACATTGTTAAGCGAGAATAGTCTTAAACTATTGTACAATGTAGAAGGTACTAAAATATTGCAGTTAGGAACGGGTCAAACACACCAATAAAATACGCAAATACTAGAACAAGAAATTAGCTCTGGAAAAACAGGTTTAACTACTATACACAGAGAAAACAAGACTTTATTTGTCAGAAAAAATTCTTAAGCAAAAGCGAGCCGTAGTGTTTCTCGTTGAATTACTTGGCGTGATGCGGCATGTTTTTCAGCCATGTTGTAGATGCCGAGAGTGGGCAGTTTTTAGGGCGAAAGCTCTACTACGCTTCATCTTTCAAGGTCATTCGTAGCGCCGCACTGACCTTCAGCCGCGGCGCGCAAGCTGCGCCTTTCTAATTGCTTCGCTCACTCGGAGCCTCGCCTCTGCGATACCACGCGACTAAGCGAGTGAAAATGGCTGCTTTGCCTGCGCTTGATCGCTCAGCGCTCACTGGATGGTCTGCGCGTGCGCTTCAGGGCAATCGAGTCACATAACTGGGCGAGGGTTTAAAGGGGCCATGAAGACAAAAAATACAAGTCCCTTTTATTCGAAAGATTTCGTGTTTTATAGTGCCCGCAGCGCTTGTCCGGATGCAAACGATGTTTTGTTCACCGAGGAATCAATCAATTTAAGTTAAAATTTTGATTTTCCCGCTAAATCGTGTGTTTATGTGGTCTCCAATGGCATCACAGGAACCGACTGCTCTACAGCCGATTGCAAGCCTTGTTACCGTTATTGAACCTAGATGGAGCCACCATACCGTGGCAAGCCGTTGATTGATTGATTGATTGTAGGGTTTAACGCGCCGACGCAACGCAGGCGATGAGGCGCGCCGTAGTGGAGGGCTCCGGATTAATTTTGACCACCTGGGGATCTTTAACGTGCGCCGAAATCTCGGACACACGGGCGTTTTTTGCTTTTCGCCTCCATCAGAAAAGCGGCCGCCGCGGCCGGGAATCGAACCCGCGACCTCGTGCTCAGCAGCGCAACGCCTTAGGTGGCAAGCCGTTTCCTGCCGTTGGTTTGTTTTTGACCGTATTTAAACCTGGCTTGTTTTTTTTTTTTTTCAGGGAGAAAATAATCATTTCGTGAAACATAGTGCTCGCTCAACAACTATGGTCACGTAAGACACCGTTGCTTGCGTCAATCAGCCAGTGTCGTCTGAGACAACCCCAAAGCCCCGCAGCCATGTGCAGCTAAGCCAAGCATAGTGCGCGCAGTACCAATAGCAGTACGCATCGGTACTTCTACGTTTACGTGTGATTTCGTAACTTCCACTGTTTGTCCCACCATTCTTATTGCTTTAAAAAGAATCCGCCCTAAATTTAAGCGCAAATAGCTCGTTAGGCAAGCTTTATAAGCTCTGCCTAATTTGCGTTTGCTTTTGCCGCCCTCCACCAATCGCAGAGCTGGCTGTTATGACATCATAGGTTCCGTTGCGGGAAATGACCTAGTGGGTCGCATGGCCAATTCCTTCTTCCCTAATTATGTAACTTATTTCAGCGAAGTTTACGTTAAAAGTGGTGTCAGTATGATTCTAATGAGGCAATCTTTTGAATCAACCAAAGTTGTGTTTTGTCTTCATGGCCACTTTAAGGGCTGCTTCGCCGGCGTTTGGCCCCTCAGTCTCGTCCAAGGAGGTTAAAAAAAAATGATAGCGCGCTGGTTGGGCTGCCTCTGCGTTCCCTTCAGCGCAAGTGAAAGACTGACTCCAGTCATCCAGTAAATACATCTAGACGGCAGGCTGCAAAGTCTCAAGCAAAGGCAAATTTTCACGAAAACGTCTGTGCATTGTCTTTGCTTTCGCTTGTTATAACTGGGCGTGGAACTGTTAATGGGACCCTGCAGCATTTCGATAAGCGCCTTCACTCTTTCCTTCGCGTGTGGAAGCACTTCGAAAGCTCTAATTATCGCCTGCACGTAGCGGCACTGCGTAATTTGCTGTGACTACGTTCTGCAAGCTTTTAGATTTAAAAAAAAATGAAAAAAAATTAGCAGTGGCTTTGCTCGGCTATTCCAGGATATACTAGCGTGAGCTAAGGTTCAGCTGGTTATCTTTGGCTTTCCTGGTTGTCTAGGATTAGCTTGATTACCATGCTTACTGCTGCTTCAATGACACACCCACGGTACACGCATTATGCGACACATGTACATTTAGCAAGCGGCTCCGGCGCAGCGTCACCAATCGCCCCAGAGCTAAGCTGGTTTCACAGGTGCACGCTGGTGTTGCTGCGACGCACGAGCCATCGCTTCCACAACCGGCCACTCCTCGCATGGTCATCAAGTGAACCGGGCCGCAAGGTTGCGTAGAGCTTCACTACCTTCAAGTCTTAAGCGTTAGTTTTAGCTTCCTTTACTTTAAAGGGCGTATTATCGCTTTTACACCCTCTCAAGGCCTTTTTCTTTGGTTCTAGAAAAGGTGTAAGAGTGTTAGTTATATACCAAAAGGGTATAAAGCATTTTACAGTGCAGGAGACGGTGTGCTGCTGGCGTTTAAGAGCGGTAGGTGCATTTTTCTTTCTGGCCATCTGAAATCCTGGCACAAATGCGGATGACCTGGTTTGGGGTGTGTGGGGGTCGTTGAAGAGCGTGGTATCCATGGCCATCTCGTTCTAGACAGAGGGTAGTTGCGAGATGTCTTGATTATCCGATGTTAGAAAAATTTGAGATGGGTCACATAGAAGGCTTCCACGTTTGTTTGTTTGCTTGTTTGTATTGACTTGACCCGCCGCGGTGGCTCAGTGGCTAAGGCGTTGCGCTGCTGAGCACGAGGTCGCGGGTTCGATTCCCGGCCGCGGCGGCCGCTTTTCTGATGGAGGCGAAAAACAAAAACGCCCTTGTGTACGAGATTTCGGCGCACGATAAAGATCCCCAGATGGTCAAAATTAGTCCGGAGCACTCCACTACGGCGCGCCTCATCGCCTGCTTCGCGTCGGCGCGTTAAACCCCTCAATCAATCAATTGCTTGTTTGTTTGCTTGTTTGTTTGCTTGTTTGTTTGTTTGTTTGTTTGTTTGTTTGTTTGTTTGTTTGTTTGTTTGTTTGTTTGTTTGTTTGTTTGTTTGTTTGTTTGTTTGTTTGTTTGTTTGTTTGTTTGTTTGTTTGTTTGTTTGTTTGTTCGCTTGTTTGTTCGTTCGTTTGTTTGTTTGTTCGTTTGCTTGCTTGCTTGTTTGCTTGTTTGTTTGTTTGTTTGTGCGCCCTCTAGGGAAGAAGGCACGGCTGACTAGTAAGATGACAGGCATCACAGACTAAGTACATCTTTCACCGGGGGGCTGCCCTAACAGCACCTCGACGTAAAACAGTGAAACTTACTAGTTCCGTGCTTCATAGTACCTGCCATGCTTCATAAATCGCCAACCAAAACAGCATGTGTGCGCCTCTTCGACTTTAAAACCTGCTGTCTAACATAATTTAAACTGCATCTAAATGCGTGTCTCCGCGTGTTTATTCGCAGCTATGCAAGCGAAATTACTTCTCAGAGCCGCAGCGTTCGCCACACAGAAAGGCAAAGATGCTCAAGTATACAGAAACAAGAATAAAAAACAAGACTGCGCCCTGTGGGATGAGCCATGGGGCGCCCGATTTCGGCATAAATCAAGTCCCCGCGCATTTATATTCATTAGAGGGCTGCTTCTTTGACTTAGTGGGCATGCACTTTCTTTCAAGGTAAAAAAGAGGGGGAGAGAGGGACCAGAGTTTGCGTCGGCGTCGTTCAGAAAGACACTGGCTCGATACGTTAAAGAAACATGAAATTAAAATAAAGAGCGAATCCTGGATGCGGTGACCGCGCAGCGAATACACCCATCGCCTTGCTAAAAGTGGGTCGTGGAAGCATAAATAAAAAAAAATACATCGGACACCCTCGCAATCGATATGCGAACACTGCTGAAACGGCGCAGCTGGTGGTCTTCACTGGCTTTAAAAGGGCCCTGAAAGAAGTTTTACCGATACATGGGTGTTCACATTTGCAAATAATTCAATGATCCAGCAATCACCTACTTCAAGAACTTTGTTAAAGCGACGAGTATTAGTGGAGTTATTGCAATTCAAAACCGCGCATTTTCGCCCACGCCGCGGTTCCCCCTCGTTTTGTCCCCCTCCTCGCGCCGCGCGAGCTTGACTGCCCAGGATGCCTCGCGTCTCGGTGACGTCTGCAAGAACATCCGGTGGCGCGCGTCGTCTGCTACTGCGATATTCTGCGCCGCAGCATAGCTTTGGGACGGGATCGCCTGACTTTCTGCGTTACATTTGGGCAGTTGTTAACGCGATAGCGTTATTAGACTCAATTTTCCGATTCCCCCGTGGATCCTAGCCGACCGCTATCAGCCGTGCTGATCAGGCGTCCGCGGAAATACGTCACCGCTGCCACCCGGAAGCTAAGACTGAGGCAGCAAGATTCGAGGGCTCCGCTGAACATTAACGTGGTGCTACGGCAACAGAAGCTTGTAAATGAGGACAATGATACAACGTCGGATACGAAAGGAACGACACGCGTTTTCACCAGGGGCCGCACCTGCGCGGTGAAGTTTGCGGTGGTAGCATGCTCGGCAGACACGGTATCCAGCCGTGCCCGCAATTTACGCCATCACACCAAAACGTGTTTCCACCAGATGATGGAAGATATAAAATTCCAGTAATTCATGCCCCGAAGCTACTCATGGGCTATGAGGCAAGCCGTAGTGGAAGCCTCCAGAAGAACTTCGACCACTTTATGATCTTCAACAAGCGCCTACATCTCGACACAGTGGCGTTTTTTGTCTTCTGCTTGCATAAAAAAAAAAACGGCCGCCGGGGACGGGAATTGAACCAGTTTCTTTGGGCTCAGCAACGCAGCGCCTTGCCCACTGAGCCACTCCGCTGTCTTTTTCACCGGGACTTATGCCAGCACCAATGGGTGACTTAACTAAAACAGGGGACAAAGGATTAGCGCCGGTTTCTCAGAAATCGAAGACGGAAAGATTATAAGCAAAAAATAGCTAAAATAAAGCCCGTATACAGCGTGTAATCACATAAGTTTTCAAAATACTTCTCGATATTGCCACGGATAAGGGCGCTTTCTACGTCGATGTAGCCCAATACCCGGACCGACCAAACGCGTACGTCGCAGTTGTAATAGCCGCCGTCTCTGGTGACGTATACACTGCGAGCAGCATGAAAGCCAGAAGCGCACACCACGCCGAAGAAATGGCCATTGCACTTGCAATCACCAATCCAAGATGCACCACTGTGCTTAGTGACTCGAAGACGGCGATCATGCATTACGCTACAAACTGTGTCTCCCCCAGTGTTGTGAGGGTGTGCGGGGCCCTACCCCCCAGAACGACACCAGTGACTTTAAGATGGTTTCCGGCACACGTGGGTCCACTGGACTCACGCGATGGACACGGCAACCGCAATGAGGAGGCGGACCGGGCAGCGCACGCGCTCACCAGCCGCGGCGCTCCTGAGAGTCCAAGCCCCCGATTTGCGACGCAAGTGCCCGAAGAAACGGAGCCACTCACTGCATATAGAGACATTCTCGAGTGGTACCGCATCAATCGCCGAACTTTCCCACCACCACACCCTAACCTAACTAGACAAGAAGCAGTGATTTATAGACAATTACAGACTTGTTCATTAATGACTCCAGTGGTAGCCAAACACATCTGCCCAGAGGTGTATGTTAGTGATATGTGTACACTATGCAACAGAGAGAGAGCCACCCTGGCCCATATCCTATGGGATTGTGAAAATCACCCGCAGGAAGCCAGAAACACTACAATTCCGCCAAGATTCATGGACGCCATGAAGAATGGAAACTACGAAGACCAACTCCAGGCTGTCCAGCTGGCAATGGCTGGCCTCGAACGCCAACGGCCTGCAAGCGCCGCCTCCTCGGAGGTTGTGTGAGCAGGCCTGGCTGGGGCTCAGCTATTGCGACGTACTAGCCGCGTCTTCACAGCAGGCTCTAATAAAGGTTGTTTCTCTCTCTCTCTCGATATTCCCACTGTTATATCTCCGCTCCAAGCTCGGTTTGGTAAACGACAGATGGCACCATACGGCAAAGCTAAAAATCACCCTAAAAATAGGTACGGGTGTCCTCCCAGAGAACAGCCTGCTATATCGCTACCGAGCGAATAATACTGAGAGCACCAGCCACGAACGACATGGCAAGATGGAAGCCGGTTTTATTCCACGCAGCTAGAAATCCCGATGATGATGATTCCTTGATTGTTGGTGATGATGATGATGATGACATATCAACTCTTCCCCCTTCATAGGTAAAGCGTTCAGGAGAAAAGCAGTAGCGGTCAGGGGGCCGTCGGAGCCTTGTCGATTTCCGCAAAGTTGGCGGGTGGCCAGCTCCCGCCTTTTCTGCTTCCGGGCTGTCGTGCACTGAGGTCGTAGTACCGGGAGATGAGGTCGAATCCGCCTGCGATAAGGACGGGGCACTTTCCGCGGCGGTTCCCTGCTTGTTAACGTCTCTCGAGCGACAGTCTTGTTCTTCTGCCCGACTCCTCAACTGGTCCAGAAGCCGTCGCTGGAGTCCCTGTCCTGAGTCAACCGTAACCCTCCGTGAGCCCTGGTGACTGTGCACAACTCCGGGAATCAACCGTCGACCTGACCCAAAACTTCGAATTCAGACGGGGTCACCGGCATTAAATTTATCCCTTGTCGCTCTCGGTTGGATTTCTGCCCTATCCTTGTCCGGTGTGATGCAGTCCATTTTCGTTCCGATCTGATATCCCGGTAACAGCTCCGCAGGCGACTTGTCATCCTTGATAGGCGTTCGGCGATATCGGCACAGAAACCGAGATATGCGTGTCTTCAGGTCTATTCCCGGTTTTTCTTTAGCCCTTCTTTGAGGGTGCGCACCGCTCTTTCAGATATTTCGTTGCACTGTGGATGATACGGGGCAGTTGTGAGATGTTGCACGCTGTTTCGTGCCATAAACTCGCGAAAGACAGCGCTCAAAAATTGCGGTCCGTTATCTGAAACGACAGTTTTTGGAAGGCCAAAACGTGCAAACATTGACCTTAGGGCATCAACCGTTGATTGCGCTGTGGCAAATTTTATAGTAACTGCTTCCATCCATTTTGTTTTGGCGTCCACCACAACCAATACCATCTGGCCGTCTATCGGACCTGCAAAGTCTGCATGTAGTCGGCTCCACCTTTCGCTTGTGTCCGGCCACGCCAAAGGTATCTGGGCTGGTGGCATCGCCGAGGCCTGAGCACACGTACCGCATGATTTGACGAGCCGTTCGATTTCGGTATCCAGACCCGGGTACCAAAACAGGGTTCGGGCCATGCTTTTCATGGATGTCATTCGGGGGTGTGTCTCATGCAGCAGACGCAACATGCGTTTTGCCACAGCCATGGGAAGAACAATGCGGTGTTCCCAATATACCAAATTGTGGCTTCCGGTTAGCTCTGTTCTCCGGTTAAAGTACGGACGGAGGTGTTCGTGACCTTGTGGTAGGGAAGATGGCCAGCCCTTTGCAATCCACTTTTTGACTTGCCGGAGGATGGCGTCTTGATTAGTCAGTTGTGCCACGTCGCGAGCGCATATCGCCGTTTCTTGCAGCCCTTGGGTATACAAAACACATGCGTCGCGGCAGTCGTCCCGCGGCTCCGTGACCGGCAATTGCAGACGACTGAGGGCGTCTAAATTAGAATGTTCCCTGCCCTTGCGATACTGCAATGCGTAGTCATAATTTCCCAGAAATAAGGCCCAACGCTGGATTCTCGCTGCAGCCATCGGTGGAATCGCCTCATTGAATAAGCCAGTGAGAGGTTTGTGATCTGTTACTAACACAAATCGATGTCCATACAAATAGTCCTTAAACCGCGCGACGCCGAAGACAAGAACCAGAGCTTCCTTTTCCAAATGGTAGTAATTGCGCTCGGCCTTTGTAAGTGTCCGGGACGGGAATCCGATGGGGTAGTCAACGCCGTTGACACGGTGCGACAAAACAACCGCAATGCCTACAGGTGACGCGTCACACACGAGTCGTAACGGCTTATCAGGGTCGAAGTGAGCAAGGAACTTGGAAGCCGCAATTGCCTCCTTTACTGTTTGGAATGCTCGCTCTTGTTCCCGCTCTCACTGCCACCGGGTCTCTTTAGCTAAGAGGGCATATAGCGGGGCCAGCACGGTGGCAAGATTTGGCAGAAATTTGCCGTAATAGTTTACGAGTCCCAGGAAGGCTTTCAGCTCACTCACCGAAGTGGGTGCTGGGGCTTCGATGACAGCTTTCATGTTGTCATCCTTTGGCCGCAGGCCTTTAGTATTAATACGATGACATAGGAAAGTGACTTCATCTTGCCGGAACTTGCACTTCCCTTTGTGAAGTCGGAGACCGAACTCCCGCAGCCGCAGTAGGACCTGTTTTAGCCTGGACAAGTTATTCCTTTTCTCCGCGATGATAATGTCATCCAGGTATACTTGCACGCCAGGAATATCGCCCAGAAGCCCATCCATCCGCCTTTGAAACATGGCCGGAGCAGAACTTACCCCAAAAGGCAGCCGGTTAAAAGAAAACAGGCCCTTGAGCGTGTTCAGGACTGTCATCTTCTTGGCCTCTTCATCCAACGGTAACTGGTTGTAAGCTTGACGTAAGTCTAGAGTCGTGAAGACTTCTCCTCCATTTAGGTTGGCAAAGATGTCATCCACTCGAGGCAACGGGTAACGTTCCATCAGCGTTGCTGCGTTGTCATGCGAAACTCTCCGCACACTCGAATGGAACCAACGCCCTTTACGACGGGCCCTGAGCTGCCGATCACTATGACTGTGCCAGCCACATCTTTCTCATCACACGCAGCAGTCATACTAAGTTGTCCGACGACTGGAAGTTCCCCGAAGAGACAAGAGAGCCGTAGCTGCGTGTTTCGTAATGGTGGCCACATCGTCTTGTACTTCCGGAAGACCGTTTCGGGAATGACACTTACGGGTGATCCCGTGTCCACCAGCATTCTAATGGGGACGTTATTCCAGGTAATCTCTTTGTAAATTGGCTTAACCTTGCGGATGCTGGCTTCTTGGTGAATAACCGCTGCTATCGTGTGCAGGGCTTCCTTTTCGTCCGAGTCTGTGTGCGCTTCCGCTGTCATTCCATGGGAGCCCTGGCGCCATTGTCCGCACATCCGGCGTAGATGCCCTCGTTTGCCGCATCGGTGGCACTCCGCGCGACGGTGTTTGCATTCGTCCTCTGAACGCGATTCGCCACCACATCTTCCACAAGTGTGGCGCTTCCCCTGTTTAGGGCTTGACTTCCATGGACGCGCCGTTTCTCGGGCAAGATGTACCGCATCTGGCTCTGCAGATTGCAGGCTTGTAGCGTTCTCAGCCGCTTTCTGTGCTGATACAACAAAGTCTTCAGCCTGGTCGAGCGTTTACTTTCGTTGCGTCAATAAATTTCTCCGCACGTCTTCATCCCGCCCACGGCAAACAATTCGGTCTCTTAACATGCGCGCCAGTGAAGTTCCGAAGTTACACTTCTCTGCTAACCGCCGAATTTCCGCAATGAAATCCTCGGCCCTTTCACCTTCTTGTTGTGAACGCCTGAAGAAAGCATAACTGGCAGCAATCTCGTTGATGTGCGGGGCGTAGTGATCTTCCAAATGCCCGATCACTTCCTCGTAGCTGAGCTCATTGACCTTTTTTTCGAATGACATCGCGCTTGCACCACTCGCACCGCACTGTTCGTTAGCGAAGCTATAAGCAGTGCTCGCTTCTTCGTCGGCTCCTCGATGCTATGAGCTTCGAAGTAAACCTCCAGGCGAACCCGGTACGTTGGCCACCTACCTTCTTCGTCGGCGAATTCCGGTGGCCTCCCGACACTCATTCTCGCGTGGGACTACTCGCCTAGCACAAGCGCGATCTTCGTCGCCACTGCTATATCGCTTCCGAGGGAATAATACTGAGATCACCAGCCACAAACGGCATGGCAAGATTGAAGCCGGTTTTATTCCACGCAGCTAAAAATCCCGATGATGATGATTCCTTAATTGTTGGTGATGATGATGATAATGATATATCACAGCCACGTAACAATACTCATCGGGGTTATAAACACGCCGGTAGTTCGCAACTCCCAATCACCAAAAACAGAAAATCTTTAACCAACTATTACCCACAAGCAAAACGTCCAACCAAAAAAAGAGCAAGAAAAAGGGAAAAAAGCCATAAGACACATACAACCATTGATCATGACCAGAATATTGCAGAGCCTGCCGTGTATTACCCGCACCAAAGAAATTGAAAGAAACGGCATCATCAGGAAAGCATATAAAGCAGTTCTCAACCTTGCAATTTTGACCGTGAGCCGAACTAACAAAGGGTGGCCCACCGGGTAACAGAGTGAACATGCATTGACGGGTCTAGAAGAAGGGGACGGCCATTGACTCGATGGAGGGATGAAATAATTGTATTCGGAGCAATGAGTGGACTCGAAGTGCAGGACAACAGCGAGTGAAGGTAAATGGAGAGTCCTTCACGCTGCAGCCGTCCTAAATAGGATGTCGGTGATAATGGCGATGAATAGGTCCTCAACTTGTGTCTTCCTAACGCATTTCAAGAAATCAGAAAAGCCACTCGCCTTGCAGCAAGAAAGCGAATAAAAAAACGGGAAGGGCCAACATACCCCCTTCGAAGAGAAACAGGCACCCGCAAACAAAAAAGAAAAGACAGGCTTAACAAAACTTGTTGCTGAGCTAGTTGGTACATAGTTCAAACAAAGTTAAAAACGTGGCGCAAACTAGACGGGACAAGAGAGACAAGAAACACAGATACAGGCGCCAACTCAGACTTCAGGACCCGGCAAATCCTTCGTGCATGGCCCCATGATGGTTCTTGTACCCCGAAGAGCAGTTGAACTTCCAGGGGCACCACCTTCCGTTTGATGCAGTAAGTGAGTAGCCTCGACCGGCAATTGGAAACAGCTATAAGGTTAACACAAGTAGTAATTTGACTTTGCGTGGTCTGTCGACAAAGAAAAGAGCTCAGTGTAGAAGAAATACGACTTAACAAAACTTGTTGCTGAGCTAGTTGGTACATAGTTCAAACAAAGTTACAAAAGTGGCGCAAACTAGACGGGACAAGAGAGACAAGAAACACAGATACAGGCGCCAACTCAGACTTCAGGACCCGGCAAATCCTTCGTGCATGGCCCCATGATGGTTCTTGTACCCCGAAGAGCAGTTGAACTTCCAGGGGCACCACCTTCCGTTTGATGCAGTAAGTGAGTAGCCTCGACCGGCAATTGGAAACAGCTATAAGGTTAACACAAGTAGTAATTTGACTTTGCGTGGTCTGTCGACAAAGAAAAGAGCTCAGTGTAGAAGAAATACGACTTAACAAAACTTGTTGCTGAGCTAGTTGGTACATAGTTCAAACAAAGTTAAAAACGTGGCGCAAACTAGACGGGACAAGAGAGACAAGAAACACAGATACAGACGCCAACTCAGACTTCAGGACCCGGCAAATCCTTCGTGCATGGCCCCATGATGGTTCTTGTACCCCGAAGAGCAGTTGAACTTCCAGGGGCACCACCTTCCGTTTGATGCAGTAAGTGAGTAGCCTCGACCGGCAATTGGAAACAGCTATAAGGTTAACACAAGTAGTAATTTGACTTTGCGTGGTCTGTCGACAAAGAAAAGAGCTCAGTGTAGAAGAAATACGACTTAACAAAACTTGTTGCTGAGCTAGTTGGTACATAGTTCAAACAAAGTTAAAAACGTGGCGCAAACTAGACGGGACAAGAGAGACAAGAAACACAGATACAGGCGCCAACTCAGACTTCAGGACCCGGCAAATCCTTCGTGCATGGCCCCATGATGGTTCTTGTACCCCGAAGAGCAGTTGAACTTCCAGGGGCACCACCTTCCGTTTGATGCAGTAAGTGAGTAGCCTCGACCGGCAATTGGAAACAGCTATAAGGTTAACACAAGTAGTAATTTGACTTTGCGTGGTCTGTCGACAAAGAAAAGAGCTCAGTGTAGAAGAAATACGACTTAACAAAACTTGTTGTTGAGCTAGTTGGTACATAGTTCAAACAAAGTTAAAAACGTGGCGCAAACTAGACGGGACAAGAGAGACAAGAAACACAGATACAGGCGCCAACTCAGACTTCAGGACCCGGCAAATCCTTCGTGCATGGCCCCATGATGGTTCTTGTACCCCGAAGAGCAGTTGAACTTCCAGGGGCACCACCTTCCGTTTGATGCAGTAAGTGAGTAGCCTCGACCGGCAATTGGAAACAGCTATAAGGTTAACACAAGTAGTAATTTGACTTTGCGTGGTCTGTCGACATAGAAAAGAGCTCAGTGTAGAAGAAATACGACTTAACAAAACTTGTTGCTGAGCTAGTTGGTACATAGTTCAAACAAAGTTAAAAACGTGGCGCAAACTAGACGGGACAAGAGAGACAAGAAACACAGATACAGGCGCCAACTCAGACTTCAGGACCCGGCAAATCCTTCGTGCATGGCCCCATGATGGTTCTTGTACCCCGAAGAGCAGTTGAACTTCCAGGGGCACCACCTTCCGTTTGATGCAGTAAGTGAGTAGCCTCGACCGGCAATTGGAAACAGCTATAAGGTTAACACAAGTAGTAATTTGACTTTGCGTGGTCTGTCGACATAGAAAAGAGCTCAGTGTAGAAGAAATACGACTTAACAAAACTTGTTGCTGAGCTAGTTGGTACATAGTTCAAACAAAGTTAAAAACGTGGCGCAAACTAGACGGGACAAGAGAGACAAGAAACACAGATACAGGCGCCAACTCAGACTTCAGGACCCGGCAAATCCTTCGGAAGGTGGTGCCCCTGGAAGTTCAACTGCTCTTCGGGGTACAAGAACCATCATGGGGCCATGCACGAAGGATTTGCCGGGTCCTGAAGTCTGAGTTGGCGCCTGTATCTGTGTTTCTTGTCTCTCTTGTCCCGTCTAGTTTGCGCCACGTTTTTAACTTTGTTTGAAAAGACAGGCAGACGTCCCTCTCTTTGAAATAAACACACTGCACGCCCTGAAACCGATTCAACGACCCCGCCCAAAAACTCTCCTTTATCAAAAATATGGATACAACCCTACACAGGAAGGGGCGGTATGGCAGGCTCAAGTTAATTCGGGGAAAGTTTCAATATCCTGAGACCACAGTATACACCGACTTCGGGATGTACGAAAGCGTGGGGCCCTACTTGTCATAGTTGACTACTCTGGCAATCTTTGTGACTGCATGACCCTCCAACATATAGAAACAAAGAAGTGCAAGTTGGAGCCATCCTCTTGGCGATCCGAATAGCGAAATCATCAAATAGAAGCGTGACATCATTACAGACTCACAATGAACATTATTCAGTTTTCTGGAGGCAGGATACCAATCGCTTCGGTAAGATTTTCCCATCCATAATGCAGAAAGTTAACAACGTCACCTGCACAGCCAGATCCAATGGTCTGAAAGCGAACGACTCACTATGCAAGAGGCACACTAACTCGCATACCGTGCTCTTTGTGACTATAACTATCATACTACCCTCTTCGAGAAGCGTTAAGAACGAATTTTCATCCTATGCCTAGGAACACCATTTTTCCCCTTGAATCAGAAACTCTGTGGACAAAAACCCAACGCAGTTATCTGAAAATCCATGACCGTTACGGTGTTCGGTGGGAACATCAGGCATTAACTTAGAACTATTCTAAAATAGGGGAAACATCCACCCTCTTGCGCGTGACCTAGCCATGTCCAACGGTATGGCCAGGGTAGAACAACTCAAATATAACATATTCCACTTCTTTGAAACATGGGAGGCAGATTTTACCAGCTCGTTACCTCAAGATTAGTGCGAGCTGATTGAGAGGGCAAGGGAAGGAGCTGCTGCATCTGGTGATGTAGACTCAGGTTCCACCTTTGATCTCCCTGCCATCTCTTCGCCCCATTTTCCTAAACCACAACTATTTCTTTTTGTACAAAAATCTCTCTCTCTCTCTCTGAAAAAAGTAGAATTATTCAGCCCGGCAGCATAGACATTTTGATACACTGACACTGAATCCTGCTCGCTCAAACTGACCAACACGACTGACGACCGCGTTTGTGAACTGTATACTTTTTCAATTTTCTACAACAATGTTAACACGTCCGAAATAACGCTATTTATGTACCCCACTCAGTAAGGAATCGGCAGCGAAACCTCAGTGGCAGGTGGCCCCCGAATGCGGGACCACTGCGCCATTTATACCGGTTCCCAGACCAACTGAAAGATGGCGCAGGAAGGTCTGGGAACCTGCTCCTACCACTGCGTGACGCCCGACCTACAACAGACGGACGAAGAGGCTCGACCTACGACAGCTCCGCTGTTAAAGAAGGCACAGGTGGCCAAGAATCCACTCTATTTGTTCGAAGTTAGTGTGCGTTGTTTGAATGACGTGGGAGCCCAGCTCGTGTGCATGCGCCGGTTTTTTCCTGGTATTTTTGGGGGGGAACGCCAACGGACCAAGCTCAAGCTTAAGCAACTCTGCTCATAAAAGTCACGTGATAATAAGCACTGGTGCTGTTCCCTTTTTTCTCCAAAAGCTGGCGCTTTGGTTTTTATCTCTGCATCTGTGCGAACCAGCTCGTCTCTCCATTTAGTGCCGCTCAACGAGCGCATTGTGAAAGTTACGAGTCTCGCGCAAGGAATCGCATAGAAGGACACATAGTTCGACCACGTAATCAACGGCCGGTAGATGAGTTGAAACGGTTTGTGTGCCCGCTCGTAAAGGCGGTTCCGTACGCTACGAGATCTGGGTGTGGTCAAAAAAAACCCATGGTTCCACCCGCCGATGTGGCGACGTCACGGTACGGGACTGGCTAATCCATTTTTCCCTGCAAGATCGAGCACATCCTACAATGACGGCGCTAAAAAGCTTTACCATTAGCAATATGGAATCATGATCCCATTTTTTTCAAAAGAGGCAACGATGTATCCTTCCAAGGTTAATGAGCAGCGAATCACACTCCATTGTGTCTGTGTTACATTCTAAACGAGACGATCAATCTACACACACCCTCTCCGTGTACTGTTTGCATATACACCCCTCTACCCCCCACCCCAAAAAAAAGGAATGGGAGGTAGATTTACGGCGTCCGCTGTTGTAACCGCATAAGTGCCTGTTCAGAATTCGCGCCATTCGTGCCACAGACTTTTATAGTAACGATACTAGAGGAAAATTTGCCGTTAGTGTCCAAGCGAGCCGTGTTTGAACGAGCGTGACGTCGTGGGCAGCAAAGAAGCGTTTCATTTTCACTTGGCATGTCTCCCGAACAACCTAAAAGATGTCTGTGGCTGCAAAAAACCGTAATTAATCCTCCTAAAGGACTGTTTAGAGTTTTTTCGTCAATGGAAAAGTATAGCTCATAAAGCCCTTTTTCGTCAGAATTCTTGTACCAGTTTCAGGTAATATGAACAAGGAAGAAATGTCACCCCTGCGTTTCCTTTTTCGTCACGTGCTACACGAAAGCACGTTTCAAGCCAAGCCAAGTAAGAAAGGAACGCAACCAGCTGCAATGGCGCCGCTCACGAGAGAGAGTGTTTGCAGGTGGTTTCGCAGCATCACCTAGCTGAAAAGGCTCTTTCAACGTAACGTAACGTAATCCTACCCAACCGAACCTAACCTAAGGGGGCGGCAGAAAGTTAGACGGGCAGATGAGATCAAGAATTTTGCGGGGATAAATTAGTCGTAATTAGCACAGGACCGGGATAATTGTAGATTAATGGGAGAGGCCTTCGCCCTGCAGTGGGCGTGGATAGGCTGGTGGTGATGATGATGATTAACCTAAATTCAACCTAACGTAACCTAACCCCAATCTAAAACATAACTAAATTTACCCTAAGGTCAATTCAATTCAATTCAATTAATTTATTTCACATCAAGCAAAGGCAGAATGCTGGAGGCCTGCAGAAAGATCCGACGAGATTTCAGCTTAACGAAGCTGCAGGTACCCCCACTGGCCGTTTAAAAATCAAAAAGACTCTCCCCTCCAACGACTTTTCGCGACTGCAATGACGCATTTCCCTCCAGTACAGTGGACTTTCGATAATTTGAAGTCGTTTAATTGGATTTTCCGGTTAATTGGGAATGATCTTCCGGCCCCGGCCATTTTACATGCAATTCAAGAGAAGAAATCGCTCGCTAAAGCTAAACTAAAACCCGCTATATCGGTTGACTGTTAGTTATTTCGTATAAAAAGCATAGAGGTAACCGTCCTTTCTCGACAAAATTGAAAATTTTTAAGCGCCAAAACACCGCCGTGCTCTGCACTATGTCGGCGCCATGGCAACCGAGGCAGCGCACAGTCGATAAAGCGGCAGTTCAGTTGAGACTCGCCAGTTGAGACCAGCGTACGCATCTGTCTCTTTTCATGTCCTCAACCCGCTTTGTTTCGCACAGCTCCGTGTGAGCAGTTTGCGTGGCAAACGCTTCAAGCGATAAGAATTTAGCGATAAGAATTTTTTTCAAAGATTTCAAAGATTGATTTTCTCAAAAGTACGAGGAGGTAGGCTGGGAGTAAAGGCTACAAAGCCTGACAGAGGCCCCATCCCCCTTTGGTACAGTACAATGAAGAAGCAAAATCAAACAAGCTGGAAATTATAATGTTTGAGTTATAAAAATACAAGCAACGTGTAGATCAGAAGATATCAAAGAACAATATGGGAAAGGTACAGTTACGTACATTGCAGTACAAAAGAGTAAAGTAAAACAAAGCACAAGTGGACAACCAGGGTAGATCTATGATTGTGTTTTAAAGGTAGACACAACTATACATAACTTGCGCATTAAACAAGTCTAAACAACATCCGCAGTTCTAGCCATTGAAGCAGATATTCTGATTTAAAAGATATTTTTTTGCCTGTGTCTTAAATATGTTTCTACTGCATTTGAAATCAATGTGGTCTCCAGCAATTGAGTAGGTCGGTGCATTGAAGCAAAGAAGACTGCCTGCCGTAGTTCGTTCACAATTTCGGTGTATGTATTTTGGCACACCTGAAAGAGTATATACTGCTAGTGTCGTTATATTTTCCATGAAGATTTTCTTTGTGTATAACTTGTAAAAGCTTCATATAATAAATGTAGTCCCCCTTAAGCATATTGTACTTAAGAAATAGTGGACCCGTTCGCAAGTCGGCATAGTGTCCGTTGGCAAATTGGCAAATAGACAGAGAACTCTTTTTTGTAAGACGATCAGCCGCTTGTAATTTGTTTAGTTCGTTGTTGCCCGCGTTAATATTCCGTAGCAAAGCCTAGAACAGACAAGAGTGTTATAAAGCTGTGTTTTCAGCCAAAGCGGTATTACACCCTTAATCTGTAGAGAACGCCAATATTTTTTGAAATTTCATTTCCTAAGTGTTCAGCATTTCCTAAGCTATAGTCACTGCAGGAACAGCACGTACATATATGCACAGATGGAAGCTCTTTTATGGCAGTACGAAAACTCCCTACTATGAGGATTCCAAGAAAATTCTTCATGAAACCATACTCCTAAGAACTTCTGTTCTTTGACTTGGCTGATCATATTAATTACCCCGATATTCAATATGAATGCCTTGATCTATCTTATTAATTGGTCTAAAACTGATATAGGTAGTCTTCGATGCGTTTAGCTGTAAGTTATTTTCGTGCAACCACTTTGGCAACATTTCTAAATATCTATATACTTCATACGGAAGTTCTGTTATACTGCTACCGGAGAAAAATATGTTCGTGTCATCTGCATGCATGGCCATCTGGGGTGTACAATGTATGTACGGAATATCATTCACATATATTAAGAATAACAAGGGCCCAAGATTTGATCCTTGCGGAACACCCTGTTCTATTTCCAATAACTAGGGTGAAACACCATTAAATTCAACAAATTGCTCCCTATTACCTAAATAGCTCCTTAATAGGTCATCCGCTACTCCGCGTATTCTTTTTTTTTTAGTTTCCTTAGCAATATTTATGATTGATAGAGTCAAATTCTTTTTGTTGGTCCAAGAATAACCCGAGTGTTAATTTTTTTTCTCTATATTTTCTATCATACCGTCCTTAATATTAAGTAGTGCTCGCAGTATTGACTTGTTTTTTTGAAAGTCGTAGTGATACTGTGAAATGACCTCGTGTGTGTTGAAGAAGTTTATTAGTCTATGACACAGAGATTGGCCTGTAATTGGACAACTGATCGTCGCCACAACCTCTGTGAATTGGCCTAACTCACACTACTTTCAATTTTTGAGGAAAAACTCTTTTAGATAATGTCAAATTCGTAATAAAAGCTAAAACTTCAAGCTTCACTAATTTCAGGGGCGATGTGTTTAACAGGAAGGGGTGCAATACCATTGATGCCAGATGCGACGTTGTTTTTAAGTTTAAGAACAAAAGTTTGCACCTTGCTAGCGTTTGTCGGACTTGAAAGGTTTGGACTGTCGGGCTTGAAAGGTTTGGAAGTTCTGAAAATTCGAGTATAGCGCTATTTTTATCGTCATCGACCTCCGCAATGTAAGCCCCTGCTTCAATGAAATGCCTATTCATTTGGATTGCCATTTCGACTGATTCTACCCTCCTACCGTTCAAGCGAGCAACATGCGACTGCGTGCGCTTTTTGCAGCCCGTTATCACATTTACTGTTTTTCATTACATTTTTGGATCGTTACGTATATCCTCGAAGAGGCGTTCATAGTATCTGAGCTTGGAATTTTTCCAGTCATTCTTCATTTTGTTTCTATATTTTTTTTTAATTCTAGAAGCACGTTATGGTCACGGGTTCGCACAAGCGAGTGATACATTGAGCTTTTACTTTTAATTCGTTTAAGAAGTTGTTGATCTATCCAGGGCTTGTGCATTTTTCGGGAATTTCTTTGTTGTGCCACTGGTTGAAAGGATAAGTCGTAGCACGCTAGTATGTACCTTACAAATAGGCCATAATCTTTGTTTGAGTCGCTTTGAGCGAAAACTTCCTTCTAGTCGAAAACTCTGACAATGTTTCTAAACTGCTCCAGTCCCCAACTGGTTATTCTACGCCGAAAATTTCTTTCACAACTATTCCCACTTGCAGTAATTTTCGTGTTGGCAAAACAAAACACTCGTAAATGATCGCTAAGATCAACGGAAAGGACGCCAGCCTGAATCTCATCGATGTTGATATTAGAAATACATATATCTAGCAGGGTAGCACTACCAGAAGATACCCTAGTCGGTAGTTCTACGGCATTTGTGTACGCATGGCATGCCAATACATTTTTTTTTGTTTGCAGAGACAACTTATCCGTTGAACTCCTGTCTATATTGATATCCCCCATAATAACACGAGTTGTTATTGCTGCTACCAAACTGAAGGAGTCGTTCAAGAAAAATTAGTACTAAAGTTTGCCTGTCACCATTTGGAGGTCTATAAACCACTGACGCTGTGATCTTTCCTAAACGAATTGTTAAGCACTCAACATCGTTATTAGTCATACAAAAGTCGTCAATGGCCGTATACGCTATGGATTCTTTGAGGTAAATTGAAACTCCACCCACCCCCTCCCCTCTTGGTCTGTCTGAAAAGGTGCTTCGATCGGCTTGCGTTAAAGAATGGAATCGCATAATTTTTAGTCAAACAAGTTTCCGAAAAACACACCAGACCAAGTTCAGGCTTAATTGTTTCAAAGAAGACATTAATTTCATCTAGCTTGTTTCTCATGCTCCTGGCATTTATATGTATGAAAGATAGTTTACGACAATCGCTAAACGTTTTGGAAAAACTGTCAATGTCATAATAAGATTTACCGCTTCCCATAAGTGTCGTAAGGAGAGGGAATTTGTCAAGTTGCCTCTAACACTGCAGTCGGTACTTTCCCGACCAGAGCCCCAAATGCCACTTTCCCGTATTTCGCGTTTTGTGCTTCTTTCGCTCTGTCCTTTTCCATCGTTCAAAGTTCGAAGCTATAGTCACTGCAGCAATAGCACGTACATATATGCGCAGATGGAAGATCTTGTATGGCAGTTCGAAAATTCCCTACTATGAGCCTACTCACACGTTGACATGAACCAGCCTCCTCCGCGACGCGCCGGAGGTAAGTCGGGCAGTCGCGGGAGGAGAAGGCATGGCGCGTGCGAATGTCCTCGCTGCTGCCGTAGTTGTGCTTCTTGCACACCCAGAAGGAGGGAGGCCTAGTGCAGCCATCGAAGTGGTGATCGCCGGACCACCTGGAGCACTTTTAGTCTGATAAAATGCAGTGTTTCTCCAGGTGGCCGTAGGCTGAACAATTGCTGCAGTGTGGGAGGAATGTGTTATCAAAGTTACGTCGATGGGTCTATGGTGCCGCGAAGGACCGCGTGGTTCATGACCTTTTAGGCGATTGCTTAAGTAACCCAGACGGGTTGACTCTTTGGCTAGGAAGGCGATGAGTGCGCACCTCGCACCAAAGGGTTTACGTGGCAGCGCAATTCATGAGGCCAACATGGTTTAGCATCACGATTGTTGTGCTTCTATTATTTACAATGCGGCCATGAGTGAACCCGCAAAGGCAGCGCATACGCGCACCTTTTTCGTCGTCAGAGGATGAAGTTCCGCTGCTCGCTTCTTGGGCCTCTTGTAACAATTTGTGCAGAGCTTTTTCGTAAATGACTCTATACAACACGCCTCTGTACTTTCAATCTCTCATAATGGATCTGGGAGCATAGCAAAAGAAAAAAAGCGGGCGGCAGCATCCGGGTTTTGCTGTCCATCTCATGGTTTGGGGTCATTCCGCTCAGCTAAAAGACACATCCCCCTCGCGAGGGGCACGATCAAATGCAGAGCATTTTTGCGGGGGGCGCGCCTGCAAGTCGTATGGATTACGTATTGGTTGTTGTTGTTGTAATTGTTGTCTTCCAGCGTAGACATTGTCGATGAAGTCGATGGTGAAACGTGAAACGTGCCGTGAACCCCCCGCCGCGGCTATGACGCAACGTGGAGCGGCTATGACGCAACGTAGCGCGGCTATGACACAACACAATCCAACACAATCCACTTTAATCCAATCCAATCCAAATCCAAATCCAAACCAATCCAATCCAATCCAAGCCAAGCCAAGCCAATCCAAGCCAATCCAATCGAATCCAATCCAATGCCCCTCGCGAGAGTGTGTTATAGCGCCGAAATCGCACCACCACACGAACGCGTGAAGTTGACGTCACGATCACGCCACAGATGTTAGCGACCGGAGCGCGCGCAAACGACATATGTGGTTTAAGTGCGAACCGACCGCGGCGAGAGAGCGCGATGCGAGCGCCCCCACCTGTTCTTGCGCGCGAACCGACTGTTGCTCAGCGCGAACCCAACGCGGCGAGAGAGGGTGTTGCTAGCGGAGAGAAGGCGACGAGGATGCGGGGGAGAGGGCGCACCTGTGGCCGACGGTTGAATGAGTCAAGGATATAAGGCGCGTTCGTAACCTTCAGTTCTGTGTCGGCTTTGTGGCCCAGTTTCTTACGCGCAACCGTACTTAAATACTCTTTTGAAAATCTTGCGTTTAAAAACTTTACGCTGGCCACGACCTCCTTAAAATATCCAAAGATACCTCCCGTCATGTATTCAGTCGTAATCACAAAATCGGGGAGAACCCTGCCTAGCCTTAATTGACACACTGTACGAAGAAAAGGGTCCCTTACTTCTCTCAAAAAAAGAAATCTATTTACTAGTTGTCGCACAAATAAATGCGCTAGCCCCACTCCTCCATCTTTCACACGCCTAAAAAGGTTGTTACGACTGCACCTTTCCCAATTCGAGGCCCAAACAAAAACAGCGAACACTCTATGAAACTTTTGCACGTTTGTACGTGAGCAGTGCAACACCTGCATCACATACCACAATTTGCATACTAAGAACAAATTACACACAGTCGCCCTAGCAAACATGGACAAATAAGCCCCTTTCCATTTGTCCGCTTTCGCGCGAGTTTCTTTTGTCTGTTCTCGCCAATATGGTTCGCTATCCCTATAAAACTGTAGGGGGGCTCCCAGATACCTAACTGGGGTTGTTGTCCAGGCTACGTTGGCAAAAACGCTGGGGGTGGATTGCCATTCGCCATGCCAGAAACCAAGACATTTTCCCCAATTTACTAGGCTTCCGGTTGTGGTACTGAACCGTTTTGTGACCTGGACTACTCTATAAATGCTCTCTTTGTTTTCACAGAACACAGCAATGTCATCCGCATAAGCCAGCAGTTTCACTTCGGTCTCCAGGAGGTGGAATCCACGAATCTCTACGTCATTTTGAATACGCAAACACAAAGTTTCAATGTAAATACAAAACAATAGTGGGCTAAGTGGGCATCCCTGGCGCACCGAGCGTTGCACGTCAATGGGAGCTCCCAATGTCTTATTCACCACTAACCGCGTAGTGCAATTTCGGTACGCCAGAGCCACCCCATCTTTGATAACAGAACCTACATTGATATATTCCAGTATACAAAGCAACACTTCATGTGACACACAATCAAAAGCCTTCTCGAGATCCAGCTGAAGAACCGCGACACCTACTTTTGCGGCATCGCTACACTCAAGCACGCACCTGGCCTTGTGAATGTTAGTACATATAGATCTCCCTCGTATACCGCAGGTTTGATGAGAGCCTACTATTTTATGGATCACTCCCTGAAGTCTACTTGCTAATATTTTCATAAAAATCGTATAATCAACATTCGTGAGTGAAATGGGCCTGTATAAAGTCACTTGTTTAAGTTTTTCCCCATCCTCTGTTTTTGGGATTAATATCATGTGAGCGGATCCATAAGAAGGTGGCAGGACATTCAAATCAAACGCTTCATTGAAAACGGCAGTTAGGACTGTAGCTATTTCACTTTTAAATTCTTTGTAGAATGCCGCACTTAAACCGTCCGGCCCTGGTGACTTCCCCGGGTTTAAATTGTCAATAGCTTCTTCAACTTCTCTTACTGTTATTGGCTGCTGTAACAGCTCCTTCGTTTCATCATCCAGTCTTGGCATGTTGCCAAGGAATTCTTTCTTGAAGTTTTCAATATCAACTTCCCGGAAAGCGAAAAGCGATTTCTAGTACTCGAAGAACGCTCGCTCAATGTGACTGTTATCGTCTGATGTAACGCCATTCCAATCAATCTCACTTATATGGTTCCGACTAGCGTGCGTCTTCTCCAACCCCAAAGCCCTCTTTGTAGGCCTTTCACCCGCTATCACCTGTTCTGCTCTTGCTCGCACTAGCGCTCCTTGATAACGTTCCTCATGTATTATTTCTAGTTTTTGTTTTGTTTGTCTTATGTCGTCTCTATAAGCCTCCGGCTGTTTGCTTTCTTGTTCTGTTAATGTTTGCAGCAAAGCTCGTAGCGATGTTTCCTTCTTATTTTTTTCGTACTTTATGCAGCTGCCCCTTTCGATAGCTTTAATTTTGACTGCTTGTTTAGTTAGTTCCCACATTGCCGCCACCGTATTTTGGCCGTCCTGTTCAATTTTGCTAAGTTTGTCCGTGACTAAGCTAGTGAAAGATTCGTCTTTTAAAAGCTTTGCATTTAACTTCCATATGTCCCATGTGAAACTATTACTCCGTTTTTTGCACCCAATCCTACACTTGACCATACAAGGGTCAGAAAAGGACATTGGCAGAACACTGTAGTTGCAGCACTTCGGAACCAGTTCTAAAGTTATGTATATCCGGTCCAGCCGGGCGTGGCTTGTACCCTGGAAGTGGGTGTATTGTACGCTTCTGGCTCCCTCCATACATTCAGCAACATCCTCCATCCCGTATTCTACAATCTGCTGATGTAATAACTCAGAGCTCGCATCCTTAAAAGGCCGGCTGCTTGTCTTATCACGTGCGGATAAAACACAGTTAAAGTCCCCTAATAATATTATCATCCTATCATTAGATAAATGCCTGCCTATATTCGCAAAAAAATCTACCCGCTCGTCGACTAAATTCGGCGCATAAACACACACAATACGCCACTCAACCTTACAGAAAGACAGATCGCACACAACAAACCGTCCAGACGCACAAGCGATAACAGATTGAACCACTAAACCCGGCAGCTTTCGCACAAAAAGCGCACAACCCGCCGAGGTTCCGACTGCATGACTAACGCACACATAGTATCTCGCCGTGAACCGTCGCACCATGCTCTCAGTCTCTGCCTCCCCCTGAATTTTGGATTCCTGAACGGCTAACACATCAACGTCATGCTCAGTTAACAGTCTGTGCACTTGACTTTGCTTTCTTTTGCTTGCCAATCCCCTGACGTTAAGCGTAGCTATGTTCAGGGCGGGGTCCTGTGCCATTTCAGTTCAATTTGAGGCCGAGAGCATGGCGCCTACCTTTCGCGTCACGGGACGCGCTACGTCTCCTGCGTCGTCTTTCTCTTCAACGTGCGGACGCTTGGCTGAACCCGCCGCAGTCACAGCCATGTCCGCGTCCATGGTTTCCTCCCCTTGCACCAACGCTTCCCCGGAGGCCCCGGCTTTCGAGCGTCTTTCGTCGCTCTTATCCGCGCCCTCCTCCTCGCTGGTCAGCGTTCCGCGTGAGTCCTCAGCGTCTCCTTCCTCCGCGTCAGCGTCGGCTTCACTCGGTGTCGTCGCGGTAGTTCCCGGGGTCTCGCTGCCACCCGTTCCTTGCGCTGCTTCCTCTGCTTCGGCGACGTCCATGAGGTGCTCAGCAGACGCATCGGGGTCAGCGTGCCCCGTTACCGACGCGTACGAGGGCACGCACTGCGCGGCGAGATGTCCGAATCGCCGGCACTGGGTACAACGCGGCACCTTACACTCACGGCGCACATGTCCCTGTCCATTGCAGCGAAGACACTGCATAGGCCGGCCCGGCACCACCACAAGGGCGAGCTCTCCCGCGACTCTTATCTGATGTGGCAAGTCACCCAGCTTGATGCCTCTTTTCAGCTTGAGCAGCACCGTCCTCGTCGTTGACCCCTTGTCTGTAACGCCTTGGACACGCCACCGTTCGCGGTTCACTTCGGCCACTTTGCCGTACGGCGCGAGGGCGGCACGAATGTCTTCGTCGGCGACGCCGTGCAGCAGCCAATGCAGTTTCAGTCGTACCTGTTGGTCTTGCGGGTCAATGATGACGCACCGCCGGCCCTTCACCTGTAGCTCGGTGACTGCTAACATCCTCTTCGTCGATTCGGCGCTGTTGAATGTTATCGCCCACACGTGGTTTATTTGGTAGGCTCCCAAGGCGACAACCTCGGAGAGCAAACCAGTCCGTGCAAGCGCGTCCCTGAAGTCTTCGACCTTGAATGGTCTTGCTTTCACATCACCGTGCAAAAATAACGTGTTCACGACAATAGGACCGGTGGGCAGTTGGGGCAGTATTACCTGATAATCCTCGCTGTCGCTTCCGTTAGGCCTGTTTCCGCGGCTCTGCTGAGCCGCCATTACCGCTCCGCCGGAGCTCATGATTCGCACGTCCGAACGCTAGGGCGACCGGAAGAAGTACCATGATATTGTCGATGTTGTGTTCCCTGTTCCCATGTACAGGGCTATGTACTTTGGAAGGCCCGGCAGCGATGCGCTTAAGAGGGTTAAAAGAATGCAGATTCAACCAGGGGTCAAACCCTTTGTGTTTAGGTTACACACAGGAACATTATTAGTACGAACATTTATGGAAGAAAGGGGGTTATTCGTACTATGGGGGACAGATTGTTTTAGTTGTAAATCCCCCGAGACAATAGATCATGTATTTTTGCATTGTTGGGAGGGAGTATATTTTGGGATGTGCTACAGAGGACATTACACAAAGATTTTCCACTAGATCCTCACGGTATGTTTCCTTGCAATAGACAATGAGGATGGAGTGCCTTACGATTTAGTCATGGCATTGGGTCTCCATAGTATATGGCGCTCTCGTACAGCAAGGTTGTACAATGATGTTGATGCGCGATGTGCAAGGGAGTATTTCAAATAGAGCATTGGGCGATTTGTTGAAGTTATTAAGTTCCACCAGGAACTACCTGATTGGCTGCCGCAAATAGAGCAACTAATCAATATGAGGGCATTTTAAATGGACAAAGTCAGCCCTGTAGTGGCTGGCAACTCCACCTCTTGTATGTGTACATATTTGCAATGTTGAGATGTAATCTGTTGTGAATTGTCAAAGACAGGCAATAAATACAAAAAAAAGGCTTTGTGGCCCAGTGGGTAGAGCACCATGTACCTTGCGTTCCGCCCGCAGAGTCGTGGGATCGAAACCTGGCGCCGGTAAGTATAATTTTTTATATAGTGTAGGGGGAGCGATGCGGACTACGGACGTCAACGCGGGTGACATCGTGAGTTACTGAAATGCTCTGCATTTAAAAAAAACGACACCGTGTCTACGAAATGTCCAGATGAGTTTTACCCAGCAGGGCATTATACGCTTTTTTCTTGATTTGCAGGATGGATGTCTTGCCATGTTTTCCCTCCCACGATGCCTTGACTTTGAGATCGTCCTCCGAGCAGTTGAGATGGTTTTGCTTGATGAGACGTCGAGGGATGGAGTCTGTCTCGATGTCCTCTTCTATGCCGACTATTTTGATTTCTGGGAGCTTTGCCTTCGGGACTCTTGAGGTGAACTGTTTTTTTTTTCAAGCTGTCATGTGTCTTGATAATTTCGTTATGTCTGTCTATTCCTGTTTTACTAGTGAAGGAGATGATTAACCCTTCTCTTTACGGCCTGATATTAACATCCCTGAGACCTGAGTCAGCTTGGTAAATGGTCTTCTTGATTTCCACAATTACCTTCACGGGAGGAAGATTTGACTGCACTGCAAGTGCAATTTTTGTTTTCTGCCTTGTTGCGGGTTCGTCTGCTTGTTTCTTGGGCCATAAGGGAGCTCCTGGGATAGTGGCATACGCATCCCTGAGACCCAAGACCTCACCTTGTGCAACTTTCAGTTCCTGGTTGGCTTCAAGTGCAATCGTCTTTATTCTGGTGTACTCTGTTAGTAGAAAGTCCAAGTCTTGGTTGACTTTTTGCTTTTGGCACTTTTTTGAAATCGACATCACCGACTTAAAGAATCGCTCTTCGCCAGCTTGGCCAGAAGAGAATCATACTTGCCTTGGTAACGTGCGTGAGCTTGTTTGAGGCTGGGGAAATCGTCCTCACAGTCTTCAACGTTTTTACTCATTGTCGACTGTTGTTCTGGGAAGCCGCATTCCTATGCGGAGTCCTCTGTTTGTGCTCGTGAAGGCAACTGTTCTTTCTTCTTTGTATCCCTGCTCTTGTCCCAGTTTTTCTGCTTTGTCTGTCTCGGAAAGAAGCACTTCTTTAGAAACCTCTGCAGTTTCCGAGGCCGGATCTGACGATTCTTCGCTCATTGTACCATCGCTTTTCTTTTTGAGAGGTTTTTTCCCTTCTTGATACGTGTTTTCCTTGCCTTTTTCCTTCGTTCGTGTCATCGTTCATCGGGCTTACTCGGCCCAGTACTGATCGTTAGTAGGTTCCAAATTTACAGCCAAAATTGGCGGTTCCGTTTGTTGGGAACCTTGGTGTTAACATTGATTTGGTTTCTGGTTATGCTTCCAATAATTTAAATCACGTTTGAAACGTTTTTTTGGGGGGGGGGGGCAAATTCCGGTAAATTTGGTGCACTTGGTTTTTTTTCGTTTTTTTTTTATCTGGAAACACTGGGCTGTTGTCCTTCATAAGATGGCTGCGTACATACAGGGGCCAAGTTCTAACGTGGGTTGCAAGGTTTCTTCGTTCGATATGCAATTACTACAAGCGGGGCCAGAACAGCAGTTGCCTAGGTGTTAAATGGAACTTTTTTGAGCTACAGGTGGAGTCACCTACATTCCATCCACTATTCTGAATTTCCACTGGATGACTTTGCGTTGACAGACTGGGGTACTTCAGCAGGTTTTGGCCAGCTGACGAAAAATGAGTCGTTTTGGGCGGATGACATGCTCACCGGAGCTGCCCTGGGTGACAGTAATCATCGGGGAGCTGAAGATTTTTACGGCTTGAGCGCATACAGGGTGTTCTATCTGTTTTGATGCCGCAAACATAGGAGAATGGTTCCGTGGTAGAGTGAGCTTTGGTTGGGTTGATGGGTTTTTCCGGGCTTTCTTGCTTCTCTCAACTCTCTTTAAAAAGGGATGGCAAATTTCTTACGTAGAAACGGGACAAAAACCTTACAGTATCCGAGATATGGCGAAATAGAGGCGCTGGTAACAAACCCCGTGATTTCTGGTGTCCGGATTATGGTTAGAAAGGAAGTGAGGTCGCCTTGAATTGCGGGAGCATCGTGGTCTTCTGTTTTTTGAGGTGCCTGTATTTACGGAGTTTAGTGCCACGAAGGAGGGTATTGTTACCGTCGTGGAAGTTTGGCTACGAATAGGAAGCCTCCTGCGCCTGGTCAATCGGAGGTCATAATGGGAAGTCGCTTCTGTGGCGCGACCTTAGATGCTTCGTTCCCGAGGGTGGTTCATTCATGACTGAGAGCCCAGTCAAAAAGTTTCCCCGTTCATATTTTCCCGCTCAAAAAACCCTCATCATCATCGTGGTGTCCATCTATATACTTAGGCGACGAGAAATAGTAGTGCTAGTGGACAGAGAGAGAATAAAATATTTTTATTTATCCAGCAGAGGCTGATGTGTGGGCCTCGCCCCGTGGAAGGTGTCCCTAGTCTGGGAAGCCTTGACTTCGGCTGGTCGTTCGTGCTCGGGTCACCAGTTTAAGCTGGATATCCGGGTCCGGGCTGGCCAGGGCAGCCTTCTACTGCCCAATACTGGTAGAATCTTTATTTTAGCGGTGGTTCAAAAGCCCATAGGGGTAGAGGAATAAGGAACGGGGGAGGAGAGCCAGTCTTATCTGTGATGGACGCGGACGACTCCTGCTATACAACCTGTGCCAGGCCCTTTTCGACAGAGAAAGCTCCTATTGTGTGCTGTAAGGATTTGTCTACGAATGTGGCAAATTTGACCAGTTGGTCTACGTTCCTGACAAGAACAGCGCAGTAAAGACGATGACTAAGAAAAAGGCCAGCGCCGTGTCTGTGTTCGCCCTTTCCTTAGTCTTCGTATTCTCTGAGCTGTTGTCATCGTGAATTTTTTGTCTGTTGATGCATAATCAATTTCATTTGGCGTCAGTTGGGCGAGAGTCTCAAGTTCTCAGCGATGCTTCAAGAAACGACTACATTCGCCCTACATGTGAATAGCGTAGTTCGAATGAGTCTTTCGTGCGTATGTAGAACAATCCACCATACGTCGACATATCTTACGTTTCTAATGATTTGCCGACTGAAAGAATTTGGCCCTGACTTTGTTTTCATCCAGGTTTAGCTCACTTCTTTGCGCATACTTGTCTCCGCACTTCGGATGCGAAGCCCCGTACTCGTGCAGAGAGAGCGAGCTGTTAAGGACGTAGTCCGGAGTTGATCGAGGCCTCCTCAGTGGTTTTACTGCCCTGCGTACAAGTCCGTCCGAGCGAGCCATCGAGCAGACCACGCGAGCGGTGTGCGCCATTGCGGGTCGTGTGCCGGCGACCGAGCGCACATCGCTGACGACGACGGCGGTCGGATGGGCGTTGTCTCGCAATTATCAAATGGGACAGACGGCGTGGGATGACCGCAGCCGCCGGGCTGTGCCGCCACCGCCCCCTCTCCCTCCCTCTTCTCCCTACCGCTCAATCTTCTCTCCCCCCCCCCCCCCCCCCCCCGTGCCTATTTCCTTCCGGAAGTTCCCTTATGTACTTTCGTCCGTTCCCTCCTTGCCCCCTTTTCCCCCGCTGCTTCTTCTTTTTCTTTCTATCTATGCAGTTCCTTTCCCTTTCCCATCTTTTTTGTTTCTTTCTCTATCCAATAACGCTTTCTCCATCCCTATATCTGCTGTTCCCTAATAATCTCCCCATTTTTGTTTTAAGTTCGTTCTTTCAAGTGATCCCTTGACCTTTTGTTTCTCCTCAGCTGTTTCCCTAGCACAATTATCCTCCGTTCCCTCTCCCCGCGCCCTCCTTAAAAAGCTCCCACCACCTTCACTGTGTGCTCAAATCTTACCAGTGCCTTCTCCTATTCGTTATCCTCCGACTTCTGCAAGAAATATTTACTTCCATTCTTTCTAGGGAACCTGTGCCCTTTGTTCCCCTCTCTGCGCCTCTTTTTTTTTTCCTAGAAGCGGTCCTCACCGTGACTCGAGTCTCACCGTTTATCGTTACGTTTAGCGCAGTGCCATCTACGCGTTGTACATGGAACTAATCTCCTGGTGCGTCCCTCTTTCCCGTACCCCTTATGACCGAGCGAAGAGGCGGGAAATGGAGGCGTAATGTCGGCCATTAGCGCTCCAAATGGACAAAGCGCGTGCGATACTGCAAGGTCACTTCCTGCCGCTTCTACCACTCACACGCTGTCATTAGAGAGACGCCCAAACGGCATGATACAGCCGGAATCGGGATTATAAACGCGCTACCAACGACATCTGGAGACCTGTGTAAGTTTTATTTCCTTCGTAGGCCTCTCACACATCAAAGCTGATGTTTGTCAGCGATACTCAAGTTAGTTCTGTACGACGAAACCAATTACGCTGTCGTCCCCTCCCACGCCTCTACCTCCAACCTACGCCTGTTACTCAGCAAGTTCTACAGAATGGCTTTTTTGGGCCCTCTTCGATAAAGTATTACGCAACATCCGGTCGACGCACCTCAGATTAGAAAGGGAGTCACAAGAAGATTAGTGGGGTCAACAACAAGAGGATCCAGTAGACTATACGGACACCCGAGATACAGAAGAGCCACACACAAACACAGACGAGACAGATGTCCCACACACCGTTATATATAGCTGCACAAATCGTCTACGGTAGAAAAGGAGTGATGCAAGGGCCGTGTCCGAGGACGGCGTCTATTTTGCGCGTACCTCGAAATAGTGGGACGGTTATGCAACAGGGCCTATGTAAGAAAACCAAAGCGAACAAAAGGACGACTTCCATAACCATTACCGAGAGCATCACCTCGCCATACCACGCCACCAGAAACGCGCGCGCCGATGAAAGGCGAGACCTCGCTGAATGAGTGCGAGAAGAATAAAGGACGGTGGTGTCTGCGGCATAACAGAGTGCGAGGAGGCAACTGTCTTTGTGACTCTGCTTCCGTTTTCAACGAACGGGCTATCTGGGGCAAAAGGGGCATCTATTCCGCCCGCAGCGCCATCGCAAGGACGCCGCACGAAATAAGGCGCGCATCAGCAGACGACACAAAAAGAAAGGCCGCGCGATGGTTATCTCGGAAAACAAAGCCTCGGGGACAAGGCTTAGGGGGCGGCAAAGACAAAATGGCAGCGAAAATAGCGGACGAGAGGAAGGGGGAGTATTCCACAGTTCGCGAAAAAAGACGTACGAGGTTGGTACGGGGCAAGGGAGAAGGTGGCGACAGTAAAAACATGAAGAGAATCCAGAATCCAAACCAAGCCACAGCGTGAGCACCGGAGGTCGTAAATAAAACCCTGCCTGTCTCTTCCTGCCCCTTTTCTTTATGTATTCCTTTCCCTTCGGCGTCGCTGTCATCGAGGAACCTTTATCAACGCCCAAATGAAAGCAGACGACGCGTTGCGCAGTGTCGTCTGCTAGCAGAAGGTGCGAGAAAAAAGGAGCGAGCGCTAGATAAAAGACAGGAACGAAGTCAAAAGAAGCCGTGTGTGGGTGTGCGTGCGTCAGCAAGCAGAACCGATAGAGATGTGTGTTTTCTCGGGCGTGCTGGCGCAGAATTACCCATAAGCTTCTCTCCACGATGCATGTGGTCTCTTTATTTATACGCGGCATAAGGGTTAATCATACGCCAACAACCGGCAGGAAGCAGTAAACGGGCTAGCGGCTATTTCCCTCCGGACAGCTGTGCGAGAAAACGAAAAGAAAAATAAGAGTTATTTCGGTTGAAATACTCTTACATGACACTAACGTATTAGCACGATTCTAACGCGCCCCTTTCTTTTTTTTTTGCTTAGAGTAGCCTAAAATTTGTTCACGCCTTTCTATCGGGCTCAAAACAGAAATCGTATTTCAGTGTTGCCCGCTTTCGTTGTAATGCCAGCAGGAGCTAAATAAGCAAGTCTATGAAGCACAAGGCATATTGTTGCCACGGTATCGTGCGCCGAATAAAATGTCTTCTGCCAGGTACGGGCTGTCATGTCTTTTACATCTCGTCGTAAAACCAGCTCTAGATTATTTTTTCGAATTTTTATTAGTAAACTTGCATGCGCTTTAGAATCGTACAAATACGGTACTCCCCGTATGGATGGCGAGAGGCGTACCTGGCACGTTCATGTAAAACCGGGGTCGAACACCTGATGCTTAATCAGTTTTTAATACAGAGTGTTTTACCGCTATGCAAGACACTTTAGAATAAACGAATGAGTGTCTTTGTTTTGAAATAGGCCTGAAACCGTGGGGGGGTGGGGGGCATTGGGAGATGAGAGGTGGAGTCGAAAGCCTCAATTAAATCTCATGTAACCTATTAAACGCAACTTTTTTAAGCCCTACTAGGGCTGTCAGACCGCTGTACTTTCGCGGTCACACTTACAGGGAACACGGGAGCGCGTGGCCCGAGCTACTAGTAGAGCTTCCTAACGGCGCCGCGCAGAAACAGCACGCATGCGCGCTGTGAGGGTCCGGAGAGTACAGAGCTCATCTGGCGCATCGCGTCACCGGGCGGCAGCGCGTCGTCTGCTACACGCGAGCTGCCGGCGCTAAACGAGCAGCAGACGTTGCCAGCGCCCGTGAACCGCATTTGCAGATACGCAGCAATTTGTTGCTGGAAATCAAGATCACATCGCGGTTCGTTCCTCAGATGCGCACCGCTATTCTGCCGCCTTGGCGTTCACGAGCAAGACTTGTCACTGCGAGCTGATGAATCTTTGATGCGTGACCACACCGGCTATGCGCGGCCACTGCCCGCATCGTCTGTGGTGGTGTCATCTTTAAGGGAAGTTTTATCTTTGTGGGTGTAAATATGCCCGAAACGCCCGTCATGTTGAAATACGTTTTACGCCAGTGATGTAGGGATCCACGCATATATATCTTTTGTGCGTTTTTTTTTTTACTTCATCAACAAGCTGCCACCGCTTTCTGGAAGTTCTTTGGGTTAAGAGACGCTATAAAATGCGCACAAAATCACGCCAGTGACGGAAGGGCCGTAGGATCTCGACATGTCAAGAGTTCCTGAAGAAGACAGGTGCCGGATCGTCGAACTGTCAAAGAAGGGCTACTCCCAGCGACAAATCAGGGAACTTGTGAGTCAGCCCCTGCATGCGGGGAATACGGTTGTCCAAGCATACCGCTGCGAAGGCTGAATCCGAGAGGCACCTCGAGGCCACCCTGCCTGGGGTATGGCCCTGGCCCCGTCCATACGGCCCGCTCGGTGCAGGCACACGGTCAGCAGACCGGCATCGAGCAGGTGGCATGGGTGTCGAAGGGAGCCGACCTCAACATAATCGAGAATGTTTGGGGTCGCATGAAAGTGGCGCTGAACCGGACTCCCATGCCTTCGGCCACTAAGTATGAGCTGTGGGCCGCAGGGCTCGCCGAATGGCAGCGGCTGGCAAGCGACACCTCACTTGTGACAGCGCTCTACGAATCGCTCTGGTCGAGAATGGATGGTGTCGTCGAAGTCAACGGCGACATGACGCACTAGTAAGGGCGTCTCAACTGGTTCCTTATTATTTTTTAACAGCCCAGACCACCGTCTTTCATTAGGAAAGCTTGAAATAAAGTGTTTCTCTAGGCCATTTACTTTACAGCACACTTATTACTGGAATTACCATTCGAAATATTTTGCGCGCTCGCGTCAGCGATAAACCCGTCGCTGATACCGTTTCGCCTTGAAAAGCATACAAAATGTACTTACCTTCAAACACGGCTCGTAAAGTTGTTGTTCTGCCTATTGCGGAGCTCGGGGTGACAATTCTTATCTGCAAAAAAAATTCTAGACGTCTGCAGTTTTTTATTACTGCGGTTCACTGCCACTCGCAACGTCTGCTGCTGATCGTTTAGTGCCTGCAGCTCACATGTAGTAGACGACGCGCTACCACCCGGTGACGCAATGCGCGCGATGAGCTCTGTACTCTCCGGACCCTCACAACGCGCATGCGTGCTGTTTCCGCGCGGCGCCGTTAGGAAGCTCTAGTAGTAGCTCGGGCCACGCGCTCCCGTGTTCCCACTAAGTGTGATCGCGATAGTACACTGCTTTGTAAAGACCACTGGTAAGTGAATAAATTCCTACGCGTTTGAGAAAAGTAGAATCGGCGCGCAGGCGCTCCAGGTGCTCCGTATTCGTAAGTTGTGGTGGGAAATAGGCTACCAGCTGTTCTCGTGCGCTCTCGAATGTCCGACATGACCATATTAGATGAAACAAGTTCTGGAAGGTATTAGCAGCGCCGAAGAAATTGCACGTAGGTGCAGATGAAAGGGATATGCTGCCGTGGTACCATTTGCGAACAATTCCCGGAGTGTAGGCGGCGTCCGCGCATGCTTTGTTGACAAAGATTTCGCCCTGCCGAGAGAGGGGTATCGAAGCAGTGAGAAAGCCTGCGGGGGGTAGCTTCTTGGAGCCGCCGTTGACTTTGTTGCCGCAATGTTCGTCTTTTTTGATACCAGGCTAAAGATGTAGGTGCGGTTTCGTCAGTGGACGCAGTAGCCAGGAGAGGAGTCGAAACAAGGCCCTCCTTATTTGCTTGCTGGTTTGTAGTCGCTCCAGCTATGTGACGAGGTGTCCACGCCAAACGAACATGAATGTCTTGTCCGCGCAGGGATTGAATTGTGCTTGTAATGTGGTCGGCGGTTACATTACAGGTATAAGCCTTGTTGAGTTTCTGGAGGGCAACGTGTGAATCCGCAATGATGCGGCAATGGTGATATTCGGGTTGCTGGGAGATCTGAATTTGTTGGAGGGCTCCAAGAATGGCAAATAGCTGGACATCGCCAGAAAGGCCATACGTGTTGATGATCTGCCGAGATCCATTCAGTGCTGGGACTTCGGGGCAAGTCCAGGCTACTGCTGCGCTCGTCACGCTAATAGCTGCATCTGTAAAGATATCTAGCTTCTCGTAGCCTTTGTCGTGATCCAATTGGGCAATGTACTGCTCCCGTACAGTTCTTCGGCGTGGCGCAATGGGGCGGCGACGAAGTAGGCCGAGTGCCGCGCGCTCCCATGGCGGAAGAACAGGCGGCACATTGGAGATACCTGTGCGGTTATTATAGTAGTGCCATTGTTGGAGAGCTTTCCCTTAAGTGGTACGGTCAAGGCGCTGTTGGTAACGCAACTTTGTCTCTTCCACGAGGATAGAAACGGGTGGAAGCGGTGCAGCCTTCTCCAGGAGGTCGACTCTGGTGTGTCTTAGGAGGCCCGTAATGGCACGTATAGTGGCACGATGCAAAACACCCAGGTCCTTCATATGACTATCTCGGAGGTCGTAAATGGAAAAGCCAAGGCCATTCGGCCTATACAGCAACGGTACGAGCCAGGTTACGGCAGGAGCTATTCCTTTTCCTGAGCTGTGGAGACATTGTTGACCAGCTGTCAACCGGAGGACCAGACTCTCCTGGTGACACGACCCAAGACGGCTAGGGCAACGCATGGATTCCCGGATTAGGGTTCCACTCTCACATTTGAGCTCATTAAAATGTTTTCTCTTTCTACACCGTACTTGTTGGATATTCTTGTAATTAAATGCAACGTTTGCCGCCATCTCGTTTTTAGTTCACGTATCAGTGCATTGGGGCTGTTGCAGCCGATAATTTACAACCCCAAGAGCCGGATGGTGCCGTTCTGTGGCATAAGTGTAGTGTTGACCATGTCCAACCGTACCTGGTGAACCGGATTCGCAGCACATACGCTATTTCACAAACTAATTTGCGCGAACGCATTGCTGTGAAGACATCTTTCCGCGGGAGATATAGGAGGAGGACGAGAAACGCGAAAGGAAAGGCCGAGAGGTTATCCAGGCTTAGAGCCCTGATTGCTACTCGGCACTGAGGAAGGGGTGTTCAGGTGATGAAAGAGAGGGCAGGCGAAAAACAGGGGATAGGAGCGGGGTCGCGCACACACTTTAGTCCCTTTGTGGGCACTATAGTCTGTCATCCAAGCGTGTGTCCTTCATAAAACACAGAAAGGCTTTTGCTGGCTTCTGCGAAGTTGATTGTAGGGGTCGATGTCCTAGAATAGTCTCTACTTTGAACGGTTGATTGTCCAATCGGCTTATAGCTCGGCGGCCAAAACACGTCTTTTCGATGAATACTGGGGGCAACAACAAAGCATATGCTCGATTGTCTCTTCAACCTCGCAGGCGTCGCAGTGGGCACTACTGGCCATTTCCGTTGAGGAAGGAGTAGGCTTTCGTGAAGGCCACTCCGAACCAGAGCCTACAAAGTAAAGTATAGACTGTGATCGAGACAGCCCACACGGAAGACGACGCTGGAGTAGAGGGTCTGATACCGCCAGGCTGCTTCGTCAGTTCGCGCGCAGGACCTCCATTACTCAAAGGAATGCACCGGACCTTGTGCATCCCTCATCCACAACCAGGAGAGATAAGTAATCTGGTATGAAAATATGAAGGCTCTAGCACGTTTTATTATCAGCATTTTCGTATGTGGTCACAGTGTGACACGCAAGCGTTACAGACGCAGAGACGGCCGTCCTCGTTGACTCCACATAGAAGTGTTGAAGGGGCCATGGAGGAAAAACACAAGTACGGTTTATTAAAAACACTGCTTCGTTCCGATTACAATGACACCAATTTTATCACAAACTTCAAACAAACAGTCGAGATATTAGATGAAAAATTAAAGCCGCTACATTCAATGTGAAAGCTGTCGAAAGTGCAGTGCAGTGATTCGCCATAATGGGCTGCAGCGCCGTTATCCTCTCACTGCTGCCACCAAATGCAGTTCAAATTTCCCGCCTTCGCAGAGCTCGCGCGCCCCATGCCCGAAACTGTGCCATCGGGAGTTCTGTTCTTTTTGTGCTTGCTTTAACTTCGTATGCTGGAGCTGTTTTGCGTCATTTCGAACGTGTAATTTTTTTCTTGCGCGGCTGGAGCCTTTCTGCGTCATTTAGAACGCGCCAATTTTTTCTTGCGCGGCCGCTTTTTTCGCTTAAAGGAGCCATGAAGAGACAATGCAACTTCGTTTACTTTCAAAGAACTATGATTCAGTATCTCACTCAGCTCCATTGCAGCCCCAAAAGATGTTTTTTAACGAAAAAAAAGCAAGAAGTATTTAAAAACTTTCAAATTTTGCGCCACAGTGACGTGTTATGAGCAAGAATGACGTCATACGGGCCGACAATAAAACATAATTTTCAGTGCGTTAACTACACGTTAGCATTCAAGTGATGCGGTCAAATGGAACTAGAGGCCCCACTAGAGACGTCCAGACATGTGTCGTCGCGACAACTCAGTTAGGCGGCCGCCAATCGCACAAACAAGGTTCCGTGACGTCATATAAAAGTTCCGGCAAATTGGCTAGGGGGTCGCGACTGCTTCACACGTTTTCTTTAATATTTCCGTTATTTGTTCGAAGATTGCGATGATATTGGTATCATTGTTATCGGGACTAAGCAGTCTTTCTAATAAACCCAACTTCAGGGTTTCATGGCTCCTTCGTGGCTCCTTTAATGTCCTAACAATCAACCCAACGAGCGTTCCTAACTAAATGAACGTGGGGGCTGCCCGTTATATACACAGATTGTGCCTGAAATGTACTTGCAGTTTTCTTCTCGCTAAACAACGGGGAGATGTATGACCAGCGCAAGCAGTTCACGAGGTTCCAACGGTCATGACTATTTAAACCGCGTGGTTTTCGAAGCCTCAGCGTGACTCCGTGACTCCGGTACACAGAAGAATCTACTTGCGTCCATTACCTCCCCGCGCCGCCTGATTCCGGCAGTCGCATCGACTGTTATCGAGCTACGACGACAAGGCGAGCCCATAAAGTGCCCTGCACTCAACAGATGAAGCAGTAGTGACACCCCAGCCACTCGTCGGCGATTGTTCTATGACGTCACAGAATCGAGTTTGTGCTATTGGCGACCACCGACATAAGCCACCAAGAAGAAATATGATTGGGCGGTTGTACTGGAGCCTGTGGTCCCTTTTGATCGCATCATTTCAATGCTGATGTGCAGTTAGAACACTGATAAATATATTTTCAGTAATGGCCCATATTACGTCACTCCTGACCATATTACGCCACCGCAGCGCGAAATTTGAAAGTCGTTCAATGTTTCTTTTTTTTTCTTTTTTTTTTGAAACAAACATCTTTCGTGACTGGAATGGAGCTAAGTCAGCTACCGAAAGTTAGTTCTTTTAAACTGAACAAAGTTGTATTTTGTCTTCATTACCCCTTCAAGGGTTTGATATTTTAACACGAAAGTGTTTTATTCCCGGACACACGAATATTTCGCTGACGTCATTTCCGTCACGGAAGTGACGCCAGTACAACAAGGCAAGTGGCCTGTAAAGGGTGCATCCTTGCACACAGGGTCTTCTTGCGGGGAAGCAACCTTTAGTACCAAAGAGTACGTTATACTTAGGGTGTTTGGTTTTGGGTTATATATTTTAACACAAAAGTGTTTTATGTCGCGATACCCCAAGATATCACTGACGTCATTTTCGTCACGGAAATGATGCCAGTACACCTTTGCCGAAGCGAACCACCAGCAGGACGCCGCTCGCCAAGCACACCCACAAGACAGCCGCCGACCTGCAAATCATGCTCAGCTGCAAATTTCAGTGCACATTTCACTTTCGTGGTTTACCGATTCTTATGACAGAGGAATCAACCAGTTTTTTTTTTTTTTTTTACTCCGCACTCGTCTGCGCCCAAACTTTTCCCAAAGGCCGCATTGTGCGGTCTGTCTATTTCTTTGGAAAAATGATATCAGTAACAGCGACAACTTGGTTTTTTCGCAATCGTATAAAAACCCATCCTGACCGGCGAAAGTTCCATCAGATAGGTCTTTTTCTTCTTTTTCGCTACAAGCCCATATCGGATACGCAAATCTGATGGTGGTTGCACCCATATATATCCGCAAACTGTTTTGTATTCGGTTGCGAGAGAACCGCTCAATCACTGATCTTATATTACAACGATATATGGACGTGGAAATGGGACGACCCTAATGCAAAATTCGAGCACAAACTACCGCCGAGTGCCTCACTCGAAAAAAAATTGCGCCACACATGATGTTGCAACACTCTGTATAGCCTGAACACTAATTCACAAACGAACATTGCTCCAGCTTCCGCGGCCAGAAAAAAGCGCTGTACGAGTGGAACGTGTAGTCGAGTTCAAATTCGACCCACATCTATCCACCACGCGTCGATATGTCTGAAAAAACGAAGCCCTGTTGCAACGACTCAAAGTGGCGCCTCTTTTCCCACAGCCAATCAATGTAACTTAACTTTGGGAATTCACACCTTACGAAGCAGGCAAAAACAACAAAAGGTAAGGGCGTGAGCTGCGGTGCCCTTTCACCCATCTAGAACTATTAAAGACGATGGTCTTTCTTGGGCTACTTAAACGCACAAATTTCGGTCTGTCTGGCTGTCTGTCTGTCTCTCTGTCTCTCTGTCTGTCTGTCTGTGACTCGATTAAGCCACCCGGCCAAAGTGAAACTATATTTGCGCAATAGTCTTATATACTCACAGACAAATCTAAACGTCTATGCCCGGTGTCAGTGGTCATACCTGTCAACATTGTTGATAGGTATGAACGCTAACGCTAAACGTATGAACACTAACGCGTAAGCTGTACGCAACCTTCACGACCATCACGAACGGTTAAGCCCACGATTGCAGCCGATTTGCTTCCTCTTCGCTGCGGTTAAGTCCACGATTGCAGCCGATTTACTTCCTTTTCGCTGCCGCAACGACCTTTGCTCCATCATTGTTGCTGTAAGTGTGAGCTTCCTTCCTTCTTTTTTTTTCGGAAGTGATAATCATTGGACATCACCTTGGAGGGGCGTACGCCGTGACCTGCCTTTCTCGTTCCGAGCAAGTGTTGCCACGATTACGGCGAACTCTGGATTCTTTTTTTTTTTTGGCCAACCTTGGCCATTCTCCCTAAGTGGTTATGCTTGGCTTGACAAACGTGCGCCGGGGACGCTGGGCGGCCTTCGGGAGGCACGCGCTCACGTGCGCTCGGAACTTTTTTTGGTATTTTTAACTTTGGACACCATACACCAACGATTTTCTAAACAGTGTCGCTGTTAAAACCCGCATAGCGCAAAACAAAAATTCACGAATACGCGGTGAGTGTGTGGGCCGTTTAACTGCTACGTCATTTTATGGTCTTCCATAAAGATAAAAAGCGGCAGATAAAACTTTGGCGCAGATTACCGAGGGCCGTGGATCTTACGTGGTCACGGGAAAGCAGCTTAACAGTCGCGCACGCGCCGTCAACATATACCGAGAGAGTTACGCGCTCGGGGCCAAGAAATGCATGATTGAAAGTAAGCAGCTCCTACAGAAATCTGTGATGTCTGCTGTGACGTGACACACAGTGAAATGGCAAGCCACGACATTCTGTGTCCAAGTCAGTTCAGGCCGGGCACTCTGCGTAACTCCTAGCGTCGTCTAGTGGTTAGCTTTGTACACTGCCGGAATGTTCGTGAACTGCTAAAACGACCTAGCTGCCCGGCTTCTGTGGCCCAGATTTTTTTTTTGTATGTGACTTTGAAATAATCAAAAAAGCAACACATGACAGCACACGACAACATCAGATAATGCGATGCAAGCAAATTCACGGCTTCTAACGCTTACAATACGGCTTTGAGTCCCACCAAGGCTAAATTTTCTTTCAATGCATTCATTGCCGAGTACTCCCACACCCAGGACCGTGTAACGCCCTGAATTTCCACAAAAATGCAAATGTCGTTGAATTTCCACCTGTAATCGCTATAATGAATAAAACAGAAATAACTGGTCGCACGACATTTTTAAAAACCAAAACATAAGAAAAATACAAAAAAATACGGAATGTCGAAACGTGAAGCGCCCTGCATTTCCACAATTATGCAAATTTTAGGAAAGTTCCACCTCTAATCGTTACAATAGCGTAAATGGAGATAATCGGTTCAGTGAAGTTTTGAAAAACTAGAAAATTAAGAAAAATACAAAATATTTTTGAAAATTGGCGAAGCGTGCAACGCCCTGAATTTCCCCAATTATGCAGATTTCTGGAAAGTTCCACCTGTAATTGTTATAATAGCGTAAATGGACACCATTGGTCGAACAAAATTGTGGGGGGGGGGGGGGGGGAATAAGAAAAATATAAAATTACGAAAACTGGCGAAACGTGTAACGCCCTGCATTTCCACGTTTATAAAGATTTCTGGAAAGTTTCAAACGTAATCGTTATAATAACGTAAATAGAGATAACTGGTAGAACAAAAATTTTGAAGAATATAAAACAAGAAAAATACTAAAAAATTACGGAAAATGTCAAAACATATAATGCATGGCATTTCCACAATAATGCAGATTTTGCGAAAGTTCCCCCTGTAATCGTTATAATAGCGTAAATGGCGATTATTGGTAGAACGAAATTTTGAAAAAAAATTAAGGAAAATATAACATAATTCTGGAAAATGGCGAACCATTTAACGCCTTGCATTTCCGCAATAATGCAAATTCGAGAAAGTTCCTCTTGAAGTCATTATAATAGCGTAAATGGAGATTATTGGTCGAAGTAAATTTTGAAAAAATAATAAATAACAAAAATATAAAAATACGGAAAATGGCAAACTGTATAACGACCTGCATTTCAACAATAATGCAGATATTGCGGAAGTTCCACCTAAAATCTTTATTATAGCGTAAATTATATTATTGGTGCAAAGAAATTTTGAAACACAAAAATAAGACTAATATTAACAAAATTACGGAAAATGGCTAAGCGTGAAAGCCCTGCATTTCCACAATAAGACAGATTTCCCGAAAGTTCCAAATGCAGCCGTTACAACAGCGTAGACGGAGATAATTGGTGGAAGCAAATTTTGAGAAACTAAAAAATAAGAAAAGTATCAAACAATTACGGAAAATGGCAATCCGTATAACGGCCTGCATTTCGACAGTAATGCAGATTTCGCGAATGTTCCACTTCGAACCTTTTCGAATCCTTATAATAACGTAAATGGAGATACAGTGGAACCCCGCTGATACGTCTCCCGGACTTACGACGACCCGCTTCTTACGACGGATCACCGCGGTCCCGGCAAACTCCCCATAGAAACAATGCATTAAAAACCCCGGTGATATGACGCTCGGGTGCACACCGTCCGCTTCATACGACGGACCCTGGCGCTGAAAAACCGGCGCTTTTCCCATATTTTACACCGCTTCACCGACTTGACCCGACCTTCTTTATTCTTAACCATTGTTTGACGCTGCTTGATGTGAAAAAGTCCGCAGGCATGCAAGACCACTAGCTGAACAGATGCAAGCAAGCAGGCGGGTACTCGTGAGTGGGAGTTAACCTGCGACTGCTCCACGCGGCAGCAGTACGCCAGCGCACCAACCGCGAGAAGTCGAAGTTCAGGTGGCAGGTGGACCGTGAATTTGAAGCTCCCGTTGATCCGTCGACGAACACGAAAACACATATGACGCAGCCCCACGGTAATGACCGGACAGCCCGTTTCCCCGCCCGCTCGATCCAAGTTTCTTCCTTTCACGAAGCTCTTTCTCCCGATATCTCTGCTCTCTGCTTATCAAAAGCCACGTTGTCACTCCGCTCTTTTCTTTGCTAAAGTGCCTCAATCCACGCGCGTCCTCCGCAAGGGCGGAGCAAAATACGGGATGCGATGAGGGGAGACACGTACCTGTTGGCATCGCCATTTTGGATCCCTCGCTGGCCGCCGCAGCAGGTCACTGTAGCAAGACCGCGCTATAATTTTCGCCGCCACACGGTTTACTCGCGAAGGTTGAATGATCTATTTCGCGTTGCTGGGTCTTGCAGGAAACGAAAACAGCTATGTGTTAAGCACTGTGACCCAATAGCGATGGCACGGGACCGTTCAAAGGATGTCTCCACCATGTACGGCAACGCTGTTTTTTGTTCATCTCCGCCTTGTACTGTCGTTCGTTTCGCTTGGCCTTAGCAGTTTCAGACTCGCCTTTTCCTCTATCAATTTTCTCGACCACGTCGGCCTTATATCGCGTAGCGCGCGCTAAAGGTTCGCATATAACGCGAAAACGCGCGAAATATAGAAATACGTTCTTAGCCTTCCTGTCGCGTGAGACCGTCTACTCGGCCGGCATTTACCCGCGCCCCGGTCGTACGACACCCCGGTACTCTTTCTCATGGTCCTTTGAAAGTCGCATTATCGGGGCTCCACTGCAACTGGTCGGACAGGATTTAGTAAAACCAAAAACTCTGTCTGTAAAAACTCACACTCAAGGCAAGCGCCATAAGAATGCTACGCATTAGTAGATAATACTCTGAATTTCTGCAGAATTTTTATTTCCGGAGTTTTCCCCAAACCTCATCCTTAAGCTCAGCGCTACCTATGAGCAGTGGTTGAAGCTGCTGACAACTTCCGACCTCTCAGACAAGCGACGACTGAGCTAGAGGGCCCGGATGGCCAGCAAGATCCAAGGCATCCAGGGCTAAGGACGTCCATCACCGGGCTTCTTTAGAGCAATGCTTCTGAGAACGGCCGCCCCTCGTTCTAAGGTCCCTGTATTTTACAGGGACCTTACCTCGTTCAACTCCACTTTCACTCTCTCATTTCCATCGCCTAGGCGGCTGTCGCGCGCGCCCTCTTCCTCTCACCGAGTCTACAATGCAGCGGAATAGCGTCGACGCCACGCTCTGTCTCACTATCGGGTTTTCTGCACCCGCACGCGTTTTCTTCGCGGACACTTCCATGCTTGGGTACTCCCTTTGAACGCAGGCATGCATGCATACAGGGGCGAGAGGTGAACAGCTTCTGCGTCCAAATCGGGCGCAAATGTTCGCACCACGCAAACTCAGGATAGTAGTGGCTGGAAACCTTTTGGAGAGAGAGAAAAAAAAACTGTGGTTAAATTCCTCTGTCATAGGAATCGGTAAAACACGAAAGTGAAATGTCCCGCGAAATCTGCAGCTAAGCATGTTTTGCGGGCCTGTGGCTGTCTTGTGGGTGTGCTTGTCGAGCGGCGTCCTGCTGGCGGGTCGCTTCGGCAAAGGTGTACTGGCGCCATTTCCGTGACGGATATGACGTCAGCGAAATCTTGGGGTATCGCGACATAAAAAAACTTTCGGGTTAAAATATAAAACCCGACAACGAACAACCCAAAGTATAACGTACGCATTAGTACTAGAGGTCACTTCGCCGCAAGAATACACTGTGTGCAGGGGTGCACCCTTTACAGGCCGCTTGCTTCGTTGTACAGGCGTCACTTCCGTGACGGATGTGACGTCAGCGGAATCTTCGTGTATCCGAGAATAAAACACTTTGCTTTCTGAAGTGGGAGCGATTCCCTAGTCCGGGAATCCATGAGGTGAGCAGAAAGCCTGCGCTCTAGGTGCCAGGAGTTGCTGGACGTCCAAATGGCTGCTGGTCACCACGTTCTCCCACAGCTCAGGGGTGTGAAGAGGGGGGTCGGAGAGGCAGAAGTTTGGAACTGCGCTCCCACTGTATTATGATATGAGGTAGAGTTCCGGGTAGCGAACAGAACTGGCATTCAGCAGAGTATTGACCTGGCAACATATGATGCCGGCAAATATTTTCGTCTTACACTCGGCACAAACACGCTCCTGCTGCTCTTGCTGTTGTTGTGGATGGTGATAATGATGATAATAAATGATGATCACCACGACGACGATGGTAAAGTTTAGAGAGTATGAATTGAAAAATCACGCACCGCTCCGTCTAACGGCGACGATGTATGAACGCGAAGCTTTCTCGTGATCGATTCCTTGGTTGGCCAGCCCCACACTGCGAGTATGTGCTACTCTGAGGGTACGCACCACTTTTGTGGAATACCCCCATCAACTCTCGGGCGTGCACTCCGTAGGCCTAACGTTTGGGTTTGGGGTGCACGGCGCGAATCGGTACCTGTTGCTTCGCGTTCGCTTCGACCATGTCGAAATGTAGAAGTCGCATAAACGCCGGCCTCATAAAGCGAGGGACCCCAGGTTCTGTTTCGGCCGCGGGAAGCGTTTCTTTTTTAGATGCAAAGCATCTTTTAGTCGACCCTCCGTCGTCCCTCGGCGTCCGGCGTCCGTACCTCTCCTCCTCGTACCCCTCTCCACGCCAGCTGTGATAACGCCCCTCTCCTCCTCACCGCTCGGCTCGTCTCGTGCCGGCTCAGGAAGACACCGGCAACACTGTCGCTCCAGGAGCCCTAACCAGCTGTGATAACGCCGCTCTCCTCCCCGCCGCTCGTCTCCTCCCGTGCTGGCTCAGCAAGACACCGCCAACACTGTCGCTCTAGGAGCCCTTAAAGGGGAAGCGTGCTCGTCTCGTGCGGCCCAGGAAGACACCGGCGACACTGTCGCTCCAGGAGCCATCTCATGGTCGGGGCTATGTCCCTCTCTTGTTGTTGCGCCGTCCACACCCCCACTGCGCATGCGCGTCTCTCCTCCATTCTCCTCTCCTCCAGCTATATTAAAGCAGGAGTGCGCGCTGCGCGGCGTTCAGTCTGCTCCGAGACACCGCTTGCACCGGTTCTGCTCCGGTTTGGAACCTACACGGAACCCCCATGCTTTGCATCAACATAGTTTCCTTCGGGGAGATGGTGTAATTTTTTTTTCTCACTTCACCCACGACCATTAATCGTCGTCAGAGAAAGTTGGCTTTCCTGCAGGACGTATTGGCGTACAACGGCATCAGTGATGACAATAAAGCCTCGCTTTAATAAGACGCCATTTTACACGAGTCAGGTTTCTCTCCTGAATCCGTGCCATGAGGAGTAATGCAGCGAAACGTCTCAAAGGAAGACAAGGCGTATTTTCGCGCCCATACAGAGCGTACTGGTGGGGAGTGCGAGCGCAACCTTTAACCATACTCTATATTCTGTCTATTCCTTCGAACGAAAAAAAATATGAATTGCTTCTTACTTTAGCGCAAATAAAGTACAAATGCTCCAGGCAGCTGTTTTTTTTTTTTCTTGCTAATGCGGAATGCCTGTAATCTGTATAAACGAACACTTTCAGTCTTGGGCGGCCACACCAGAGGCTCGCGCGAGACCCCACGGGTTGATTAAACATGTCCGGCATCGAAACAGCAGCAGCGCGTGCGTTGTTAAGAACCCCCTGTACATTCCTACCTCTCCTGGCGCGTTAACAGATACTGATTCTTTAATAAGACAGCGGCTCCCGCAACAACCCTCGTTTCCCGCCATTCCCACCGCGCCATACAGAAGACGTCGGAACGTTGTGTACACGCATCGTGCAGATAAGAGCGGCGCGCTCATCACACGGCGTTGTTGTCTTGCTCCGCGCTCTTAATAAGGTGTAAGGAGCGTACGTTGCCCCAGACGCCCCGCTAAGCGCCGTGAGGGTCGATTTCTTCCAAGATCTAGCCGTTATGGCTGACGCTCGTGCCGAGGCAGAGAGAAAGAAGCGAGGCAGACAAGGGCGCCGTTGTAATTATCGCCGGCCGATCATTAGGTGCCCCGGCGCGTCACATAATGGATACTTGTCTCCCCCGGCGTTCGCCACTGATTGCCTTCGGCGGAACACGGGCCTTTTGCGTCCCTTTGTTTCCGCACTGTTATTTATAGGCCACCGACGACAGCGCGCTATCGCTGCCCTGTAGCCGCGGCACAACAGAGAAGGGACATCCCTCTTGTTTCTGTTGTCTGTGCCCTGCTGAGCCGGATAGGTTCCGCTGTTTTGCGAGGAGAATCAGCGGCATTGCAGCAAACTCAGTCAGTCAGTCAGTCAGTCAGTCTAGCCAGGCAGCCAGCCAGCCAGCCAGCCAGAGATTTGGCCAGTCGGCAAGCCAGCCAGCCAGCCAGCGATCTAGCCAGTCGGCAAGCCAGCCAGCGAAGTATTAAACAAGGAGCAAGAAACATCATTGAGAAGATTACAGTCAAGATATGTACTCAAGTCCCAAAAGACTGCATGCGACTAAACCTCAATGCATACACTGCATGCAACATCGGAGTGGACCTATGATATATGTTATACAGGTATGCTTGCCAAAACAATACGGAAACACGTAAGATCAAAGACCCGACGATTGAGCATTGGGAGAAAATGCTGCCCAGCGTAGACCCGGAAGTTCCGCCGGAGCTAATCGAACGGGCGAGAGCGGCAGCAAGATCCCGCGGAATCCCTCAAAGATAGGGGGACCGAACACCAATTTTCGATCTAAGTAATATTTGCATTGTCACCATCATAATCATAATCACCATCAGCCACCCAGCCAGCGAACAAGTGAGTGAGTGAGTGAGTGAGTGAGTGAGTGAGTGAGTGAGTGAGTGAGTGAGTGAGTGAGTGAGTGAGTGAGTGATGGGATATCGCCTTGACACTTTGCGCAGCCGTGCACGTCCACGCACCGTATACTCAATGCGCCCATTCGTCCTTGCCACGCGGTAAACTAGATTTACGGAGCTGCGGATAGCAGTTTGTTATCTTGTTATCATTTACAAGATTTTCTGTCAGTAAGAAAGCGCTATCAGCTTACTTCGTCCGATTCAGCGGAGGTAGAACCTACAATTCTTGGCGAAGCATACCGTATTTTTCTATCTATAACTCGCTTGCGCAGTGGCTCATGCGAAATAGAGGGAGCGGGCGATGCGCACATTCGAATGCCCGACGTCAGGTTTAACTGTACGCTTTGAGGCCTAACGTCGTCAACCGCTACCACTAGCTCGGCGTGCAATGAGTACGACGTAGCTTCGCGTATCGCAGGGTTCAACTAGATGGTTCGCTAACGTTTGGCCTAAACATAGGAAGTTGGCTTGGCGCTTTACAGACTAACGTCATCAATCGGTACCCATTGGAAAAAAGTACCTCTTGTACTCATCTGTATGATGAATACATCCGACACGGGTGCCAGTTGACTTAGGGGAGAGAGAGAGAGAGAGCGAGATATATATATATATATATATATATATATATATATATATATAGAGAGAGAGAGAGAGAGAGAGAGAGAGAGAGAACATGTATTGATGAGCGTAAGAACCCAAAGCGGAACTGCAGGCATAAGATCCGGTACTCCGGCGCATACTCGACTTGTTTTCTACTTTCTACAGCTTTGACACAGCAGTTCTAGGCAACATACCACCAACCGCGTACCCCAACGAATGTCCGTCCTGTGGAAGCCCCAGCAGCCCCCACCATTTTGCCTGGGCTTGCCCCTACCCCCCAAAACCCCATCCCTTCTCCATTCTTGGAGCAGTGGGAGTGAGAGCCGACCAGCGGCCTGCTAGAGAAGCAGGTTAACCTCGTGTCTTGGGCAAGAGCGGGTGTCACGTCTCGCGCTTTCCAGACTAGAAAGGCCACCCACCACACCATTTTCCGCTCCAATAAACGTATCAACAACACATACCATCAGAGTAGCACATACCCTCGGCGGTGTGATGAACAACGCTCTAGAAGCGGATATACGTGTTCTGCTGCACCGTGGACTGCTACAGAGGCTACATCCACCAACCAATCAATCTATCGCTTTAAGCAGGAGCACCAGGAGGGTCGCTACCACACTCTCAACCCCATGTGCGCCCTATGAAGCCCAGCCCAGCGTTACACACGCACAGAGCAGTGCATTCTCACATTGGTGTGTTGGGCAACGCCATATAAACAGCAACGTATGCAGCTTCCGCACGATATTCCGTACTAATCGGCGCAGCCGATCCACCAGTCAGTATTACTGATTTACTTGTTAAGCTAAACGCGCTATACCATTTCTTGTCCTTCTCAGCACGTTTATGCCTGACAATTCACTCCGCGCAATTGTACCATCACCACGCTCGCAGAGCAACTCCATTTGAACGCGCAGCGACACAACCCCCTCCCGGAGAACCTTCCCTATTTTACCGCCTCTCTTCGCAGCGACAAGCCTTCAAACATGCACTGTTTGCTTGTCTTTTTTTTTATCAAGCATCAGCTTGGTTGGTTGTCAAAACGAGCACGCGTTGCTCTCTGCCGCTTTATCCTGCGCATTTTTTAAAGAAACAACAACAAAGCAGTATACAAAATAATACGTCTGTTTTCCCCGAAACACTGACTCATACCATTGCCACCCGCTGGGTACTTAAAGCAGCCCCAGTCGGCGCCACAAAAGCGTTCCGCGTAAGGCCCCTAAAATGTTCCGCATAAAGCGAAACTTCGGAGCGCCTTGGAAGGCGAGAGTCAGTCGGCGGGGAGCTTTAAAATCGCCCCGACATCCGGACTGTGCGAATTCAGCACAAAATGCGCTCCAGCGCGCAGGGATGAAAGTCACGCTTCAGTTAATCGCCGCCTTTTGCCCCGGCATGCCGCTCGCATCCGGCCGCGCAATATGCACACTGGCGACGCTATAAACACGCGCTGTGCGTCGAGCAGAGAGAAGGAACGCATTTGTAGGGCGCGGGAGGTTAGAAAGTATAAACGGTAATGGCGATGCAGTGCGCAAGAACAAAGCGTCTATGAATACAGGCGACGTGAGAATGTATACGAACAAATCGAATATTCAGAGCGTTCGATAGAAGACCAGCGGAGCCGTATTGGTGGAATACTATATTGAGTTATACATGGTGTCTTACTATATTGATCAAACAAAGACACACGCCCATTATTTTCACAGAAATTCTCGCAACATTCTCACAAAATAGCGGCGATACAGCAAGAGCTACAACCGCTTCCTTCCGTATGCAATCTGTTCTCGATAATTATAAGTCGCTTAATAGGAATTGTTGGTTAATTGGAAGCGATGTGCTGATCCCGGAAATTTCGCATACAATTCAATTGAAGAAACCGCTCGATAATTCCAAGGTAGAACCCATTACGTCGGTTATTATTACGAATAAAGTTATTACGAATAAATAGTACCAAGGTGACAGACCTTCCTCGATAAAATTTAAAATTGACGAGTGGTATTATAGCGTTCGCTGCGTTGGCGTACGTGCAACGCTAAATTGTTGCGGCCCGCAACGTAGGCACCGTGACGAGACTTTTAGTAGAGCGTTTCGTCGGCTTTGCGTCGCTATAAGCTGACGCTGACTGCGCCACGTGTTCAATGTATTGTAGCTTTTGTAGCGTGAGCTACACTGGCCGAGGTTGAGAACTTTCGCGTGGCTTTTGGAGAGCCGTGCTGCGCATGCGCGAGGAGCAGTGACGTCACACGGCGCACAGAACGTTGCTCGCTGCCCGGCGTCTCTCACACACCCCACGCGCCCAGCGTCTCCGCCGACCTCCGTTCCGCGCGGGGTGGCCCGGTCCACTTGAGGATCATGCGAGTGGTGGCCGGGTGTGGAACCGATGGCTTGTGCGTCGCACCAACACCGGCGTGCGCCTGTGGAACGAGCTGAGCTCTGGGGCGATTGGTGACGCTACGCCGCAGCCGCTTGATAAATATACATGTGTCACATAATGCGTATACCGTGTGTGTGCCATTGAAGCAGCAGTAAGCATCATAATCAAGCTAATCCTAGGCAACCAGGAAAGCTAAGAATAACCAGCTTAACCTTAGCTCACGCTACGTATATCCTGGCATAGCCGAGCTAAGCCACTGCTAATTCTTCTGATGGAGGCGAAAAGCAAAAACGCCCTTGTGTACGAGATTTCGGCGCTCGTTAAAGATCCCCCGGGGGTCCAAATTAACCCGGATCAAGCCCTCCACAACGGCGTGCCTCATCACCGGCGTTGCGTCGGCGCGTTAAACCCTACAATCAATCAAATCAATCAATGTGTTGTGAAGCGACTCGCCCATCGGCCTGTCCGCCCGACGTGTGTCTAAAGTTTTTACGACGACCCAAACCAGAGCTAACAATTGCCTTGGCGTTAGTATGGAAAGCGAGACATGCATAACGTGATCGAAATATCATTTTGTCTAAGTACGTACCGAGGTGGAAGCCTCTAAACCTTATGGCACCTGTTTTGCTCCATTGTACACAACGTCTTGAACCGAAAGAGCCGTTTTGACACACACATTTTATTCAACTTCAAGGCAATCAAGAAAATAGGTTTCGAACAAACGCGTCGTCACGGCGGGCGCTTTGAGGCGGACGCGCGAAATTAACTAGCGATAGATTGCCTCCTGCACGTCTTAAGGGTAGCACTCGCTACTTGCCATTTACGGGACCAAACAACAAGTCACTTCACTTCGGCGTAAGCCGAGAAGGCTTTTATCGCGCACCATGTACCATCGCCAACTGTACATACTCGGGGAGGGGTTGAATCGTCGCTTGTGAAAAAAAAAACTGTGGGTAATTCCTCTGTCATAGGAATTGGTAAAACACGAAAGTGAAATGTGCAGCGAAATTTGCAGCTGAGCATGATTTGCGGGTCGGCGGCTGTCTTGTGGGTGTGCTTGGCGAGCGACGTCCTGCTGGCGGGTCGTTTCGGCAAAGGTGTACTGGCGTCATTTCCGTGACGGATATGACTTCAGTGAAATCTTGGTGTATTCCGGCATAAAACAATTTCCTGTTAACATATAAAACCCGGAAACGAACAATCCTAAGTATAACGTACTCTTTGGTTCTAAAGGTTGCTTCCCCGCAAGAAGACCCTGTCTGCAGGGGTGCACCCTTTACAGGCAGCTTGCTTCGTTGAACTGGCGTCACTTCCGTGACGGATATGACGTCAGCGTATTCTTCATGCATCCTGGAATAAAACACTTTCGTGTCAATAGATTCTGCAAACACAGTGCACCCTCCGTCGCACGACGTCGCATTTTATTGCGAAGCGAACGCTTCCAAAACACATACGCACACGCACACGCACACACGCACTTGACTGCACAGCTTCGTTCGCGCAGTCAGCAACATCGCGGCGACTGACCGCTACGCGAAGGCGACGTGCAAACCACGCGGCGTATTTAAAAACACGGGAGCAACGAACTTGTTCCACCAGAGGCAGATTACTGTCCACGGAAGAGCGGAACCGTGGAGGGTCGTCGCGCTACGTGCCGCCATTATGGAAACAGATACGCAAGACAACTAGCGTAAGCAGGCTATTCTGGTGAAATAGCGTCCGTTCGACGTACGACCGCTAAACGCAAAACCAGCGTGGCGTTCGGCGCATGCGCAGTGCGAACGATGCAAACAAATAGCGTACGCTAACTATTTGCGTGCGGCTGCGTACGTTATCCTAAAGCTCGCCATTTTCAGGCGCAAAAACAGCGCCGTGTTCTGTACTGACGTCGGCGCCATCGCAACTAAGGCAGCGCGCACTCGATAAAGTGGCAGGCCAATTGAGGCTCGCGCCAGCGTACGCACCTCTCTTTTAAAGGTCCTGAACCCTTTTTTTGTTGGTGTGCACAGCGTTGTGTGAGCAGTGGGTGTAGGAACAAATGGTACCGGAACAAATGGTCCCGGAACAAATGGTCCCGGAACAAATGGCCCCGGAACTTATGGTCCCGGAACTTATGGTCCCGGAACAAATGGTCCCAACTCGAAAGTAGGAACAAATGGTCCCGGAGCTTATGGCCCCGGAACAAATGGTCCCAGGCGCCTGTTCATGCAAAATGATTCTATAAAACTCCACGTGGAATCCGTTTAAATTTTTTTTATTTTGCTGGAGTGCAGTTTCTAATTTCTTAGGTTTCTTTATTTTTGTTTGCTTTTTTTAGATTTCGTTAAACCGGTTAGCACAATTTAGGCGATTAGAACGATTAAACGCGGTATTTCTGCCAACCACGCATTTTTGTGAAAGTGCAGGGCATTCATTACACGATTGGCCCGCTTTCGGAATTTGTTATGCGTATTTTATCCGGCCTTTTTATTTTAGTAGTCGCATTTTTTATACGTTCAAGACGAACATCCTTATTTATTACTTCCCTCTCTCTTTCGGTATTTGATTTTTGTAATATTTTCCTTTTTTTCAGTTTTCCACGTTTTGATTATTTGTGAGTCCTGCCGTGTTCCAGGAAGCCGCACGTGTCGCGAGACGCCGCTAGTAAGCGATGGGGGTGACAGGAACAGTGTCGAGACATGCGGACGTCTGGTCTGATAGCAAGCATCAGCTGAGCCGCTGGTCAAGCCAGGCTGTCGCGACGGTCAGCACTGTTGAGTTCGTGCTTCTCATTTAATTAATGAAAGCCGCCGGTGGCTCATGCATTGGCGTCGCCTCCACTTCTAGCTGTACGCTCAGTTCCTTTCATGCAGCCGCAAAGACACGGAGTTGGGGGTCGCGGAGTGCATGCTTTGTGCTCTTTCCTCTTTTGTGTGGTAAAAGACTGGGTGCTGAGCCCTAGTTCCTCTGTTGGTATTCGGTCGTTCGGTGACGAGCTGACGGGAAGCGAAAGGGTGCCGTCTCTAGTTTTTGACGATTTGCGAAGCCGGCGTCGGCGCCGTTCATTGATGGTCATTCGCCTTAGGAATTCGCCTCGGGTTGAAGGAGCTCTTCTCGGTAGTCCGGCGGGCGGCGGTGTCCCTTAGTCTGGGAACGGATTAGCCACGACTCCCTCCCGCGCGCGCGGCGACAAAGGCAGGGCGGGAAGACGACGACACCGTAAGGTGTTAGCCGCGCGAAGACCGCTCTAAACGTTCGGCTTGGGCTTTTGAGGAGATACCGCCCGCCAGCAAGATATTGCCTATTTTCGGAGAAAAACCAGTTTCTAAACTGCAAACTGTAAAATTATCAAGGTGCAAAATCTTGATTAGTGTTGCTTCGCGTGATTCGAACTGCAGATATCGAAGCATTCCAGGTGGTGAGCACAGTAACTCAGCTTAGCCAACCCAATAAACCCTCATCGAGTACAGTTCCGTTTTGAAATAGCGACAAAACGGCGACCGTAATGCACCAGTACAGCTCTATGTTGACTGGCGGTCAACAGTACCGTCCCACTCACATTTTTGATACTTTACATAACCTAAACAATACCGTTACTAGGCTCAACGCACTGGATGAAGTCAGACTCACTTCTCAAGCATTAACAAAATTTTGTATTCTTGCGAGTATTGCACGTCAGCCATGTTAATTTAGACAGTTGTGTTGCTCCACTTCATAAGAAAACTGCACTCACGAAGAAAATTACGGTAGCCCGTTATTGTATTCACTTTAAACACCGGCCGAGGGCGGCCCAGTACACGCATATTTTTTATTGGAAGGTTCACCATTGGTTTGCCTGGCACTCGGAATAAAAAAGTACGAACAAAGCAAGCACGGGAGATCGTACACGTGCGACAAAAAACGTTTGCATACAGCATTGAGCGCAAGCAAATTCAGCATTAGCAATTATACTGTGTACGAACAGATGCGAAATACAGTGTGCACAGATACAAGCACAAATATAAATACATTGACCCCCCTCCTTCCCTCATGCAGGCGCTAAGGCGTAGTAGTGGTGGGACCATTTCTTCCTACTTTGAAGTTGGGACCATTTGTTCCGGGACCATTAGTTCCGGGACCATAAGTTCCGGGCCATTTGTTCCGGGACCATTTGTTCCGGGACCATTTATTCCGCGACCGGTGAGCAGTCTGTGTGGTGGGTGCCTCAGGCTTCCACTTTAGGGCAAAGTCTCAACTATCATGGCAACCCGTGCCGTGCTATCCCCTTCCGAACGAAAGTCAACATTTTGAACGGAATCAAGAACGGAGACCTGTTGCGGTATGTTGTTATTGTGCTCTTGGTTTAATTGATAGTTCAGTTAACTCGTTTTTTTTTTTTTTGCGGTCCCCCCGGGCTTTGTATAAACGGTACTCGACTGCATACACGGCCATGAAATTGACAGCAAACGCGAGTTCAACAATATTTACAACATATCTGCGTCTTATAGCGGCCAATTTCAGTATTTTTTTTCTCCAAGATATTATATTTAGAGCTACAGAGCAACACTAGCCCTGGAGACGAAAATATTTTCTACGCAGTTATGTCGACGCACGCATGTTTGGTCAGAGCCTAGCCATTATACAGCTACGCCGTAAAAATGAGGACTCATAGAATGCCTTCGTCTCATGTCATTAACACTTTCGCATGGCGTCCGTTCCCTCTTCGGTCACTTATTCGCTCGTTATATGCACCTATTATATTCTTTCGTCGGTTCATTCATTCTGTACGTCCTGCTGGGCCCCTGCAGCGTGCAGACAGGGCGTTCAAGGCCGTGCACGCATTCAAGCCAAGACACGGCTCGGCATCTAGATTGCAGCTCAGGACCAGGGCCGGATTAACGGGGGGGCTACAGGGGCTGCAGCCCCGGGCCCCCAGCTGTCAGGGGCCCCGATCGATCATATGAAAAAAAAAATATCTTGAGTGTGCTCGCTGCCTGCATTGAAAGTTGAATGTACGAGCTTCGACCCTACCTTCCCACCGAAGCTGACTAACTCTTGACAGGTGGGGAGGAGTGGGGGCCCCTCACGTTATTGTTGACAACCGTCGAGTCCATTTCAATTTAATTTAGTTATTCTACTCCTCTTCCTTGTTTTCCCGAGGTTTATGAGAAGACGTCTTCGACTAAAAGTCGTGGGTACAAGCTTGACCGGGCCTAAGAAGCCACTTAAAAAAGGCCCCGAGCTCGGCTCCAGTCTTTTTCGGCACAGGTCATTTCGGTAGTCTTTTCGGTACACGGACGTCTATAGTACGCGGACGTTTCGGCTCGCGCACGTTTCGGTATAAAAAATGGTCAGACATGCGAATGATGAAGTAATGTCCGAAGAACATTGTAAATTGTGTAAGTCTGAGGGACGTTATATGTAATTATTGACAACTCAAGCACTGCCCTACGGGCTCATACGCAGTTTCTGCCACAAATTTCAATGTATAGCGCTTGACAAGGAAGTTCATTGCGATGACGACCCGTTCAATAAAGCTATAGTGGATTAGTTGAATCGCATCAACGTCATTGATATCGATTAGATATTTCTCGCTGAATGGTCAGCGTATATATGGTTATTTAAATGTTCAAAGGTTGTGTAGGCCACTCGCGGGGTCGTTCGGCTTCAGCCCGCGCCTATGTGCTGTAGCCTCTGCAGGCTGTCCGCGCGACTCCAGTCGTAGCGTGAGTCTCTAAGTGCCACTCCGTGTGGACGCAGACGCCGCCGGGCCAGCCCGACCCTAGCGGCTCCCTTCGAGCTGGGGAATCAGCAGGCCTAGGCGGTGTGAAGAGCTCAGGCGTGGAGGCCAAACAAAGCAACAACAACGTCTGTTTCCTTTCGGGATGACGAAAGCTGTGTCCAGTTAAAAACGCATCGTGCATGCGGCCCCTTCAATGCCGTCTTGAAAACGCACCTTCGCCGCGACTCGGGGACGGTAAGCTGTTTGTTCCCGTGGGTGCTTTTCGCTTTGGAATGAGCCGGCGGAAGGCGAGGACCAAAGGGCGGCCCGCACATCTGGTCCCACTTGAGTGCGGCGGCAGGAGGAGAGGAACCCGCGAAGGAGCGCGGGAAAACAGTGGATGCGGCAGACGTGTGGAGGACTCAAAAACGAGAGGTTCATTCATATTCGCTTCCATCGTAGACCCCGAATCTAGACGAGAAGCTTCAGCGTGTTTCCACTGCCAGTTACGACCCTACAACGACCCGACCGATCGACAGCTAACTACTGACTGCTGGAACTGTTGCGCGGCACCGACGGGAGCAGCAGCGCGGGAGTGAGCAGATACATTTTATCCCCATTAAACTGTTGTCTGGTGCCATCTCTCGTGCTCACCTCTCACCCTCCAACCCAAAGGGGACCCGTTAATGTGTAACGGCTTGCCGACTGACCATCACAGCTGCGCAACAGGAGTTCATCGCCGCTGAAAGTTCGACGGCCATGCGCAAACCCACGCACGAAGCGAACCACTCCCCAGCCCAAAAAGCGACATTTTTTCTGCTTATCGTCTTTGTGCTAATCGTGCTGCGATAGGAAGGTTGCGTTGAGCGACACGTCTGAGCCCCCCCCCTCCCCCCCCTCCCTCCTCAACCAACGTAAACGTTGCCCCCAACCTCCTTCAAAGGCGGCGCGCGTTCTAACCGCCGCGTGCTTTCTCGTCTGCGCGGGTAACCTACAGGATTTTGGCCGATACGCCGTGGCGGCTAACTGTTTGGCAGATGTCTGTGAGTGACAGCTGCCTGCGCGGACGTTGAGCCCTCCTATATATACAGGTGGAGAACTTTACAATAGAACTAAAACCTTACAGGCTTAACAAAATATGCTTCTTTTAAGAAAATACTCTTCTGTACCATGGCGTGTGCAGGCCGACACGGCGCTTCCATTAAATGTGAATCGGTGATGCACCGGCAATCAAACCATACTAACGTTTACGCCTTATAAAATTGGTTCTATAATACTAGACGTCAAGCCAAGAAATTAGTTTCCGGAAAGCGTAAAATTATGTATAATTTACCACTGGTCAGACAGCATAACATTGGCTTCGAAAATTTTCGCATATTAAAGCGGAATCATCATCATCATCATCATCATCATCAGTAGGGCCCCCAAGGATGCAGTAGCCCCGGGCCCCAAAGTTTCCTAATCCGGCACTGCTCAGGACCCGTCACTCTGAACTTCCGAAATGAACTGTACGTGGTATTGGCATTCGTATTTTGCGTGTATACCTCTCCTCTACTTCATAATCATAAGGCGTCATCTTTTACCAATGTTATTCATCCACTTATACTTCCCTCATACAGAGTAGCAGGCCAGAGCTCATACGCCCAACCCGGCCTCTCTGTGTTATTTTTTTTTTCGTTAACAATCCGAATTTCTGTACAAATATAAATATTTAACAAATTTAAAATAAATTTGAGATATACTTTATAAACGGGTTGTTAGGGCCAGCCAAGTTGATTATGCCCAACTTTTTCCCTTTCTTTCCCCATAACCTTGTACTATTACTCTCCAGCGAGATCTGCTGGTGGATACGCATTTTTAAGGAAGCTTTTCCCCACAAGCACGCGTTTACTTGTGTCTGCCTCGGTTGTCCAAGGCCTTAAGGCTTCTATTAATTGAAGGACATTCTATTAAGTAAAGGGCTTTTTACTGAATCCTTTACGGACGGACGGGCGCAAAGATTTCTAGGTAGATCGAGTCGCCAAATAATGCTCACGCGATAAAATTCGCGAGGGATTCTCGTGAGGAATTCATTCGCTGTCGTCGTGGTTGTAGGGGTTCACAGAGTTTTGGTGAAATGAGGACCGCCATCAGTGGCACCAACACAGCTTCGCTTTAAATCCAAACTGCTTCGGCCATCTTGGCAAGGGCAAATGCTAAAACAGAGTGAAGCAGTTGGAAATGCCATCAAACATCATCATTCTGTGTTCCTGAACTCTAATACAACAGTCACATTGAGGCGCATTCGAGTTCGTTAACCAGAGTGCGATCAATGAACATCAGAACTCCCTCGTCGCTGTGACCCACTTATGTTGTGGGCGGTTAGGCTTCTCGAGCACATTAGCAACACCGTCCCGAACAGCGTCCCAGCTGCCAGAGTCATCAGTCGCGTCCTTCAAAAGAAGGCTGTCCGTAATAAAAAGAAAGGCTAGAGAACAAAAAGAAAATAACACGAGGTGAAAGCACAACGAATTCGCCAGCTGAGAAAAGGAGTTCGGCGCGGAGGCGCTGTCGTGAAAAAACAACGCCGATGTTCGGACGACGCCTACTAACCAATCAAGAGCCTCCCGTCCAAACCAACGATAAGGCCCCGAAGGACGATAACCATACCGCACACGCCATTGGCTGGACAAAAGAGAAGAAGTTTGAAGGGGGCTCATGTTTGGTCAACATTGTCCGACAGAGTTATTTCTTGACTTTTCCCTGAGTCGCAGAAACGCTGCCCCTTTTATTTCGCTTCGTATTTCCCGCTTCTTTTGCTTAGCCCCGTTTGTCCACCCAAGCAGACGAGGGAAACGGAGCGGCGATTGTATCGTCTGCTAGCGGATGCACATCACGTCGGCCATTTCACCGAGCAGACGGCGCAGCCCTCTTCGTCGCACAGTGAATGGCGTCAAAGTAAATCGCTGAGAAATGGCGGCGTTCGCACGGCAGAGAAAAGTAGCGAACGAGTTGGTTGGACTTGAAGAGCAAGAAGAATGCCGGACGCGAGCACTTTCTTTCTTTGGCACTTTCTTGCTCGGTAACTTTCCATCTCGTCTGTGCTTACAGTAGTTCGCGGCGCAGTGAACAGCGATGAGTGACAGGGTAAAAATAAGCCGCGGCATAATGCCCTTACGCAGCCGCCAGCTAGCCAGCGCGAATACAATCTCAGTTGGTGCGTGCGCGTCTGAAAGCAGGCCGTCTAAATTCCATTCACGCCGGGCGTCCCATTGTGGGCGCGCGCGCGCTTTCCGAGACCGCCATCAGCGCCGACCTCCCTCAATCACGCAGGCCGCACCAAGTCAAGCCAAGCCGCACTCTTGAAGCCGAGCCGGAAAGAAAGGGTGGCTTGTGTGAGCAACGCGGAAAGAGCTACGTGACCCAGACCCTACGCCGGGGAGCCTAGCCAATGTAGATTCGGTTCGCTCACTATACCCAAAGTGTACGGCCAACTCCCGTGGTTTAATTTGATGCCACGGGCGATTGAAGGTTCGGCGCTGTGGGCAGAAGTGGAACACTTATCGCTGGAAATAGGGTTTTAGTTGCTTCCTGGCCTTTGCAGGGCTGGATTAGCGTCACTAAATAAAGGCTTTTAGAGTATCGGCACTCGTTTCTCTCATTGTTATGTGCCGCCAGGATCTCCATTGGTCTGTCGGCACCACGTGACATTTGTTTACATATTGGCGCAGCCATTTTTGTTGCTTAGCGCCTCTCTCTCTCTCTCTCTCTCTCTCTCTCTCTCTCTCTCTCTCTCTCTGCTACGCGGACACTAGAGCGGCCGGTCACATTCTGCCCGTTACAACCGGCGGCGGTTTCGTTGGGAGAGATGGCAACACTGCAAGCCAGAAACAAAATGGCCCTCAGACGCTTCCGGGTGCACGAAGTGGCGGTACTCCTAAGCGTAGTTTATTTAGTGACGCCAGGGTGGATATCGATACAACTACATAATGCAAGAGATCTAGAAAACGTTATTTATTCTGCTACAAAACACAAACAATCGTTTTTGTATCGGATGGGCGCCTGCACTCTCACAGTCTGCGCGCTTTACTTCAGAAGAGCGAACAACTTAGTACACGTTCAGTGCTGCCATGCCAGGAAATCAGTATAAAGGATCTTGGAGTTCATAAGTGAAATGATAGGAAGTCGAAACTACTTTTCGTCCCAGGGAACCATCGAAAGAGTTACAAGGGGAATCCCGCAGCAAAGGGACGTTTGTTGATATATGACTGTTTAAGACGAGTTCTGATTGTGTTCTCCGCATTACTGCGCCCGTTCAGTGTAAATATCCGTGCCCGCTCTGCAGGTCACGTGGCCATAAACAGGGACTAGTTCAGGAAAGGTGGGGAAACCCTAGTAGACCAGAAATTGGAGCGGCGACAAAGCAGCGAACGACAAAGGGGAACACACGACCAAAGGGCGCCGACCTAATATGCGTCATAGAAGCACAGCGACTAAACAGCACGCATCAAAATAGCGCGGAAACAGCACAGTCCATCGCCTTACACATCACAAGTATGAAATTGGATAACTGTGGCGTGATAAAGCGCTCATCAGGTATACAGCCATTACGCGGTGCATTATGGCACTTAAAGTGGCGCCATACTTTCTGTATCGCCTGGAACGGCACACCCCTTTTCTTTTTCGCGTCATCTTCCTTTTTCTCTTTCTTTACTAAGACTGAGATGAGAGGCTCGGCAAATCGGCCTCGCCGGCTCTACATATACGTTATTAGTGTAAACGTGCTTTACTACTTCTTTAATCACTAGAGACCGGAACTTTAGGCACGAAAAATCAAGGTTTCAGGCACCTATAATGGAGACTGAAAAGTGATATTTAGGCATATATATGCATCAAAACTCTAGTTTAGGCATATATAGGCCCGATTCGTACAGTCGTTTTTCGTTAATATGGACGCCTCCGTTCCCCAGAAAAATCGTCATAATGTGAGTTGTCTATAATAGCGAATCAAGGTCAAAAACAGAAACTTTAAGGAACACATGCTGAAGGCGTCTGGCTTTTGAAGTGGCATGTTTCCTTTTTCATCTAAGCGGGAACCTCGGTCTGTTTACGCTTAACATCCGCTATTTCCTCCGCCGAACTGACCAGAGAAGCGTGCAGCCTTGTCTTTTATGCGCATCGAATATTGGCACGAACTAGTATCGCCCTCTTGTTCTGAGCCTCAGGACTTGCTCTTTCCGGTGTATACCGCACCGGGCAATCTTGTTTGATAGGAAATGGGTGTCACCCTGTCGTTCACTACCCAATAGTGTTGTTCGCTGATCCCGAATTTCCCCTATCTAATTCGATGGTACTGGAAAGAAGAGCTTTCCGAGATAAATGCATGTTTCGGCTTTGTATGCTACGGACAACAGTGATTTTCCGGCCTCTGGGGGTCGACAGTCATTTTTTAATATTTTTGCTTTGTGAACCCGCGTCCATAATAACGAGACAAAAATGCCTGTATTTACCCTGTTTCGTACGCAAATAGTCGTCCATAGTCCGGACTGCGGGTTTCTATATGAACGGGGCAGAATTGCACGGCGAAAGACCGGGCGCCGAAAATTTCATCCATATTGCTCCATAATAACGGGACATGACTGTATTTGCTTAAGCGAGGTACGGGCCGCCATTGCGGCCTTCCGTATCGGCTCATCCCCGGGGACGGACGGCATAACAAATAAGATACTCCCCAACCTAGATGACGACTCCATCGAGACTCTCACGCGCTACTTTAATGTGTGTTGGGGCGCGAGCCACATTCCCGTTCAGTGGAAAACGGCCAACGTCACCACCACGCCTAAACCCGGCAAAAAGCTCCAAATTGAAAACCTTCCTCCAGTTTCCCTCACCTCGTGTGTAGAAAGACTCTTGGAACATATCATCCTAAACTGGATAACGCCTACATGGAAAAAATTCTTTATACCCGCACACCATGATTGGCTTCCGCCGCAAACTCTCGACACAAGATGCGATGCTTTGAATGAAACATGAAGTTATTGACGTCAAGCATTCGGCGATCCTAGAGAATCTCAACAGCCTGGGGTTCGGGAAAAAGATGTACAACTACATTCGCGACTTTCTCACTGATCGAACAACAACTATCACGATTGGCGGACTTAAATTGAACGGACTAAAATTCACGGACTTAAATTGCACGGACGAACACAGTGATACGTCAACTTACTTACCGGTTCCATGTGGCGTACCACAGGCAGCGTCTTAGGGCCCTTGCTTATTAACATTTATATCAATGGCATCGTTACAATCGACAAAACGGAGAAGTTTATCATATATGCTGACGATAGCTCTCTATTTCTCTCAGGACCTGACCCAAACGTCCTAATTAAAATTGTAATGATATTCTTTATAAGCTCCATATATGGTCAAACTCAAATCACATCAGGATCAACCTCTCCAAGCAAAAGCGATAATTTTTCGTGCAAAAAATAAGGCGTGCCAAACCCAAAATGTCATTACGTATGAAGGGAAGGACATTTCAATTGTTGAATTACATAAAATTTTGGCTGTGACATTTTCATCAAATCTCAGCTGGGACTTTCACATTTCAATCCTCTGTAAAAAACTTTCCTCTGCAAGCGGAGCGGTATCAAGACTTCGGTCATTTCTTCCTATTCAAGTTAAACTTAACGTGTAGCATGCTCTTTTTTCTTGGAATCTTGATTATTGCAGCTTACTTTGGTCAACAACTTCTCAGGCAAATCTGACAAAAATTATCTTGTTGCAGCAAAAATTATCCGCCATATTGCAAACGTTTCATATTTGTTCCCAACACTATATTTATATCGGCCTTTTAATGCTATTCCTGCTGATAAAATGCATTATTTTCGCTTACTACGTTTATACCATTTCTCATCAGACATTTCGCGGGATTTTGTAACAACTGTGGTATCCATAAAACAACACACTCATCCTGTACACACACGAAGGAGATTTCTGGATGATACTTCGCTTTTGAACAAAATATAAATTACAAATGCTTCAGTATAATCTTCCGTTAATTTTAAATACACACAGGTCCGCTGATAATTTCAGACTTAGAAGTCTCCGCGAATACTTTGTAAACATGGAGGACTCCATTCGTTGAAACCTGTGCTATCCTGTTTGCACAAATGTATCGTGTGTATGTTTACTCGTGCAAAATTGCTATTACTTTCAAAATGTTTTGTATTGTTACAATGTAAGTGTTTGGTTTAAATGCAGAGTCGGTATTAATTGCTGTGTTCCATGATGTATCATTGTCTATCGTCGCCTACATGCCTTGTAATGGCATTTAGGGCCCCGTCAAGCCGTGTAACGCAGCTTTTAGCCCAAGAAGCTTTTCCAGTTTGTTTCTGGAATAAAGATTTTTTGATTGATTTGATTGAAGTCAGACAAAATTCACCTAGGCAGTAGGGGAACCCCACAGGGCTCGGTTCTTTCCCCCTTCCTTTTTAACGTGGCAATGATCGGTTGCCCAATCTCAAATAGCATAGAATCGCTCCAGGGTAGTCTTTACGCCGACAATGTCACAGTGTGGGTTTGCGGCGGTAGTGACGGTCACATTGAGGACGCTCTCTATAGCAAACCATAAACACTGTCGAAAAATACGTTGTACCCCGGGGCCTCAGCTGCTCACCCGAAAAATCAGAACTTCTTATCAACCGTCCCACTAGTAGAGGTAGGAAATCTGCTTCCACTCCCCCTTCAGTTCAACGTTTTGTCGCCGATTCGCACCGCATTCCCATCGTCTCGAGTATTCGCGTTCTGGGACTTCGAATACATGAAAATGGGCTTAATTCCGAAACCTTGCTAGCGCTTGAAGACATTGTGCACCAAAAAAACCAGGCTGATATCCAGGATAGCAGTCGCAACCACAGAATGAAAGAGTCGAACCTCCAACGCATCTTACAGGCCTTTGTAGTATAAGTCAGGTGACGTACGCCACTCCGTACCTCCGGCTACAGCGGGCAGAGGCAGAGGCAAGCGTGCCATCGGTCTCCCAGTACTAAACCCGTCCACCGAGCGATTTGAGGCCCTTGGACTTACAAATAGTTTTGATGAGCTCATCGAGGTTCAACGGCTAGGACAACTCGTACGGCTGACCTACGTACTGCACAACGGGGCGCCACATAGTCGACTCGCTGGGTATAGCCTTCAATGCTTTAGGTCACGACACTGCTCCGTAACTCAATGGGAGAGCTTCATATGCTGCGTTTGGCCGCCGCGCGGTGGCGCCACCCTCTCACTGAGGTCACTCCTCGGGCGGCGTTGCGCTGGCTAGAACGGCGGAGCCGCGGCGAGTTGTGTTTGTTTTGTGCGGGAAAAAATGTAATGTGCATATCGCGCTCTCGTGATGCGACTTAATTAGTGCAACGACGATGCCGAACATGTGTTGCGTCCCGGGATGTCATTCCTTGTACAACGATACCGCAGAAAATGTTTCCTTGTTCTGTTGACCGAGCGACGGGCAGCTGCGTGAGAATGGACCTATTTCCAGTACCGGTCCCTCTAGCGGTCGCCACGGCGAACTAAAAATGGCAGTAAGGCACACCCCCAAGAAAGTTTGGCTTTCGGAGAACTCGTGCACAAAATATCCTGGTCCTGCTGCCCCTCTGCACTGACCCGTCACCCGCACCTTTCACATGAATGTCACGGTAGCAGGCGAACGTTCTCGTGTTCGAAGCGCCCCCCGCCCCTTTTTTTTTTTTTCTTTTTCGTAACCCCCTCACTGGCAGCCATGTGCTGGCAGCGTGGTCAGTCTCAAGCGTCTTCGCCCCTTTTCTTAGAAAGCAATTATTGTATGCACGCACGAACCCACCACGAGGAGTTTAAAGAGAAAAAAAAAAGAAAACGTGCAGATTATAGCCTCTCCCTAAGCAGAAAACCGAGGGGCACGCTTTTGTTTATTTTGCCCGAGGCGCCTGCCAAGAATGGCGGACCGGCAGCCCGCGCATGCGCAGATCGCTACTGGAAAAAGGTCCATTGGAGGCGCGCCATTCCAAGGCAAGCAACGGGAGATTTCAGCTTCGATTATAAGTGTGCGACAGTGTGTGGAAAATGCACTGTGAGAATGGAAAAAGCAATGTACCATTTTGAGAGCATCGTGGACCTAGAATTGTACAAGGCTAACTTAAAGCCGGATTTTTGTCATATCAGTCAGGTTGTAGCGGTGCTTCGTTACCTGTTTGCAAACTTGTATTACCTTGCGCTCAGGCTCGCGTGTAAAAGAGCTTTGGGACGTCCTTGTGCTTTTACTTTTCATATTTCCGCGAATTATCCCTTAGGGTTCGTTTTGTTTGTTTTGTAACCGCGCGTGGCCTATTCCGGTTTCTTATGTGGCGTTTCAACCGGAGCGCCCATTTGTTCTGTTTGTCGTACGTCCCGTCGGGCAATATTGTTTGATATGGAAAGGGTGCCACCTTGTCGCTAACTTGATTTTTTGTTTCTTCGACAATGTTCTCGATCCTATTTCCATGGATCTGAAATTAATAACGTTCCGAGAGTAACGCATGCATAGCAAACGCCGCGCAACTCACTTTATCGACGTTCATCTGTGCACACTGCGGACAGAGAGAGAGAGAGAGAGAGATAATATTTTATTCACAGGTAGAAAGTGAGGAGGAGTTGTAGGGAGCGCTGCGAGATTCAGAGGCCTCGGTCCAGGCTTCTGCTGACGGCTTCTTGGATGAAGTCAATCAGGCCGCGTTGCTCCTCTTCTCGTCTAGGTGAGGTCAGCCACTCTCTAGTGTATTGTTTTCTAATTTGGATGTATTGGGGGCACTGCCAAAGAATGTGGTCTTGGGTATTTGTAATTTTGCACTGTGAACATGATGGTAAGGGTGTTGTTTTGCCATATCTGATGAGATGTAGCCTCGCAGGTGTTTCGAGTGTTCCGGCTTGTGCTTGTCGGAATAGGGTTTGCTGCTGTCTACTGCGGACAGCTTCTTCGACGTTTGTGTTTCATTCTAGTCTTTTGTAGTGCAGGAGATCGCTAGCTGGCTGCGTTCAGAAAAGCTTTGCTTCGTTCTTGGCTACGCGGAACTCCGTGTGCTGCACATCGCAGCGCGAAAAACTAAATTTTTGTATGCTGGACCACGCTCTTTTGTCGACCTTCGTAACATTTAAACTTTTTGTTGCGTGTGATAAAATCAGTTTTATTGTTCTTTTTTCGCTTCCTATTTTTCCAAGTATTGCAAACCGTGGATGCAGAAAGACACATGGTGCAACATATATCTCTTCGTGTTTTGATCCTTCGTGTTTCTTCAGCGTTTTTAGATGTTCTCAAGTATGTACCCACTCATCGAAACGACAATACTATTGGGCTACCTCTTTTAGCGTTCTGTGCATTCCAGAGCAATCAACGGATTCATCAAGCGTAGTCTGAACGACGCGTACTTGGTTTCTTTCAGTTTTTTTTATTGTATTATCGATAGGCCCACAGCAGTCCGTGACTACACAGCTACAGTATATGTGGTAATTAACTTTGCTTTAAGAAAAGAAGCAAAAGAAGAAGCCGTTGCCGTTTGCGGCCGAAGTCTACGGTAATTTACTTCGAAAAATAAAACCCCATTCAAGGCAGGTGATATACAGAATGACTGGACTATTCATCGCTAACTACTACAAAAAAAACACTTAATCAGCGCGCAGACACCAAAAGCAGTAAGCGTTTGCACGCCAAGAGCTGGCAAATACGCCGCACGCGCGGCGGCTGGCTGAATGACCTTCGTGCGGCGGTGGCGCCTGTAGTGGCGCGCGCGGTCCCTATATAAAACGAGCGCCGAAGTTTCGTGACCAGTAAAGGTATAGCTCACCTCACAGCGCGCCTACTAGTTTCGCGATCCCGTCAACAATACAGGAAAACATGCACGTTTCTCCGCTCCCGCATAACATGTGTCCTATACATAACAAGGAGCGGCGGGAGGCCAGAGCCCGTACCCTGCAAAGACGCTATGCGAAAGTCGAGAACATTGCCTGCGCGGCCGCGGCCGATTACGCTGGTCGCAAAGCAACGGCCATAGCGGTGGTCTACAATCAGGGTAACACCATCGCCTCCTGCTCTCCTCCAGCCACCGAGAGGCTCGGTGGCTGGAGAAGAGGCAGCCATTGCTCTAGCCGTGGTTGCCTCCACAAAAATCAAGAAAATCATCAGCGATTCCAAATCAGCGATTCTAAACTTCTTACGGGGACACATATCAAGGGAGGTGTCCGCAATCCTAATTTCTGGTCGCCACCTCGAAAACGAGCGGACGGCACCTCCGATGCGGACCTCGTCCCCATGTCGGGAAGGGACAGGCTATTGTCATACAGTGACATTACCGGTCATTACCGTTTAGGCCGGGCCCGCTTCCCACCCGCGCACCCTCCCTCAGTAAGCGGCATTCGGTGGCCTGGCGACTTCTACAGACCCACTCGTATCCAAACCCACTTGCGTATAGCTATTGCTACCCAGGGCGCTACTCCCCCGAGTGTCATAGATGCCAGGAACGAGCGGACCTGGCGCACACGTTATGGGAATGTCCGCAGGCGATCACAAATGGCCGCACAATCATTAACAGTGAGCAGTGGGAGACCGTGCTGCTCAACTCCTGCCCGGACGATCAACTCTGGGCCGTCCAGCTGGCTGAGGACGCTACCAGAGCCCAAGGGCTCACGGCCGACGACAAAGCAACACAGTTGGCAAACAGAAAAAAGTTTACTCTCTCTCACTCTTCACTACCAATAGAAACAGCAGACGCAGCTGGTACTTTGGGAAAGTAATTTTATTTTCTTCGTAAAGATGCATCATGCGAGTCGCCATTTTGAAAGATTTAAGTGAAATTTGGGTGATTCGGCAGTAAAATAACGCCTTAAAAGCCATGACAAACCAGCCGGTGACAGTGTTCTATGGCACAATGTTGTACCTTTTTTCAGTCGATATTTGTGCGCAAAAAAAAGAACCCTCAACGACCGCCGAAGTTGGCAGAACGTACTTGTATTTTGGAACGCTCTATAATGTAATTCAATCTACAATATCAATGCTTGCCGCTCAGAATCTTTGGAGGTTTTTTTAGCATAGAATATCCGGGAGCTTTATGGCGTATATGCGTTTCCTAGTCAGCACAGCCAAGCGACGCATGGCGCCATGTAGGAGAATGTTGCAAGCTATGTGCACGTGCATGTGGCCCTCAATTTAACCGCTCACGACCGCTTGGTCTCGTAGTGTAGTAGTTCCGCTCCTGCCAAGCGGACATCCTAACCCAGGTTCAAATCCCGTTACCGCTGTTTTTTCTTTTCAAGGGTTTGCCATATATTAACATTTGTTATCACGCATATAATCTATTTATGACTTCTTTTGTATGCATTATAACTGGGATTTCGGGTATTTTCGTTGCCTTTTGGTCAGTTTCAGCTACTGCTTCTTGTACACTTTGGCTGGTTTTCTTCTTTTAGGTCAGTTCGGGCTATAATTCTGTTGTATATTTTTTCTACTTCGTGGTTTTCAACCATTGCAGGTTCGTTTTGGCTGTTATTTATTTCAGTTAGGGTGGTTTTGTATGCTTTATGTACGTTTATGCTGTGATAAAAACCCCATAAGCAAGCTCAGGTGATGGCTGGCTGTACTGACTAGAAAACGCATATATGCCTCCCTCCCCCGGTACAGTATCCCAGCTAGCACCCTCTCAACAATTTTGGGTGCGGAAAGGAGCATCAAGTTCACGAAAAGGCGTTCTTTCATCATAAGTTTGCTCCTTTAAACGCGTTAAGGCACCTAAAAGTGTCAAAAGGGAAAGTGCGATACTTAAGTTACGTTTGTGATTACGGTGGTAAGTGACCTTGCTTCTTTTGGAGCGCCGTGCAGTGGTTAAAGCAGCAGGCGCAAATCACACAGTTTTTCATTGTGAGGTAAATCATTGAGGGGTGAGTTCACCGTCTAGCATTTTGATTTCGTTTCTGCTTCATTCCCGCGAGCCTTAACTCGAAACCCGGATGTGACGAAAACCTGCATGTAACGAAAAACTTCGTTATATCCAGGTTTAACTCTATTACAGTGAACGAAGCAACTAACCCTTAGGCTTTATTACACCAGAAAAAAATGGACATTGCTTAGGCGCAGACTCTCTTCCTTCTTTTTTTTTTTTTTTTTGACCAACGGCGTTCACCCCTCCCCCACTCCCCATTGCCCCCCCAAAATTAGCAGTGGCTTAGCTCGGCTATGCCAGGATATACGTAGCGTGGGCGAAGGTTCAGCTGGTTATTCTTAGGTTTCCTGGTTGTCTAGGATTAGTTGATTATCATGCTTACTGCCAGAGTTACTGGATATAGACAGTTGCGAAACTCCCCATAGGCCCCATGTATCGAAAGCCGGTCTTCGGTGGCCCCCCTGCGACGGGGCAAGCACGGGGCAAGTTGACTGGCCTGTCGTCTGTCGGCAGGACGTTGAAGCAGTACTCAAGTGCTTGCGGCTGCTGCCGTAAGTCATAAAAAGAAAAGCCGCAAAAACACAAGTAAATTTTACGTAATTATTGGGTTTTAATTTAGAAAGCAATCTTTATTTTACAGAAGAATTTTGAATAATAATAGTTTAGCAAAATTCCGTTTTCATCTCCTAGGTGCCGCGCGCGTCGACTTGCCCCTCAGCTTCCACGGAGTGGGGGGGCTAGCGCCGCCCAAATGCTGAAGTGGAGTTTCGCAACTGTCTATATTGAGTAACTCTGCTTACTGCTGCTAAAACGATTTCCAATCCAATCCAATCCAATTTAATCCAAAATGGTTACGGCGGCGGTGGCTCCGGCGCGCCAGCTGTGCGCCGTGTTACGTCACTGCTCCTCGCGCATACGCAGCACGGCTCTCCAGGAGCCACGCGAAACTGCTCAACCGCGGCCAGTGTAGCTTACGCTTCAAAAATGACGAAGATGTTGCTTGCGCGCAGACTCGCTTCCTTATTATTTTTTTTTTCGCCGACGGCATTCCCCCCCCTCCCCCCCCCCCTTCCTGTCTATTCCCCGGAAAATATTTCCGGCTGCGCCGCTGCTATTTGATACGTTTAATCGTCGCTCTGCTGGCATGTCAGACTGGGCGCGACAGTTTTCAAAGGGCAGCGCTAGGCTATACAGTGGCGCTGGTTGCATTGCCGCTCGCAGCCATCGGCGGTTACTGATTGATTGATTGTAGGATTTAACCCGCCGACGCAACGCAGGCGATGAGGCGCGCCGTAGTGGAGGGGTCCGGATTAATTTTGACCACCTGGGGATCTTTAACGTGCGCCGAAAAATCGTAGACACGGGCGTTTTTGCTTTTCGCCTCCACCAGAAAAGCGGCCGCCGCGGCCGGGAATCGAACCCGCGACCTCGTGCTCAGCAGCGCAACACCTTAGCCACTGAGCCACCGCGGCGGGTTGAATGGCTGTTTTCGAATCAGAGACGATAATTGTGGGAGTTGGCCGTTGCGTTGGTGCTAGGGCGATCGCCGCTTCCTCCACCGTTGCCATATGACGGGTGCGTATTGTGAGGGAGCTGAGGGGTGGGGAATTAGGGCTGAATATTTCCGCCGCAGCGTTCGCGTCGTGGTATCGTAGTCTGCCGCGTCTATGTAAAACGTGCTCGGCTTAATGGGGTATTTCTCAGTCAAGGCCCGTGCTCGTTGTTCCCTGCGTGCTTTGTTGTGCAGTAGGTGCATATTGCGTGGGAGAGGGCGCATGCAGAGGTGTCCATGAATTTGGGGACCTTGGGACCAGTTATTAGTGGAGCTCGCAGATGTAATCTATATGATCTGTCGACCAGTGGGTGTTGTCGATAGGCGTTTAAGTTGAGTCTATGGGCCTCGACTATTTCTTCTGCAGTGTTGCAGATGCCCAGGTGTTCCATTCTGGCAGTGTGGGTGCTTTGGGGTAACTGCAATACCACCTTGTATATCCGGCGAATGAGACAACTGATTTTTACCAACTGTGCTTGAGAGGGATTGAGGTGTGGCGGATAATGCGGAATGCTGGTTATTACGAATGCCTGTATGACGGATTCCCCCTCCTTTACGGCCTTTGTTGCGGGCTGTAATCCTGCGCATAGGCGCGCGCAGGGTTCTCGATTAGGGAGGGGGGGGGGTCTTACCCCAGCGCCCCCCCCCCCCCCCCCTGCAAACGCTTGCTGTTTAAATGCTTAAGAATTTATAAAGCCAATATGACCTATCCTGAAACTCTTTTTACGCGACTGTTTTGCTCGATGCCTACGTACGCACGTTATTTAGGAGGAAAATAGAAAGAGGGCAAGCCCCGCAGTAGATGCAAAAATGAAAATTAAGTGATAACGTTTTTCTTACAACGGCCTGCTTTTGGTCCCCGCCTTTCCCGTGCTGAAAGTAAACAGCTTTTGGGAGGCAACATGAGGGTTCTGCGGCTGTCATTATTGAGAAAACGCACGCGTGGTCACAACCCTATGGGACAGGTTCGATTGAGTAAAGGTATGGGGCAAATTTGGCGCCTCCCCTGAGATGATAAGGGGGGCTACCGCCCTTCCTGCCCCCCCCCCCTCCCCCCCTTTGCGCACGCCTATGATCCTGCGTAATATGACGATGGTTTGAGTAACCTGGGATTTTAGTTGCGTTAGAAAGCAGGTGTTTGTGCGGATGCGCTGGGGAGTAAGACCTAGAATTTTTATGCTAGGCATATCCAACAATTCCGCATTCCCTACGTGGACGTTTGTACCGGGAGGCGTTCTTTCGCCTGATTAAGCTTTCATTGCACGCTTCTCAAAAAGGGGAAGAGAACAGCCACACGTTTTGCAGTGTTCTCCCCTCTTTGAGAAGTGTGTCGTTTTGGCCAAGCTCCGGCACCCCCTTACAAGCGAAATTTCGGAAGCGAAAACCATCGCTGATTTGGGCGAACGTTGCGTTTCGAAACCGTCGGTAGCTGAAGGGGGCGAAGAGTTGGGTTTTTTAAGGTCAAACCCGTGATTTTTTGCCCGGACCGTCTGTCTTTCGCGCACGCCTTTCCTGCTTGCCCATGTGTGCAACTGGCAACTTTGTGTCTGTAAAAGTTTTTATCGGTGTACTTGTATTGTGATACCTTTATCGTTTTATGAGAATGTTAAACTTCCACGCGGTTTTATTTGTGTTGTTGTGATATTCACCACATCCTGGTTGGCTCATATGAAGCATGTTGGCTGATAAGCGCACTGTATATGTGGTGGTTGGGTTTTTTGTCATTAAAGTTGGAAGTTCGTGCTGTGTCGTCGTCTTTGTTCTGTACCCCTCGCCTCGTGCTGCGCTTCGACACTTCTCTACAGCCGTTCCTTCCTTCTAGCCGGTTTGTTAGCAGATGGAAGGTGGGCAGAATGAAATCGCTCTAAGCGCCACCTGCCATGCCTGGCAGTGGAGGCTGATGACGACGCCGGATAATTTTCGACTTCTAGCACTGCTAATGATTTCGTGGTAAAGCTAAAACGCCGTTGACATAATGGGTACATGAAATAAGTCAAAGACCACCCCAGTTATTTTCGATGCGAAATTGTTTTCCTCATTGTGTGAAAATACGTGTGCGTGTGCGCGTGCGTGTGTAGACATTTGATGGGGCCAAAAAACATGGCGGGCGCGCAGGCTCTCTGGTACTCAAGAGAAGTTGCCGCCCGCCAAAGAGGCTGTCCGCTTACCAGTAAATTAGACCTGTCTGCCTGCTTGCCTACCAGCCAGGAGATTGCGGTGAGGAAGCGTGATTTGGAGACAAGGGGAGTCCCGTCCCGAACCGACCACTGGGGGAGGGGAGTGCAAAGCCGCACAATGGCAACACTCGAGGGTACGAAAAAAAAAAAAAAACGACAGTGGACGGAATGGGCAATTGGCATCTTGCAAGGAGACTGCTCATAGCCAGAGAAGATTCAGGTGAAGAAGCAAGAAGGAAGGAGGTGAGTGTGTGTGTGTGTGGAAGGGGGGGGGGCGCTACCCATTTGCCAGACGGCATCATGCCTGCCTTCCAGAAGACTGCGTCGAGAATGCATTAATTGGAGAGGAGGTGCGGCTCGTCATTGGTCGGCGAGGGGAGTGGATCACAAGGCGACACAGCGGCGGCTACGTAGAGCCATGTGTTAGAGCGCAGCCCTTAAGCGACTGCTCCCGTGGTTTTGCGTAGTCCCTCAGCGTCGGCCTCGTTGAAACCGAGCGAACGAAGACGCCACCGAAGATAGAGCAAGCTGGAAAGCGGAGAATGAAAGCAAGCGAAAGTAAGTGGGAGGGGTAGGGTGGTATGACGAGGCCGCGCGACACATAGTCCCCGGTGGGGATGCGCTACGAGATAAGGCCAGAGTCATCAGCGCGTCATCAGCGCGCGCTGTCGCGCGTTCGCTGATGACACGATTACTTCCTCGAGACGCAGCAGCATGCGCCGTCGCGAGAAGGCTGCAGTTCGCGCTGAACAGAAATTTAGCATTAGGGAGCATCGTAATCATAGGGCTTTTTTGTAGCGTAAGCTACACTGGCCGAGGTTGAGCAGTTTCGCGTGGACCTTGAAGGGCCGTATTGCGCAAGCGCGAGGAGCATTGGATTGGATTGGATTCGATTGGATTTGGATTGGATTGTATTAAATTGGATTGTTTTGGATTGGACACTTGGAGTACGGGTGTGTAGAGAATTGGGTCTGCAAATTCGCCGGTCTGCGCATTCCAGACGAGTGACGTTGTAGCCGCGGCAGACGCACTGGCGCCGGCGCGTGCCCAGCTGTGCGCCTCCGTTCCGCAGTTGCCAAGTCTGACGCTGCGCCGGAGCCGCTTGATAGCCGTTTCGCGTGGCTCCTGAAGAGCCTTGCTGCGCATGCGCGAGGAGCACTCACTGGACTGGACTGGACTGGATTGGATTGGATTGGATTGGATTGGACTGGAGTGGAGTGGACTTGATTTGATTGGATTTAATTGGATTGGAAATCGTTTTAGCAGCATTAGGGGAAAAAGCTTTGCAGCGCTAAACATGTTTACAGCGCCGACGAAAGTGCCGGGACCGCGACGGCGTCTGCTACTCGCAGGTTCACCGATCGATGGTCGTACTAAGTGAAATTTTAGGTGAAATTTCTAGTTTAAACTAATACTCTAGGTGACAAATGCTTCTCAAAAACAGCTGATCAAAAAAGAAGAGTGACACAATCGGCGATGATCGCGCTTCAAAAAGCCAGCGAGTCCGGTGGACCGCTGGCTCGCATGCTGCGGTGCGCCGCTTCTTTGCGTACGTGCACCCTATGCGTGCACTTTCATTAAACAGTGCTCGTTTGTGTCGCCGTTACGAATAGATGGTGCAGCATTAGCTTGCCGTTTTGTTGCGTGTCTCAGTGACAAAATGCCGCGACCGTCAGAAGCGTGAAATCTGTTTTGCGATTCCGAAATTAGTGGCCGTAAAACAAAGCGGTCGGGCGAACTAAGAGGCCGCTCGCTTTCCTTGTTTCTCTCACTTTACTTAATTACGCTCTTGCAGCATACATTCCAAGTTCGCACTTAACAGTCTAGAATCAGGGTCAGCAACGGCCGAGTTCCATGGAGCCGACACGGCGGAGCATAGAGGACGCCAATTCTCTGTTCTTGTCTCGCTGTCTAACAGTCAAAACTGGCGTGTCGGCGTTCAGATTCGACGACCCCTGCACTAGAAAACCAAGACAGTCAGTGATGATCGTATGTAAATATTCGGGGCCCCGCGCCGTGTATGCGGCTGTGTTATGTGATGTTATAGAAGTACACATCTCTGCAGGCAGCGGGCGTGTGATTTGGTGCATGTTTTGCGTCCTTTAATAGCGCTTAATTTGTTTATTTGGCGCTATTGCCCCACCTACTCGCTAGTATACATGTACCCTGCCGTTCGTAAATCGTGCGGCGTAAAACGTTACGCAAGAATAATTTAGTTTGCGAAAATACGAAACGAAATTCCACTCGTTTCAAAGGCGGTCACAGGCCAGCAGTGTCAGCTGAGTCGGCTGCGCCATTCTTACGTAGCAACCCGCTGAAGCAACCTTTTGCAGTTACCTCAGGATATAGGATGAGCAGCGTTCCGTGTTTATGCTACTCGTGAACTGTCCTTTGTCGACCGCATGGAAGAAAAAACTGTAATTGTCGTCAAGTCAAACAGTTAAACCACCCGACCTGGCGATACTGTCCCACGCCGCGACCACCGCGACAGCTCGCTCAAAAGAAAACCGATAAATCGGCTTCTTTTAGTGGATATTATTTTGTTTAGCCTCTGCAACTACTTTAAGGGCTATTTCAACAGTATGCAGTCATTTAAACACGCCACAAAGCGCCACAACCAACTTTCACTCTGGCTTGTAATTTAAAACACATGGAGGGCGGCGAGGGTCGTCTGCTTTAGTACTACCCAGAGGCGTCGGTCGCTAGGGGCGCTGCATGTCGCCAAAACTCCAGCGCAGGAGGCCTATTGTCGTCGTCCTCATGCATGACTGGCGTGCCCGGATCGTCTTGTCCGCAGGATTTCACATTTCCCCCAAAGTGGAACGAGTCAGTACGCGCTAGAACCGGCTTCGCGAACTGGGCGTCTGTAGCGCGAGCTGTCTTGTGCCCTTCCCCCCCTTGGGGCGCGGACACATGTAAACGGTTTTCTTGGTATTTTTTGCGAGTGCCACGCGCAAGTCTGGACGACGCCAGGCGGTCCTCGTGAGGCGCATGCTCACGTGCGCGATTAATGACACCGCACATATTACCAGGCTCAAGCAATCACTGACGCCATCATATCCTTAGACACTCCTGGTAACCACGTTATCCTCAGCGACAGTCAGGATGCTCTCCGCTTGTTCCAGGAGCAGCTTGTTCCCATTAATACGATGCGTACACTCCACACTCATCTGGCCAAACACACTGGTACTAGCTACGTGCTGGACTGGGTTCCTGGTCACGCAGGCGTCCCGAAAACGAGCTGGCGCATCAGCTCTGCCGTGCTCCGTCCCAACCGGGAGACTCGGAGACGCCCTGGCCAACCCCTTTCACCTACCCACGCAGGCGCGACAAGCCCGTCTACATCGACGCCAGGCTGTGCAACAATTAGTCAGGGATAGGCAGACTCTTCCGTCTCCCTCTCACCTGTTACCCCGGGCAGACGCTTGTCTTATCCGGCAAGCGCAAGGGGACTGCCTTCCAACCCCACACATACTACATCGATTAGAAGGCCATCGCAGCCCTGCACGGTGCTGTTCTGGAACTTTGGAACTGCTTTGGAACTGCTCTGCTTCGCTACCATCACTCTCAACTCATACCGCCTCCCACTTCTCTCCAAGACTGGCTCGCGCCGCCATAGGGACCGGACCGAGCGGTTTTCTGGTGGCTCAAGTTCATCTGGTCCTCCCGTCTGTAAGATATTTTCTTTCCTTTCAGAACCCCGGACTGTGGGGGCCGTGTGTGTGTGTGTGTGTGCGCGTGCGTGCGTGCGTGCGTGCGTGCGTGCGTGTGCGTGTGCGTGTGCGTGTGTGTGTGTGTGTAAAGTTTATTAACAACAACATATTACGGCCAGCAACAACAACTCCGCGGTAATATAAACTCTTGTAGGCTGTGCGAATTCTGGGACCAACACCTGCTCTTTAAAAAGCGTGATTTCTGTATTAGGTTGAACACACCTGTAAGGTTGTTGCCTGCCACCCAGTTCGTTGGAACTTTGTAGCTTTTATTTTCCCCGCCAATATATATGAATAAAGTTTTTTTTTTCTTAAAACAAGCTGCCTGTTAAAATGACACAATTCGTCACCGCGGGAAATGGCGGCGTGAGAAGAGCGGCCATTTCGCTTGGATCTGCTAAGTATTAGCGAAGTAAAATATACACCATCAAGATGAGGGCAGAAAGTGTTACAAGCAGTTTACTGCTGTGGGTGAGACACAAATATTCCCCTTCTTATTAGAGTGTTCCATACATACTAAAATGACCCTTCCTACTTGCAAAAGCAGAGCACTAATACCCGTGCTAAACGTTCACGAAAAATGACATTAAGTGTTTAAGGCCTTAAGATAACGAATGTCATTAATTGGTACACGCGAAAACGCAAAGGCATTGAATGTGTTAGGCATGATGGTGGTCACGACAAAAAGAGAAATTCACTCATATTTTAGAAGTTTTTAACTTAGTGAAAAACGCCTTACAAGGATTAAAACTGTTGTTGTTTTTTTTTTGTGAAAGAAAACGTTATGAGAAATAGTGTTTCCTTACAAATGGCGTGAGCCGTTTCAAAAAGTGGCTTCAGTAGCTGCCGTCGCCGGCCAGCGGTAGCCAAATCCGAAAAATTTAACACGAAGAGTAACGCGATGTTCTTACTTTTGCCGCTGTTCTAGTAAACTTTGTCTTCAAAACTTCGCTACCAATTGTGCACAAAAAATAGTCTGATTTCGAAGTTCAGCTACGTTTCCGCGTCAACACTCTGGTGCTGAGAGTGTGGTTAACTTCATTTGGTGCTCTTCGCGTTCGAGAGTAGGCAGATTTAATGAGCCATGAAGACAAAATACAAGTTGGGTTTATAGGGACCGGGCAGCTGGACGGGTGGCGCCACCACTCGGCGCTCCCCTCGTCAGTGGAATGAGCCGGTGCATTGGACTACACAGCCTCCCGTTGTTTTTGTCGTGTTTGCTTCGGTGCTTTGTATGTTTTGGTGGCGTTGTGAGCAGACATGTGAGATTAAACGAAGTCTAAACAAATGTGTTAGGTTCTTAGGTGCAGTAATGACTACGTAAACTTGTCGGACGCGTCTAAAGTTGGGTATCGGCTGCAATGGCATAAGCGCTTTTTGCAGCGATCTGCGCTTGGCTCCACCCGTTCTGAGTACGAATAAAACTACTATTATTAGTATTATTTTCTTCTTAAATGCACTCACAGCTACGCAAACTTATTGGATGCTTGTAAGGTTGGGGAAGGGCTACATTGACACGAGCGCTATTGCAGCGCTCTGCGCCTGGCTCCGCGCGATCTGCGTAGGAATCAAACTATTAGCTATATTAGAATTCATTTCTACCACTTTAAATTATCTTCACTGGTTTCAATGACTACGGTTTCCACGCCAGCCTTAGCGCTGGGATACCTCGATACGTGTGCTTTAAATAGAAAGGCACCTGCATACGAGATGGATTACCGTGTAGCCGTAGAAATATTGCGATAGTTTACACTTTCTGTAACCGTGAGCTTTGTACCTTCGGTTTTGGTGAGCGACACTGTGACAGCATGGGAGCCTGAAAGCCGAACTGGAAAACCCACGTTTCTGGTGGCCATTTTATCAACAGCCAAAGTTATTCACCAACTCAACAGCCCAAGCTAAAAACCATCCCTCCTCCCCTTCCCGTTTTACCCCCTGCGTAGAATAAAGGCTGGTACCAATAGTTAAAAAATGTGGCAGTGTTAACGTCAGCCGGTGTTTTTTAATGCTTAAGTATTCTTTACAGAGTACCTAAAAAATCGTGTAATGTCTGGTGAAGACACCAAAAACGCGCGAGTAGTTGCCTCAAATATGGGTGCATGAGCCCGAGTCCTACACCACAGACACATTTCCGACACATTAGAAAAAGTTTAGATTTGGAGAGGAGGCATGGAAGTTCAAAATTAAACAGCAAAATCATCTAATGATTATGATGGTTGAACACAAAGCGTTCTTCGTGCGAAATCGAATGGGAAATGGTCAAAGCCAAAGACGCTGCGACCAAAAGACCAAACTGCGTGCTGGTCAAATTCGACGCTTAACTAGTCATGTTTAAAACCAGAAGGCAACCAAGGAAACCCATACGAAAGAGCTTTGCGATAAACCATCATCGTCGTTAGACGGAGGTGTGCATGATTTTTCAAGCGTAGGTGGCAGATTGTAAACCGACCGCAGCATTCAGTTGTGAAGCTGAGTACAGGTTTCGGGCACCCTCCTGTCTTGCGTCCTTCAGTCACGCAGGAATTGGTTTTTGAAAAACCATTTACCAACTAGCCAGAAACCATTGCAATTCTGTAAAGCAATGCTTCTCCACGACAAACAATAAAATTTTAATATCATGCGTACTATCATGCGGTATTTATTCTATCAAGGATTCCCGATGACTGTAGTAAGAGCATTTCTGTGAAATTAAACACGTTTAAGCCGTAGGTAATGAAGATACGGAAGCTTCATCCGTCACAATTTCTGTTTTGAGGTAAATCTTCGAAGACACCCTCCAACTTTGTCTTTCGCTTGTGCACGACGTCGGCGCCGTTTTGTCATCAACTGCCAAAGGCCTTCACCGCAGCATTCCTAGATCGGTTGCACACACTGGCTTTGTGGGAGCATTTCGCGGGAATATACTCCTCGATTCGGAAAACTGCATGCAGGCATGAAAAAATTGCATGAAGCAACGAACTTTCCCTTCCAGCTTGACTTCAAGCTTGGCGCATTGAGCGTCGTCTGCTATTTGTAAACACTGAGTATGGGCGTAAATAACACACATGGCATGCCTCGTAAATGTCATAACCACGATCAAGATTTACCGATCTGAAAAATGCACCTGGGATTACGTTCGCTTTGCAAGCCGCAACGCAGAAAAACGACAGAAAGCCACGCACAACTACGCTGGGCTGACCGCCACCGGCATTCCACTGACGAGCGGTTCGCCACGGGCGGCGCTGTTCGCTGAAACGACGGTGGTGCCATACAACGGCCGCCCGGTCCCTATTAGAAAGACCGCTATAGTCCCGATAACAATGATACCAATATCATATCAATCCTCGAACAAATAACGGAGATATTAAAGAAAACGTGTGAAGCAGTCGCGACCCCCTAGACAATTTCCCCGCAACTTTTCTGTGACGTCACGGAACCTTGTTTGTGCGATTGGCGACCGCCTAACTGACCTGTCGCGACGACACATGACTGGACGTCTGTAATGGGGCCTCTAGTTCCATTTGACCGCATCACTTGAATGCTAACGTCCAGTTAACGCACTGAAAATTATGTTTTATTGTTGGCCCGTATGACGTCATTCTTGCACATAACACGTCACTGTGGCGCAAAATTTGAAAGTTTTTAAATACTGCTTGCTTTTTTTTCGTTAAAAAACATATTTTGTGGCTGTACTGGAGCTGAGTGAGATACTGAATTCTAGTTCTTTTAAATTAAACGAAGTTGTATTTTCTCTTCATGGCTCCTTTAAGGCGTTCGCGAAGGTGAGAGAGAGAGAGAGAGAGAGAGAGAGAGAGAGAGAGAGAGAGAGAGAAATTAACTTTATTGAAAATGTCCTGCGGAGGTGGTTGGGGGACCACGCAGGGTCGCCCGCCACCCGACTTTGTTCATGGCGTCTTCGTGATGTTGCCTCCCCAGCCTACGCTGGACCAGCCCGCAGATGGCCGTTGGGGTCGTGCCCTCGACCACCCGCAGGCTCAGTCTCTCGCGCTTGCCGGGAGAGAGCCACCTCGAGCCGCTGGACTGCCAGCAGCTGATTTGCTAGCTCGTTCCCTTCGCTTGCACCTCCTTTCTGCTGTCACCTCTCTTCTGTACACGTGGACCCAAAAAAACACCCACCAACGAGAGGCTAATAGAGTGGAAGCAGTTTTTATAGCGACGCTATTAGCCTCTCATTGGTGGGTGTTTTTTGTGGGTCCACGTGTACAGAAGAGAGGTGACAGCAGAAAGGAGGTGCAAGCGAAGGGAATGAACGTGACGCCACCACTTACGCGCCCCAGGAAACAAGAAAACAAAAAGAAAAAAGGGGGAAAATGAGCAATGAAAAAAAAACGACTGTGACACGGCCTCGCATGCTAGATTGGCCCGTTCATGGAGAAGGCCACGTGAACACTGCAGAACACGAAACCATTGAAAGCTACGCCCCGAACACGCGGACAGCCTGCCCCCAATACGTTCTATCACTGAAGAAAAAAAAAAAAAAGCTTGATCGTAAACTGCGCAATGAGTTCAACCGTCTTAAGAACCACCTGTTCTCGCTGTGACCAAAGATGCAAGACTATTCTCAACGAGAGAGAGAGAAAACATTTTAATGAGCTCAAATGTGAGAGTGGAACCCTAGTCCGGGAATCCATGCGTTGCCCTCGCCGTCTTGGCCCGTGTCACCAGGAGAGTCTGGTCCTCCGGTTGACAGCTGGTCAACAGTGTCTCCCACAGCTCAGGAAAGGAACGGGTAGAGAGGGGTGGTAGGGCTGGGTTGTGAGCGCATTCCACAATTATATGCTGGAGGGTACCTAGCTGTGGACAAAACTTGCATAGCGCGGAGTACTGTGTGGGAAACAATAAATTCATTCGAACCGGGTGGACGTACGTGCCTGCTTGTAATTGTCGGAGTGTTATTTCCTGAGTTCTGCTGAGGGATAGGTGAGGGCACGGGAATTTTTGTCTGGTGGTCCGGTAAAATTGGGTAATTTCTTGATAGGTGAGAAGTGGCGTCGGAGCTGCGGTGACCTCTGGAGCTCGGTAGGCCAGTTCGCGAGCCTGTTGGTGGGCGAAGTTGTTGCCCGTTACAGAGGCATGGGCAGGTGTCCGAACGATCGCCACTCGGGGAGAGGGACGGTATCGCTGAAGTAACCGCCGGGTCGTTGGGTCGCCGGGTCGTTGGGTTCAGCGCCGGGTCGCACCAACGACCTTGAGAGTCAGTGATGATGACTCTGCTGGAACATTCAATGAGGGCTAAGGCAATGGCGAGTTCTTCGGCATCTCGTGGGGATGTCGTACGGATGGATGCGCATGAAGTTAAATGGCTTCTGGTTGTTGTCATTGTCAGCGTAGCTCGCCGCATCGGTGTAGGACACGTCAGAGCGATTGCCATATAAGCGTTCGTGGGCTTGGCTGCGGGCGGTCCTGCGCTCGGGGTGGAGGTCGGGGTTCATATTCTTTGCTAGGGGTCGTACAGAGATATGTTTACGCCACTCGTCTGACAAACGGGCCAGGTGGGTTTGTCCTGCACAGGGCCAGTTGATGCATTGCAGAACAAAGCGGCCTGCCGGAGTGTGTGTCAGACGGAGGCGCTGGCTTGCGAGATGACATTCAATGAGTTCCTCAATTGTGTTGTGAAGACCCATTTCAAGAAGCCTGGTTGTCGATGTACTCATAGGGAGCCCGAGTGCTTGTTTAAATGCCTTCGGAATGATCCTGTTTAGTGCTTCAATGTCGGATTTGGTTAGGGCCATGTATGCAGCGACATAGGTGAGGCGAGAAATGACGAAAGCTTGAATTAGTCTCATTGTGTCCTTTTCTTTCATTCCTCGATGCCGGTTAGTGACCCGCCTAATCATATGCACGACTTGAGCTGACATATTACGCAGTTTTGACAAGGCAAATTCGTTTCGGGTATTAGCTTGGATGGTAAGGCCTAATATCTTGAGTGAGTGGCTAGGTTTGATCGAATGGCCGTCAAGAGATATTTCGATGGGCTCGACGTGGTGTCGTGGGGGGTGTTTCCGGATGATGACAAGTTCTGACTTTTGCGGTGAACAATGTAAGCCACAAGCGTGGGTGTAATTATTGACTTCTTCGGCTGCACGCTGCAATGTGTCCTGCAGCCCACCGAGAGAGTCTGTGTCAGTCCAGAGGGTGATGTCGTCTGCATACAGTGCGTGGTGAAGATTCGGAATCTGCTCTAGCTGTTTTGGTAGGCCCAGAAAAGCGATATTGAAGAGGAGCGGAGACAATACCGAGCCTTGCGGTGTACCCCGACTGCCAAGAGAGATTGGTTTGGATTTTATATCTCCAATTTTGAGCACAGCCTGCCGGCCTGTGAGGAAGTCCGAAATGTAGGAATGAATTCGGTTGCCACAGCCAGTATTATTAAGGCGGGAGAGAATCGCTGCGTGCGCAACGTTATCAAAGGCCCCTTTTAGGTCGAGGGCCAAAATGGCTCGAGGTGAGTGGTGAGTGGCAGGTGCAATTACCTCTTCTTTGAGTCGCAACATAATATCCTGGGTGCTTAGATGTTGTCGAAAGCCGAACATTGTTTTGGGCATTTGGTTGGTGTGTTCAAGCTATCGCTGCAGCCTTTTGAGTATAATGCGTTCCAATAGCTTCCCCACGCAAGAGGTAAGGGAAATAGGCCGGAGATTGTCTATGTGTGGGGATTTGCCCGCTTTAGGAATGAAGCGGACTTCGGCGGTTTTCCATTGAATAGGTAGGCGGCCAGATGTCCAAAATTCATTGAGGTGTTTAAGCAGGATGGCAAGTTCATCATCACCTAAATTGGCCAGGAGCTTATAGGTTACTTGGCCAGGACACGGGGCACTCCTTTTCTTGCATTCCGCCAGGGCTGCTTCCAGTTCAAAAAGTTGGATATCTCGGTCCAAATCTGCGTTAGGAGTACCAGAGTACGGTGGCGGCGGGGATAGTATCTCTGTTTGGAGTTATTTAGCCGTTAAGTCTTGAATGAGGTGTTCTGGGGTGCCGGGGTAAGCGTGAAGAGTGCGGGCCATGTTTCGATTTGATTCCCCCTTGCTGTTTAGGGGGTCAATAAGGTACCTAAGTAGGTTCCAGGTTTTGCGGGAGGTCAGAGTGCCTTGGAGGCTGTCGCAAAGCTGCAGCAAATTTTCTTTGCTCAACGACTGTGCATTGTCGCGAGTTGTAGCGACCGCAGTCTGCTGGTAGCGGGGCCGGTCGCCGTCGCTCCGTCGAGCCAGGACTAGGGGAGAGCTTAGAGCAAACTCAACAGGTTTATTTACATTTTTACAGTGAGTTGTCGAGATGAAGACAGAAGACAGATCTCCGGCGAGCCGCAGCACGCCCCTTTTTGTTGACCCCCGATCCCTAGTTCCCTAGGTTTGGGATCCCCATACAAAACAATGCGGACCAATGGTGATGTGTAAGTTCCTCGCTGTGAAGCACCGCCCTCGGGTAGGAACACGCCTTTCAGGTATGTCGGCAGATGCAAAGCACACACACACACACACACACCCTTGCCACTCGTCAGGAGCCTGTAGTAGAGGGGAAGAACGGAAGACGCGCGGGCGCCGCGTAGCATTTTGGTGTCTGCCACGCGCTGCGTTCCCACGGTGGAATTCTCCTCGCACGTATTTTCCAGAGAGCCTAACAGCACAGATTATCAAGGTTCGTGGAATCACTCCGGGAAGAGTCAATGGCTTGACCATTGCCACTGCCTTTTTCGGTGTGCTCCCGCCGCCACTGGGGTCCCATTGTCCGGTCGTCGCCGTCTGGGCTTTCACGCGCACACGCGTTCCGTTGCTTAGACAGGGGGAAGAACGGCGGCTCCTTAATCCCTTTGGGGCAACAACACTCAACACCGCTCAAAAGCAGCTGTCAATCAGTGGCCGTGGCCGCGTCGTGTCGGCCTCCTTTCGTTTCCCTCGACAAGTGGTGGGGTGGTCGACCGGCGGGCGACTGACCCGCGCAAACATGGCGCCAGTGAGTCATAACAGCATACTCCGCTGCCTGTTGACTGAGAAAAGATATCCTCGTACGGAGCTTCCGATTGTGGCGCTGGCGTTTCCATCTACGGGCAAGGCTGACGTGCTTCCCAAAGGTGCAGCAATCTCGCATCCACACAAGGGGTCTGGTAAGTCGTGGTTACAGCTCGCGTATGAGAGTGAACTGTCTGAAGAAGGTCGTCTATCCATGCAGTGTAGGACTGATCGGGATTTGGCGAATGGCTGCACAGCGCCTACCGAAAATTATCCCAGTTCGTAATCCGAGTTTTAAATGCAGAGCATTTCAGTAACTCACGATGTCACCCGCGTTGGCGTCCGTAGTCCGCGTCCGCATCGCTCCCCCTACACTATATAAAAAAATAATACTTGCCGGCGCCAGGTTTCGATCCTACGACTCTGCGGGCGGAACGCAAGGTGCACGGTACTCTACCAACTGAGCCACAAAGCCGACACAGAACGGAAGGTTACGAACGTGCCTTATATCCTTGACTCATTCAACCGTCGGCCAGAGGTGCGCCCTCTCCCCCGCGTCCTGCTCGCCTTCTCTCCGCTCGCAACGCCCTCTCTCGCCGCGTTCGGTTCGGGCGCACAACAGGTGGGGACGTGCGCAACACCCTCTCTCGCCGCGTTAGGTTCGCGCGCAAGAACAGGTGGGGCGCTCGCATCACGCTCTCTCGCCGCGGTCGGTTCGCGCTTATAAACGACATATGTCGTTCGCGCGCGCTGCGGTCGCTAACATCTGTGGCGTGATCGTGACGTCAGCATCACGCGTTCGCGTGGTGGCGATTTCGGCGCTATAACACTCTCTCGCGAGGGGCATTGGATTGGATTCGATTGGATTGGCTTGGATTGGCTTGGATTGGCTTGGATTTGGATTGGATTGGATTGGATTAAAGTGGATTGTGTTGCGTCATAGCCGCGCCACGTTGCGTCATAGCCGCTCCACGTTGCGTCATAGCCGCGGCAGGGGGTTCACGGCACGTTTCACCATCGACTTCATCGACAATGTCTACGCTGGAAGACAACAATTACAACAACAACAACCAATACGTAATCCATACGACTTGCAGGCGCGCCCCCCCGCAGTAATGCTCTGCCTTTGATCGTGCCCCTCGCGAGGGGGATGTTTTTTTTTTGCCTTGCGCTGTGCGTTGCAGTTTTGGAGACTATAATTGCAACATACAGCACAAGGAAAAAAGGATAATAAAATATAGAAACTGGCCACTTGGTCACTCGGCGCTGCAAGCGAGCTCGAAGAGTGCTAGGCGTTATCCGCGCGATGCGTGCGGATAGGGCGTGCAAATGCTTCGTTGCTATTCCGCAAGCCGCGTAGCATGCATCTGCGAAGATATTGTTTCCTAATCGTGCCTTGTAGTCCCGGTTACGCAACAGGAGGTGAATAATGTCGTGGTCTGAGCCTAAGTTAGTGTGGGTGGATGACCACGTGACATCGAGCTGGCCCGCCAACAAAGACAAGTCTGGGGTGGTGTCCCTGCAAGTACTGGTGCCAGTTCGGCTCGGTGTGTTTGGGTCGTTCAGGATGGTGAGATTAAGCTGCTCAATGGTCGAGGCAACTTGCCGACCTTTTTTCGTGCTGTACTTGTAGCCCCAAAGTTGATGGTGGGCATTGAAACCTCCTAGAATAAGTACCGGACGGGAGCCAGCTAGGGCGATAGCATCCTGTATCGTAGATTGAACGTCAGGTTTCTTGGTGGAGGGCCGGCAGTAGATGTTGAGAATGAAGAGATTGGATTTAAGGTTGGTCGATGGCGATAAAATTTCCAATAGTGTGTGTTCGCACCCTTTTTGTGGCGTGGAATGCTGTACAGAGGCTATTGAATTTCCGATGAGTGTGGCTGTGGCTCGTTTAGGCGGGTCTTCATAGGTAATATAGCCAGGAAGCTTGGCGAGGCCGTTCGTTTCTTGGACAGCGATGATATCAGGTGGGGGATCGAGAGTGTTTATATATTGTTGTAAAGAGCCTGATTTGTTCTTGAAGCCTCGACAGTTCCACTGCAGGAGCGCAGTAGCGTGCTTGTTAAGCTGTGTCGTGGTCATCAAGGAATGAGTGGGAGGGTTTGGGTTCGACGGATCTGGCATAAGGGGCGGGTCGGCGGTGGGAGCGAGCGCCCGTGCTTTCAGCTCTATCCTGACGGATGGGGCCGGCATCAGGTCGGCTCTCTAGCTGGCCGGACAAGGCATCAGGGCGGGTCTCTAAATGACCGGAGAGGGCAGGAAGAGACATTACCTCTTGGCGGAAATTTAGGTGCTCGGTTCGTAGCGAGTTAATTTCTTGTTTAAGGAGGTTGTTGTCCTGCCTGAGGTTTTGAATTTCTTGATTTCAGGTGCCAAGTTGTGCATGAAGCTTGGTTAACATGGACTGGAACCATGAGGACTTGTCGGATCGGGGTTCGGCCTCTGCGGTCTGGGTTTCTTGTGGCGTGGGAGGGGGCGCGGAAGTCAAGGGAGGGGGTTGTGGTGTGGTAAGGGGCGCTGAAGTCAAGGGTGGGGGCTGTTGGTTAGGTTTCTTGCGTTTTTCGGTCACGGTACCCTTAGTGAGTTCTAATGCGTCAAGACGAGATTGAAGAGCTGACATAACTGATTTTTGTTATTCAAGAAGCTGTATTAGTTCTGTGCAACCCTGACATGGTGTGGCAGACTTATGATTTAAGTTGGAAGGAGGGGTTGAGGTCAGAGCTGTGGGAGACACCCGTTGTGCCGAGCTTACTTGTTTTGTGTCCAAGCTTGAGCCAGTTTTCCCGGTCTTCTCTGGTCAAGAACCTCTGTTGCTGGACTTGCTACGCAGTCTCGAACTCGGCGTGGTAGACCGCTCCCGGCGTCGCCCTCGTGTCAAAGAGGAGTCTCGCGCTGGCTCCCGGCTTCCCGCTCTGGCTTGTCGAAGCCTTCGTTGACGCAGAATATACGGTTCCGCGTAGCGCTTGGTGCAGCCAGGGGAGCCGGAGAGATGAAAGCCACCGCAGAGGCCACAGGTGGGAGAGCACGGGTGATCTGGAACAGGGTCCCGAAGACCGCACTGATGGCAAACGTGAGCCGTCGGTTGAGGGCAGGCTGTGGAACGGTGTCCAATCGCACAACATGTAGAACACACAGGAATTGTCTTTTTGTATATGGAGCAAGGGTATTCGGCCCCATATAGTCGTACATGGTAAGGTAATTTTGGTCCCGCGAAAGTAAGGATGACCGTTGTACTTTGGCCCAATCTGCGCACTGCGTAGATCCCCTCGTGGGTTTGGTCCAGGTTGTTCAGGATTTCCTGCTCTGTGAAACGAAGGGGTACCCCACGGATAATTCCCTTGATTGAGTCGTCTGGTGCTAAGCCGTAGAGCGAGACTTGGTGGATGGCAGCTCCGATAGTGAGTTGTTTAACTTGGCTTAGAGCACGAGCGGCCTCCGCAGAAGGTGTGCTTACTGTAGCCGTATTCTGGGTCGTGTCAGTACGTAGCTTCAGGTTCGCCTGTCGCCAAGTAGTCTCTATGGAATTGAGTAAGGCGATGGAGATTTCTGCGTATTGAACATCCTCGAGACGAAGGCCCCCTTGAGGTCGTAAGACAAGCTTGAAGTCGTCACGGGGTAGCGGTTGAGGACGAATGGACGTCTTACGTGTAGACGTAGAGGCTGTAGTGGCATTTGCTTGAGCTAGGGCTGGCTGCGCACTTCCTTTTGTAGATAGGCCACGTTGGCGACGGCGTTGCGCTTTCGACACGACCTCGATGAAGCCATGGCTATTTCCTGCGTTGGACTCTGCGTGGCCATCTTCCATTACTTCTGGGTCCATGTCGGCATCCAGGGGAAAACTGGAGTCAGGTACTGAGACAGGCAAGGTGCCGTCTCCGACGCTCGGTGTCCCTTGCATGACAGGCACAGGCACCGCGCCCAGTTCTCCTGGGTGGAGGGTTAGGCCTGACATGGCCATGACACGGCCATCAAGAATAACAGCCCTAACTAAGGTAACACTGCACGCACAGGGTCAACTGTGGTGTCAAAATGATCGTCAGAACTTGATACGCACAGTAATAACACTGGTTAAGACGGACGATGAAATTACCGCAATAGATGAGGAAAAACTGTAGAGCCCATGGAAGCACGACTGCGAGCTGCCTCTTCTTCTCAACGAATCGCACTCCCTGTCGCTTGCTCTACTCAGTAATGTGATATTGCCCGGTTCTTCGATAATTGCTAGGCTTCCGCGAAGTCAAACCACGTAAGCACACTTAAGTGCCAGAGGAACTTTTTTTTTTCAAAATTTATTTTAGCGAGCAGTGTAAAAAGAAAGGGTCGCAGCTGCAGCTTGTCGACGGCACGAGTCGCACTCTGCTTCAGTGTCCAGGACTGACGGGGGAGGTTACTGCTCCGCCGATGTGACGACGATGCCCCTGATGATGATGACGATAATGTCAGGGGAGGTAGATGTACGTGTCAGGCTCACCCTGCGCCCTCTCCAGGTACTCTTTATCTATCAGGATGTGCACGCATTCCTTGATAACGGCGACGCTCGGCTTGAACTGCGAGCAGAGCTGGCTGATGACTTCGGCGATCAGTTCCTGGTGCTGCATCGTGCGCCCCGTCTTCATGATTCGTACGATCGCGGCCTGTATGACCAGCATCCTGTCCCTGTAGACTTTCCTCTGGGTGTCCTCGTGCTCGACCTTGGCCTCACTCTTGAGCGGCACGTTGATGTTGATGCGAAGCTTCTTGTTGTTGTAGCCTTCGAACAGGGAGAGAACGTCGTCGCGCTCCAGCGGACCGTCGCCATTTGATTTCTTCCCCGAGCGAACCAGGAGCTTGCTCTTGAGCAGGGTTTCCAGGACCGGCTGCAAGACGCCCATCTCCAAGGCTGTGCCTTCTTGAAGTTGCTCCACGGTGAAGGACACATCGAAGTTGTAGTAGAGGAGCACAGCCATCTGAAAGGTCGACGCCTGGATGGTGTACCGATTCTTGAAGCAGCCAGTCACCAGCTCGCCCTTGGACAGGCTGTACAGCCACTGCAGCTTTCTAGAGGGGTGCTTGTCGTGGTAGAATTGCGTGAAGCGTTGAACGCTGCACTCGAGTTCCCGGGGAAGCGTGAGAGCAGGTGACTGCGCGAAAGGCCACACGCCAGAGGTCAGGACCTGGATGGTAAAGTCCACCCCCAGTGTCTCGCCGGAGCTCTTGAGCCATGTCATGAAGTTAACGGTGACGTCTTTGCTAACCGTGACGTCTTGGAACATGCGCTGAAGCGCCCAAACGTAGTCGAAGCCGCAGGCAAACTTGAGCCTGGAGATCATGCTGGCCTCGGCGTCGTCGCTGGCTGACAGATGCTGCACTAGCCGCTTGGCCAACAGTTTGGCGTAAAACTTCTGGAAGACATCTTTGTCCTCTATGTAGCCGAATAGCTTCACCAGTTCGTCGAGCGTATCTTCCAGCTGTTTCCATTGTCGAGTTGTAGAGCTTTTCCTCAGCATCATGTCGGAGTACCTTGCGAGTAGCTCGGGAGACTTGCGAGATGACTTGGCCAAGAGTGTGGCGGCATTCTTATTTATGAACCTCGTGCAAGCCCTGTCGAAGACCTCGACAAAGCCCTTGTCTTTGGCGAACGCCGCGAGCACGACTGTGTTGTACTTGCGGTAGACTCTGAGGATAGCACCCACGTAAAGCCTGGGGTCTTGGGCACCAGCCTCACCGATCCGATCAACGGCCGAAAGACCTTGAGCCCAGACGTGGTCCTCGAAGAGCGCTCGCAGCTTGGAAAGTCCACTGGCTGTGAGCGACACCAGCTGATACATGCGCGCAATGTCGTCATATCTGTCTGCCCTCAACAAGAGCTTGAACTCGTCGTAGAAATGCTCCAAGTGCTGTTCAATCAGAACCTTCTGGAATGTGTCCACCAATGGAGCCAGTGTGGACTCGTGAAGGTACATCCCAACCCGGCGCTTCTCTTCTTTTAAGCGCTGCTCAACCCTTTTCGTGTACTCAGTTATGGAATTGTGGTTGAGACACTCCGACCCCTCCCGGTTGTAAAAGCGGTCCGTGTCCTCCAGGAAGGCACTTTCGAACGCGGTCTTGTAGAAGGTGAGGTTGGGCCTCTTGCTGGAAGGGTCTTCCTCGTTCACTCCGAGCTCGATGTAGCAGTGGAGCACGCCGCGTATCAGCCGTGTGTTCACCTGTCCGCCACAACGCTCAAGTTCAATCAGCTTCAGCAGGGCCTTTGTCACCTTGGCATGCAGAGCCGAAAAGAAACTGTCTTTCCAGGACGCCAGTGACAACTGATACGTGTCCAAGACGTGTTTGTCGTCGTTCCGTTCTCTGGCAAGCCAGTTCTGGTTGTGGAAGGAAAAAACACTCGCGACCACTTTGCTGGAGAACCGGAAGCGCTGCCATTGGTCGTTGTAGAATCCCACCAGTTCTTCGTTCGAAAGCTTGTCCACAGCGCTGAAGAGGGCCACCAAATGGTCTCGGAGGAAGTCCTTCAGTCGCCCGTACAGGTCGTAGCCTGCAGAACGAGCGCAGTAGCACGTGGAGGCCGCCGACGTGTTCGCTGGTGTGGATCTCGTGCTGAAGTCGCACACACAAGTGTACAGCTGCATGTACGTGGAGGTCGTCATGGCCTGCTTGTCGGCGTAGATCATTTCGATGCCGCGCTTCAGATCGCGCCACACTTTCTCGCGGTCCACGGGAGTCATGATGTAGGTATTCATCTCGTCGAGGCGGTGATGGTTCTCTCGGCTGTCTTCTCGTGCCTCACAGTGACAGCCCTGGCCACTCAACTCCTCCTCAAACGGAACAACACCAACATCCGCGTCGACTGGGTACCTGGCCACGAACCATTTTCTTCAGGCAACCAGGCGGCTCATATGGCCGCTCAGGAGAGTTCCCCCTCTTATCCTCCACTGGTGCCTGGGGTAAGGCCGTCGCGGTCCCCCTCTCCCTCCCCAGCGATGCGTATTCACCAGCACAAGAAGGACCGACGCACACGTCTAAAAGCCCTAACTCCAGCTGGCTACCTCAGCCGCCTACCTCCTATTCCCCGCTCAGGCGAAATTTTTATTAACAAATATATTGCAAATTCAGCGTACACACCTGAAACGCTTCGCAAGTGGTATACCCCTCACCTGCCCCCTCGATGTCCTTACTGCCGTACCACAACACCATCAGACCTCACACACCTAGTTTGGTGGTGCTCAGCTTTCGCCACGCACCGTACATTTCAATCTCCTCAGCCCCATCCCGATCCACAACAAACTGATGCACAACTATTATATGACATAGCGGTTTATTCAATCAAAAGCGGTCTGGCACGGGTTGTTTGAGCGGGTCCTCCCCCGAACGAACTGGTGTATGTGCACAAACCCTATTGCGATCCCCATGAACTGGCCCATGAATTGCAGGTTCCAAGAACTGGCCCAGTTATTGACTATTGAGAACGACCAGCATTAATTTGTTTATTTTCTCTTACCCTCCCTCCCCATTCCTTTCCCCATCGTGACCAGTGGTCATCCTTTTCTATTAAAGGTTGTCTCTCTCTCTCTCTCGTGCCTCGAGCAACTGCCTCTACTTCTTCCTCCTCCTTCTCCTTATCCAGTCTTAGTTGAGTGAACTAGGTGGTTCGAACGTGCCGCAAAAAAGACAGTGCAAAAAGTAAAACTGTTCAGGAGCGCGACGATGGTAACTATATTTTGTACAAAACTAAGGGAAAGGAGAAAGGGGACGTGGAAGCTTTTCAGTGTTATTCCTCCCGGCGCGAGCGGCGCGGCCATTTGGAGTTCTGTATCGGGGTCTGAGCTGAGTGAGTGTGGCTGAATGAATTTATTAGTAAGAAAATGAAAGGAAGGTCAAGGTCCCCCAGCAGGCGTAATTTGTCAAACCTAGGAGTGGACTCTAGAACGCCCGCTGGTGTGAAGAGGGGGCCCGGGAATGCGGTGTCCGAAAGATAGAAGAGGAAAAGCAGAGAGAGGCTACAAGTTGGTGTTGAAGAAAACGTTTACAGATGGCTTGCAGCGTAGTAGCTTCAATGTCCGTGACCCACATTGCAAGTACGACAAAAGGATGCACACTTATCTGGTGCCCATATCTTTCGGAGCACTAAAAAAGTGGAAGTGGGTCACAAGAAAGGGTTGTGATGACGTCATGAATCATGTGCAAGCTATGTATTGAGAAAAGAGGGGGAGGGAGTTGGGTTAAAAAGTGGAGCACTGGGTGGCCATCTTATTCTGGCAAGCCGAGGGCTGTGCGCTGCACTCTTCAGCCGGATAATCAGGGCTTCCTGTTTTTCGAGCTGGCTGCAGCGCAGCACGCGCTCCCAATGCTCAGGAGAAGGGGAGGAGGCGTGGGGAGGGGGAATTGGACAGACATGTCCAAACTACGTTGCTGGTGGTGTTGGGAAAGTTGCAGTATGGGAAGTTGAATGGGTAGAGGGTGGGGGAGACTTAGTGAGGACGGGTGTGACTATGGTAGTACGTCTGTGCTTGTGGGCGGCGCCATATGCGGGCATCGGTGGCTGTGAGAGAGGACTGTGGGGGTATAGAGTCTTCAGGAGTTCTGGTAGTGGGCTAAGATGTCGGAGTACGTTGGGGTTAATTAAGGGGTGGAGGGTTACGTCTTCATGGGCCGGTACATCGTTGGTCTCTTTTGGGAATGCCTTTAAGTGAGCTCGCGGGCGATGGCGTGTGCCACCTCGTTCCCAGGAAGAGATGTGTGGCCAGGGATCTACCCTATAGGGGTCGTTGGGAGCGCTGGTCGGCGTGCTAGGATGTTGGAGCTCATGCGAGTGATGCGTCCCGTGGCGTAGCGGCAGCAAGCGGATCGGGATTCGGTCAGTACTGTGGTGTCCGACGAAGCTGCGTTGGTGATGGCCGTATCAATGGATGTCGTCCGTATTGTGGCACAAGCTGTGATGGCGTTGGTTGAGTGGATTGCTGCTACGGCATGGGTCGGGTATGTACGGTATGGGGACGCGTCATTGTACTACGTATCGGGATCGGCGCCGTACTTTTTGAGGAGTATGTGCACGATGTTGTCGGCGATTTACGTTGTAGACAGGGTGCACATGTTTGGGTATTGGAATGACATGAATGGCATCTCGGGCTGATGTCGAGAGGCTGTGGAAGGTTTCAGGGCTTGGAGCCATAGGGTGACCCAGACGTTTAAGGAGGTGTTGTCCTCTAGCGGTGATTTGAAGTCGTTGAAACTGGCTGGTAGTGTGGGCTTCAATCAGTTTCGACAGGGTATTGTGGAGCCCAAGCTGGAGGAGGTGATTGATCTGTGAATGTGTAGGCTTGTAGGCCTAGCGCTGACTTGTATGCTTTGCGTATGAGGATGATGATCTTCGCTGATTCTTGTGGTTTCAATGCCAGATAGGGTGCTCCGTGAGTGATGCGACTTGTGAGCATGACTTGGAGTATGCGACATTCGTCTGCATCTTTAAAGGGCTGGTGAAGAGCTTTTCAAAAAAAATTTGTTGGGGGCATTACACCATGGTTTTTCTGACGCTGAATCCGAAAAACATGTTTATTTTATGTGTAAATACACCCAAACCATCTTTTTTCGTCAAAACAAACGACCCTTGCCCGCGGGCGCGGTGAGAGCACTGGCTGCCTTTCGCGATTGGCTGGCGGCAGATGACGTCATATTCGGAAGTGCCGGGCTGCGGGGACCGCTCGGCCTGAAGATCTCATTATGTTCCCGTTCAGATACGGGCCAGAAGGTCCTCTGGTGAATGGAGGGTTCACACAATCTTTCCTTAGAATAGGAGAGCCTGAGGGAACTATAAACGCAACAGGTTCGCCCGCGGCGAGCTTTAGAAAGGGGTTCTCCCCCGACGACTCATGGCCGACTTGTTTCTCGGGTGCAGGGAAGTTGCCCAGATATTGATTGGTTCGCCGCTTTCAATACCAGCGCTAGTCACAATTCCTAGCGCAATTTTTCAACCCACCATCATCCCCATCATTTTCGGCAGCCCGGACATGAGCCGCTTTAAATAAAGTTTGATCTCCCTCTCTCTCTCGAATGTGGAAATTTGTTTTTACATTTGGACAGGCGGCAACAGCTCTGTGCAGCGGCCTGCGATGCGCACAGGCAGCGCGGCCGCCGCCGGTCGCCGCGTCGCGCAGAGGTGCTGGTGCCGGGTCGCTGCTAGGCCGGTCAGCGGAACGTGGAATTGCTGCACATACGCATGTTTTAGAATAGGGGAGCCCAATGTTGGTCGCCACCAAAAAGGTAGAGGAACCCAAGCGCAGCCCGCTGGTCCCCAAAGAGTTTTACAACGCCTTCCCCAACAGCTCCAGCCGGCTCAGGTTGCACGGATCGGCGCTGATGTTGGGAACTTTAGGCTTAGCACCAAGGGAGATCGCTGCTATCTCTACAATTGCGAATGACTATCCTTAACACAGTTTTTCACCACACTATCATCCCCTTTCTCTCATGTGGAACCTTATTCCTACGTTGATAGTCATTCTAGCGATCGGTGCTGTGGTCATTCTTGAGCGCAGGTAACGCCATCCATCGGCCTCTCGCCGCTTTTCGTGCTCGGGCAGGTTTGAGTGCTGCCGTCGACGAGCTTCCGCGACCGGTCGGTGCTCCGCATAGCGATACAAATTCGATCCCCTCTTTCGAAATCACCTTGGATGACAATCCCTAGCACAATTTTTCATCTCACTATCATCCTCTCTTGCACGTTTACCTTGCTTTTCGCGACAGCTTTGATTCTGGACGGCATCGAAGAGCGGTCGCTGCCGCGGCATGTGTGGTGCGAGCCGTTTCGTGCGCCGTATGGGCATGCACGACCGGCGAGTGTGCGGAGCGCATACGCGCGCAGAAAACGCTTCATGCTTTCAGCCTACGTGATTTCTTCTTAAAATCTAGCTATTCAGCTAAGCTGTCGCCACAGCCAACAACGTTGATCGGGAAAACGAGCAAAAAGTTTGGGAAGCCCAGAGCGCTGTGGTGCCATAAATTTTCGAATTCCCTTATAATAATGGATCAGGAACTTGGGGTACTTCCGCATTTGTTTGAGCCCATTGCTTCGCGTATGAAGCACAGAGCACCCGACGACACGGCCGGCCTCGCGACTACACGGTGAAGGCAATGTAGTAGCCACGGACGCTAGGGTAGGAAATCTCTGGTATCTATAGGAGTCGCTTTAGGGAATCACACAGTAGCATTACGGTTAAAAATCGACGCGGAAGCAACTCTAAACAATCACGATTAATAAAGTGCAGATTACACGCCTGCTTAATTCGGAACTTCGCCCAGAAAACTGGGACACAGCGAAGCGGCGGCGCACGTCGCTGGCTGTCTTTCGAATATGACGCTACTTCCGGTCGCTGCCTCTCAGTTTTTATCTCTTCCGGCGATGCGGCAGGGAGCAGTGGGTGGGGCGGCTTAGGGTCAACTTTAACGACGAATACCGCTGACCCCAAGCTAAAAATGGCGAAAAAAACTTTACAGGCATAAACTGACCAATGTAATAATTGTAAAAAGTAGAGTTTTGACCGGTTTTAAAAGCGCTTCAGTAGTCCTTTAGGGCAATGGCGGCGAGGGCATACCCGCTTATTAGGTGTGCGAGTTAAGCCACCGTTTTCTGCAGGCGTGGGAGGAATGCTGCCCCAATCTATCGTGGTGGTGTTGCACTCCGAGGATGCGTAGTGTGGGTACTGTGGGGACTGGTTGGCCATCGATTGATATTTCAGGGTCTGGTGTTGGTTGTAGCGGGCGGCCCCGTGTTCTAGTTCGAAGTATTAGGAGGGCCGACTGGGCTGGTGTGCAGTGAAATTCACATTTGCAGAAATGAGAGGTGACGGTGTCAGTAGCTTGCTGCAAATTGTCTCATTGGACACCCGGGTAGCCTTTGTTGCTCCAACTGCGGTGAGTGCGTGAGAGATATGCGGGATGTTTGAGAGAAGTGGCGGGAGTGCAGCTATGGAAATATTAAATAGCAGGGGGGAGATGACTCACTCTTGTGGTGTGCCTTTGGGAGGTGTGCTAAAGCGATAAGATTGATGGGGCAATGTTTATCATGGCCGTGCGATCAGTCAGGAAAGCACGGACAGAGTTGTAGCTGGACTGGCCGCAGTCTGTAGTTGATTGAGAATTGCAGTGTGGGACACATTGTTGAACGCTCCTTTAATGTCCAGTGCCAATATGGTGCTTGGGTGCATCTTGCTATCAATGATGAAAGGAAGGCTAGCAGTCAAGAACACCAAGGAGGGCAAAAAAGAAATTCATTCATTTTTGTGTTAACCTATGTTTCTTTTTTTTATATGAAAGAAAGAACTCTAAATGAATGAATGAAATGTCTATGTATTTTAGGGTGGCTCTTTGGCCTGATAGGGTGGAAGAAGGGTGTAGTAGAGAAGACAGAAAGAAAAGAAAGAAGTGCATACACACATGCGTCTGTATGGTGTACATTCGCAATCACATGCGGCGATTAATGCATGCCTCGTGAGCGAACGCCGAGAGGGAGAGAAGGGTGTCGCGGCTGTTGTTGTTGGGGGTGGTCCATTGATGCAGAGTGCTGATGTGCGGGGGCAGGTACTGGGCACGGAGGTCCTGGTAGCCAGGGCACTCCCACAGCATGTGGGTCACTGTTGGGCACACTTCCATGGTGCATGTGGAACAGCTCACTATGGGCCCTGTTCCTTATCGCCGTCGTCACTGTCGTCGTCGGTAGCCCCGGGCCTGCATCGGTGGTGGGCCCGCCGTTTGGCGAGCACGTCTTCTGTTAGTGCGGCCCCCGCACGTGCCTTGTGGGTGAGGAGCTGAGCCCCCCGTGGCAGGCCTCGGGGTGGTGGTTGGATGTGCAGTCAAATAGCGCGCCTTCGCTCCTTCTTGGCTGCCAAAATTTTTGGCTGTTTGGTCGGGGTTGTCTGGTGCGGGCATAGTCTGGGTCACCAGGGCGTTGCGGTCATTCATTTGCTCGCTCGCCAACGCCTGTGCGGCTCCGTCGCCAATGCCACCGGCGTGACCTGGTACCCAGTCCACCCTCACCTCCACTCTATAGTGCCTGTACAGTACCGTGCTTGCCATTTTGATCCCGTGAGTAAGCGTGCCAGTCCTGGGGGTGCGGGCAAGGATTTTTATGGCCTCTCTACTGTCCATGTAGATCACCACCCTCTCCCCTGTCTGCCTCAGTCCTCCACGGGTCTCCCCACAAAACTCTTCTACTGCACATAGGATGGCGGACAGTGCAATCTGGCCTGGGCTTGGTGCTCATACACGTGGATCTGTCTGCATGTGCCGATTGGGGAGATCGCAGCTACCCTGGCTCTGTGCGTGATGTGGTCCCAGGTGGCTGCCGTGAACAGAGTTCCAGCTTCTGTCAGTACGGGCAGCTGCGGCTCTACGCTCAGCTTCATGACCCTGCTGATGGCACTTTTTGGAGAGTGGTTTTGGAAGCTTGAGGAGCACATCGAGCCAAGGCTCCAGCAGGCGTGGTGTTGTAGCATCAGCCGAGCCGGGTTCTTTCGGGAACAGCCTTTATTCCGAGGCGCACACTGGCAGCCTCAACGCAACAATCCCCAGCCGCGTACAATGCATGAGCTTATGAGCATCAGTGAGCTTATGAGCATCAGTGACGCATGCGCATCAGCACCAGTACGTCGGCGCTTCGAGCAATAACATAAATAATGATAACGCGGCGCGAGCGCGACTAAAAACAATCATAGCCCCAGCGCTCTGGAGGTCGCCTATCCCGGGCACTCCGTCGTACAGTTTGTGCGTGGTCTCAGGGCTCAACTTCGGTTGTAGGTCTGTCCCCTTCCGGTTGGGCATCCGGCTGGGAAACCGGGGTTGCCGGGAACAGAACCTCTGATGCATGTGGTAGGTCAATTTCTGGAATGACTTGTGGCTCCTGTGGATGATCTAAGCAAGAACGTCGCAAATGGTCTGCGTGCACATATCGTACTTTGTTGCCAACACATACCAAATACGTGCAAGAAGACTTCACTTGCGTCACTTTGCCAGGCAACCATTTCACAACTTGCCCCCTCACAGAACGCACAAGTACTCGATCACCAACTGCAAACGACCGTGGCCCCGCTCTGCGCTTAGCGACCGACATTTGCACTCTTTCCACCTTTTGTGACATAGTGCTCGCCACATTTGGGTGTAGTAATGATAACCGAGTCCTCAGTTTCCGGCGCAGGAACAGTTCTGCGGGCGTTTTCCCTGTGAACGTATGGGGCGTTGTTCGATAACAAAACATGAAATTATCGATCCTGTGTTGCAAAGACCTCCTGGTTGCTTTTTCTTCGTTTTTGAGTAACTCTTTGAGCAGCGCCTTTTTTGTTGTTTGTACATTGCGCTCGGCAGCCCCATTCGATTGCGGGTGGTAGGGAGGTTTAAGCAGATGCCTGACGCCATTTGCCTTTAGGAAAGTTTCAAATTCTACCGCGCGGAACTGAGGCCCGTTATCAGTTACCACAGCAACTGGCAAACCATGCGCTGCAAACAAAGAGCGTACAGCTTCGACGGTTTTTGTGGCAGTTGTGGAGGTCATGAGTTTCACTTCTAACCACTTTGAGTAGGCGTCAATTGCAATCAGCAACATCTGACTTTCCCTCTCTGCAAAATCCAAATTCACCCTCTCCCACGGGTGCTCACACAACTTCCAAGGCGAAAGTGGTGCTGGTTGTGCCGCAGGAAGCACACACTGGCATATTTTGCGCTTGCGCACTGTTTGCTCAAGAGCTTCATCCATCCCTGGCCACCATACCGTTGAACGGGCTAGCGCTTTCATCCTGGTTATTCCCAGGTGTTGTTCGTGCAACAAGTCCAGCACCACATTACGCAAACATTCAGGAACCACAACCCTGTTTGTCCATACAACACATCCATCATCGACGGAAAGTTCAAACCGTCGAACCCAAAATGGTTTCAGTTCGTCTGAAACAGTCTTGGGCCAACCATGCCATATCGTGTCTCGAACCACTCTTAACAGCTTGTCTCTGTCTGTTTCGCGATCAATGTCTTTAGCTGTCAACGGCAGCTCAGCAAGTGGAGAAAAATTAAAAATATCTTCCACCTGCTCTTCAGAGTCCGCCAGAGGCAGCCGCGACAAAGCGTCAGCATGGCTAATTGCTGTTCTAGGCTTGTGACTTATCTTGTACTTTTTGCTCGAACAGCCTGCATTTTTCGGCGTTCACCTTTATACCGTGCGTACTGAGGCGCATGAGCACTTGCTCCACTATTTTTGTGCACTCTTCGTGCGTTTTGCCTGCAATTATCACGTCGTCTAGATAGCAGGCTGTGCCTGGCATTCCGTGCAGGATCTGATCCATCACGGCCTGAAAAACAGCCGGGGCACTCGCTATGCCATAAGGCAATCGCCGGAACCTGAAAAGGCCCAAATGCGTGTTGACAGTGAGCAATTCCTGTGCTCGCTCGTCCACGTTCGAGCTGCAAGTACGCCTGGGAAAGGTCAATGACCGAGAACACGGTTCCGCCTTGGAGTGCTGCGAAAATATCCTCGGGCACAGGCAGAGGATAATGGTCCAATTCTATAACCCCATTCACTGTGCAACGGTATATAGTCGCCACAAATCCTCAGACCTATGCCGTCCTTTTTAGGTACGATCACAAGTGGTGTGGGCCAAGAACTGTGCCTGACCCTATAGATTATTCCCGCTTTTTCCAGCTTCGCTAGTTCCTGTTCAACCCGTTCGCGAAGAGCGTACGGCACTGGTCGCGCCTTACGGAAGACTGGACACGCTCCTTCCTTGAGTACAATGCTAGCTTTGAATCCTTTTATCGAACCGTACCCCGGTGCAAACACATCCCGATATTTCTCGGTCAGGGGCACTTCAGCGTCAACTGCTTTCACTCGCACCACTTCCTGCCATTTTATCTTTATCTTCTCAAGCCACTTACGCCCGAACAAAGAAGGCATTCTTGCTCCCTCAGTTTCTTTAGCGATAACCAGGGGCAGTCGCACGCTTTGGTCATGGTATAGCACTGTTACATCCACGATACCTTTTATCGGTACTGGCGTGCCATTGTAGGTTACGAGTATCACATTAGCTTTCCGGAACTGGCTTTTGGAAAATGCGTCGCGAATTCGGCTTCCGACATCACAGGCATAGCTGCGCCAGTGTAAGTTCCATAGCTACTTCTTTTCCGTCTAACTCTACGTTGACTACAATGGCAGGCGTTCCCGAGCTGCGGTCCGTGTGACAAATCGTTAGCAATTCGTTATCAGAGCCCTCGTTTAGCAGCTGGTTCACTCCTTTCGTTTTACACATTTTTGCAACATGTCCTTTCTTGTCACACTTAAAACAAGTACTGTTCAAAAATGGACAACTTACAGGGGCATGGGGCCCTCCACACCAGTGACATGGTTTCGACCCAGGGGGAAAAGTCTTCGGCTTCCCTTTTTTCCGCGTGCTGGGCTTGGGGGGCGAGGCTCGGTTGAACGGTGCTTTTCTCGCCGCCGGTCGCGATGTCGTGGCTTGTCGTTGCCAGTGCACTTCGGTGTCGCCAGGTGCACGTCCAGCGTTGTTACCAGTGAACACTTCCTTCGTGTCTTGCGTTGTTGTTTCCATGGCTGTAGCAATGCTGCAGGCCCGGTCCCAGGTAAGTTCAGCATCCGTCATGGCCAGAAGACGGCACCGTATGGCATCCGCTTGTATAGCGTCCTCCAGGAACGCGCCGAACTCGCATGTGGCCGCCAATTTCTTTAGCTCGACGACGAACTCCGTCACGCTCTCGTGTGCCTCTTGCTTACGTTGGTTGAAGCGGTATCTTTCCGTGACCACTGAACTTTTTGGTGCGTAGTGCTTTTTAAGCACGCTGATAGCTTCTTCAAAAGTTACCTTGCTCGGCGTTTTTGGCAGGAGCAGACTGTGGAGAGTGACGTAAACCTTTTCCCCGATGGCTGTCAGCAATAGCTGCAACTTCTTCTCCTCCGGGATGTCGTTGGCGGTGACGAACAGCTCGAAACGCTCGAGATAAAAATAGATGTTTCCGCTGTCCGGCTGGAACTCCGGAAGCTTGCCGAAGTTAGAAGTTATTATCGATGCCGGGGCTGTGGCCATCTTCACTGCTTCGTGACGAATCCCATCCTCGTCGCCAGTTTGTTGTAGCATCAGCCGAGCCGGGTTCTTTCAGGAACAGCCTTTATTCCGAGGCGCACACTGGCAGCCTCAACACAACAATCCCCAGCCGCGTACAATGCATGAGCATATCTACACATGAGGCATCAGTGACGCATGCGCATCAGCACCAGTACGTCGGCGCTTCGAGCCATAACATAAATAATGATAACGCGGCGCGAGCGCGACATGACACGTGGCAGTTTGGGCAGTTTGGGTGCATCGGGAGGGGGGGTAGTTCTTTTGTGAGGGTGAGGAATCCTCTGCCCGCTGTTGTGTTTTGCCGTCGTAGTTCATGGCCTTCGTTGTGCGCCGCGATAAAGGCTTTGAGGGGAGGGAGGCCAGAGTACCTGTAGAGCTCTTCAGTCCTCGTGTGACGCGGCAGGCCAGTTATTGCGCGGAGACATTCGAGATGGATGACCTCCAGTTGCACGTAGTGCGTTTGGTTCAATGTGAAGCAAGCTGTCCGTAGCATGCCTTAGAAGTGAGGGTTGCCAGGTATAATGTCCTGATGGTGCGTGTGCCGACACCGCCAAAGTGGTTGCCTATGCGACGGATGAGGTGGAGGTGTCGGCGCCACGTTGGCTTAGGCTGACGGATCCTTCGTTCGGTCCACCAACCTCACTGAGGGGAACCGCAAGGATCCTCACCCACCGCTCCGATGGTCGGGTGATGGTTTTGCCGGCAAGTGTCAGGCTTATCTTCGCTCGCTCAGAGTCGTAGCCACCTACCAGGAGGAGGTTAGTCTTTTCCAGTGACGACTGCATGCCAGTGGAAGGGAGGTAGTTATCGATGGTTCCCAAGGCTTGCTGCATGATCCCTGTACATCTGCTGTGTTCACGTTCGTGCCCTTGGGGTCCACCCACAGCGTGATGTCATCCGCGTAGAATGTCAAGCCCTGGTGCGGAATTTTCCGTAGCTCTACAGCCAGTCCTCGCATCACGATGTTAAAGAGGAGTGGAGACAAGATGGCACCCTGCGGCACTCCCCTGGCATTTGAGAACGTTTTTGGTTGGCCTGAGCCGGAATTTATCTCTAACGTTCGGGCTACCAGAAAGGATCGCACAACGTTCATGATCCGTGGGCCAATTCGAGCCCCATCGAGAGCCGTCAGTATCGCTGTGTGCGCCACCGTGTCAAAGGCTTTCTGCAAGTCTACTGCCAGGAGGATGCCAGGAACCTTAAGGCGACCCCGACGCCCTCTCCCACCAACTGGCGCAGTAGCAGAAGGCTGTCTTGAGTGCACAGCCCTGGTCGGAAGCCAGTCTGGGCTGGATCGAAAAAACCTGGGTTCTCCTCCTCGATGTGGCATGTGAGCCGAGTCAGCACCATGCGTCCGATGAGCTTGGATAGCGTTGATGTTAAAGCTATAGATCGGAGATTATTAACGCTGTTGGTTTTTTTTTTTTTTTTTTGCTTTGGGGGTAGATAATCGAAGGTTACATTCTGCTGGGACGCTCCCAGTTCGCCAAAACTCGTTCAGCTCGTCCAGCAGCAGGAGCTTCTTTGGTTCGTCAAGGTTGAGGAGCATTTGCCAAGTGATACCATCCCCGTCTGGAGCACTGCGCACGTTGGCAGCATCCAGGGCCAGGGTCAGCTCTTGCTGAGTGAATGGTGCCCCAGCTCCCAGGTCACTTGCTGGTTTTCTTGGTTCATAGGTGCGTGATTGTGCTGGGATGGCCGGTTGTGGGAAGAATGCCTCAGCGGCGGCCACGTCGAATTCTTCTGGCGTCAGGTCTATGGCCGTTTGCATGTTGACTGCCAAGTTTTGTGTCTTATGCTTGCCGGACATGGTTCGGTGGGTTTGCCATAACTTGCGAGTGCTGGTGTGCTTGTCAAAGGTTTCGCAGTATTCAAACCACCTCGAACGGGCAAGCTGCTTGGCATATCGGCGAGCCTGAGCAGTTTTGTTGCGCACTCGGAGGAGATCCCTGTCACCATCATCATCATCAGCCTATCTACGCCCACTGCAGGGCAAAGGCCTCTCCCATTACTCTCCAATTATCCCGGTCCTGCGCTAATTGCGACCAATTTATCCCCGCAAACTTCTTGATCTCATCTGCCCATCTAACTTTCTGCCACCCCCTGCAATGCTTGCCTTCCCTAGGGATCCACTCTGCTACCCTTAATGACCAACGGTTATCTTGCCTTCGCATTACATGGCCTGCCCACGTCCATTTATTCTTCTTAATTTCTACTAATATGTCCTTCACCCGCGTTTGTTCCCTTACCCACTCGACTCTCTTCTTGTCCCTTAATTGTACACATATCATCTTCCGTTCCATTTCTCACTTAGTCGCCCTCAATTCAAGTTGAACCCTCTAAGTGAGCCACCAAGTTTCTGCCCCATAGGTGAGTACGGGTAAGTTGCAGCTGTCATGCACTTTCTTCTTCAGGGACAATGGTAGGCTGCCATTCATTATCTGAGATAGCCTGCCGTATGCACTCCACCCCATTCGTATCCTTCTAATTATCTCTGCCTCATGGTTGGGATCCGGGGTCACAACTTTGCCTAAGTTGATATATTCGATTATAACTTCCACTGACTCGCCACCTATCTCAAACCGCTGTGCTGTCCCGAGGTTATTGATCATTACTTAAGTTTTCTACATATTAATTTTGAGGCCCACGGTTCTACTCTGTTTGTCCAGTGCGGAAAGCATGCTTTGCAATTCGTCCCCCGAGTTACTTAGCAAGGCAACGTCATCAGCAAATCTGAGGTTACTGAGGTATCCTCCATTAACTCTTGCTCCCACGTGTTCCCCATCTAATGTTCTGTATGCTTCTTGTAAACATGCTGTGAATAACATTGGAGAGATGGTGTCTCCTTGTCTGACACCCTTCGTTATATTTTTCTGCTCTCCTTATGGAGGATTATGGTAGCTGTAGACCCATTGTAGATATCGTCTAGTATTCTTACATGATGCTTATCTACACCCTGGTTCCGTAGTGCCTGAATGACTGCTGAGGTTTCTACCGAGTCAAATGCTTTCTCGTAATGAAGGCTATATATATAGGGGTTCAGTATACTCAGCGCACTTCTCTATCACCTGACTGATCGTGTGAATATGGTCCATTGTTGAATATCCTTTACGGAACCCTGCTTGTTCTTTAGGTTGACTGAAATCTAAGGTTGCAGAAATTGTAGAGCAGGATTGGCCACCCTGGTGTAGTAACGGCGTCAACCTCCCATGAATACGCCAATTAACCCACGTCCCTCAGTCCCCAGTGGCTGCGAAGCAATTGACCACGGCGCCTGTCAGACCTGTGACACAGCAAAGGGTGCTAAGAATCCCTGGATCCAGACAGGCCGCCAATGGAGTCTGAACCTGGCAACGTTTAACGCGCGAACTTTATGTAGCGAAGCGAGTCTATAGGTGTTATTCGAGGAATTAGAGGACATCAAATGGGATTTCATAGTGCTCAGTGAGGTTAGGAGGACAGGTGAAGCATTTACGGTGCTGAAAAATAGACACATCCTATGTTACCGTGGTCTAGTGGACAGAAGAGAACTGGGAGAAGAATACTATAGTCAAACCCGTTTATAGCGAACTGCAATATGCACCGCGATTAGTTCGATATATCCAATAGTTCGATATAGCCGAACCCGCCTATAACGAGCCTATTGTTACGAGTTCGCAATCCGCGGGAGCCCCCCCCCCCCCCCCGTCCTCACCAACTCTGCCATCCACGTATGCAGAAACGAACACAGTACAGTAGCCATTACCATAGCAAAATAATCCTTTTAGTGCAAGTAATAAAGCTACTTTCCGCCTTAACTGCCCACGTTGCAAAAAAAAAGCGGTGAGTTTTTTTTTTAACTTTCGTTTTGGCGGCTTCAACTAGCATAGCATTCTCTACATGAAACATTGTTTGCACCAGTTCGAGTCCGCGTCCTCAAAAATCTAAGAAGCATTGGCGGAGCACATCGACTGCCTTAAGCGCTTCATTATAAGCGTCGGACGGATTTCACTGGCAACATCATTGGGAACGCTGGCGAGCTCTTCCCACAGTTCACCGATGCTGCCGTCTTGGTCCGGACTCGCTGACTTGGCGGGTTCTGTCGCGAGTCCCGCGCGTCGGAAACGGTTACGGAAAGTATTGGGCGTCACGTCGCTCCGTGCGAGGCGCAATGTCTCAGTCGCGGCTCTTGCTCCGTGGTCGCGGGCAATCAGCATCTCAATCGCCGCTACGAGATCATGCATTTCGGCGGCCATTATAGGCGCCCAGAGTTCGATATATCGGATGTGAACTTTGTTATAAGGAATACGTTTCCCATGTATTTCCGTAACTGAAATATTTTTGTTCGATATATAGCATAATTCGCTCTATCCGGGTTCGTTATAGCCGGGTTTGACTGTAGCATTAACGAAAGGGTAGCAGTTCTCGTAATCAGGCTCAATAAGAGGTACAAACTCAAGGTGGTACAGGGCTACGCACCCACAACCAGCCACGACGACCAGGTAGTTGAAAGCTTCTATGAAGATGTGGAATCGGCAATGGCTAAAGTAAAAACACATACCCGCCGCGGTGGCTCAGTGGCTAAGGCGTTGCGCTGCTGAGCACGAGGTCACGGGTTCGATTCCCGGCCGCGGCGGCCGCTTTTCTGATGGAGGCGAAAAGCAAAAACGCCCGTGTGTACGAGATTTCGGCGCACGATAAAGATCCCCAGGAGGTCAAAATTAATCCGGAGCCCTCCACTACGGCGCGCCTCATCGCCTGCGTTGCGTCGGCGCGTAAAACCCTACAATCAATCATAAAGTAAAAACACAGTATACCGTAGTTATGGGAGGCTTCAATGCTAAAGTCGGCAAGAATCAGGCTGGAGACAAGGCAGTTGGGAACTATGGTCTGGGCTGTAGAAATAGCAGGGGGGACCTACTGGTCGAGTTCGCTGAACGGAATAACCTACGCATCATGAATACCTTCTTCTGCAAACGAGAGAGCCGGAAGTGGACGTGGAGATCCCTGTATTGCCGGCCATTGGCCAGGTAGACTTTGTGAAGGCTCTCCCGTGTGGTCCATAGGTTCAGTAAGTGCTCATCCGGGGTAGGAGCTGACTCGGCTACCATCAGATGTCGTGTGGACTCCTGTGCTGATCTAAGGAGCCGTCAGGTTACTGGACCGTTGTCATGTTCTGCCACTGCTTTCCGGAACGCATTCCAATCTATTGCGTTGAACCGACGAGGGCTGCCTGTACAGCCATCCACAGACAGCTCTAGCCAACCAGCGTGGGTAGTGGTCTGAGCCCGTTGGGTCCGCCCCGCGTCTCCATTCCGTCACTAGGCCCTTGTCAGCCCAGGTGAGGTCTGGGGTGGTGTCTCGCTGGTCCCTTCGTGGGCTGCAGCGTGTCGGGTATTCTGTGTCATTGGCCAGTATCAAGCGTGCCGTCTCGGTTGCTAGCTTGATCTGCAGGCCCCTGGCGTCTATTTCCTGGTAACCCTACTCCTGGTGTTGCGCATTAAAGTTGCCTGCTATGAGAATGTAGTCCTTTGGGTAGGGCTGCCGGAGGTCTGCCATCCATTGAAAATTCACTCTGCCACGCAAGCCACGCCTGGAACAGCTGGGCTCAGGCCCTCCGTAGTACGAGACTATGAGAAGTCTGCGCTCGCCAAGAGTGCAGCGGACAGCCACTACTTCCTGCACTGAGCTGCAGTAGGCCGACGTGCCGATCTGTGCCTGTGGGATGTCACGCCGTACGAAAACTGCGGCCTGAGCTTCAATAACCTTGTTTTGCCGCCCCCTGTTATTCCTAGTGTGCTCAATGGTAGACTGAAAGTACCCATTGCAGCTGGTCACGCCCGGGTCAGTGCCTCTGGCCTCCTGCAGAAGAGGTACAGCTGGCTGCCCCGTGAGGCGGAAAACTTCGTTGAGCTTGGTCGCGCTTTGTCGCAGCGCGCGGCAGTTCCACTGCAAGACGTCAGGGGGTCGCTCAGGCGGAGAGAGCAGTGCTCTGCTGTTCCGGGCCATGTTCACCGTGACAATGAGGTATCTCTGTGCTACGCTGCATGGCCATCTGCACGAGTTGCTGCATTAGTTGTTGCAGTTGAATGTACTGTTGCAGCAGTCGCTCTTGGCTTTGGTGCTGTTGTAGTAGGTGGTCCTGAAAGGATCTCAGCCACGTTGGCTCTTGGGTGGTGCTCTGCCATGCTAATGTACTTTGGGGGTCAGGGGGTGCTGTGCTGTTGGGGTTTGATCGGGCCGTTTGCTGTGCTGTTGTGTTGAGTCTGAGGTGTTGAAGTCGTGCAGCGCTGGTTGCTTATCCTTCCTGCCGGGAGAAGGCCGTTGTCCCACACTCTGCTCCGGCAACTTGTACCTGCTTTGTGTCATGCCAGCGATGTTAGCACTGAGCATTTTCACACGCTGCTCGCGTGCTTTTCGTTTCAGAGCGTATTTTTTTAAGTGCGAATGCACTTTATAAGCGACCCCAAACCATCCACCGCCGGCGGCGTCGGCGTCCGCAGTGCTCCTCTATATTAGAAAAGAAACAGCATCCGGCGCCAGGTTTCGATCCGAGGACTTTGCGGGCCGCAGCCCGACGCTCTACCGAATAAGCCACGGACGCGACGCTTATATCGGTGTCAGTGGCGCCTTATATCTTTAACGCATTCAAACTACGTCGTCAGCGGCGTGCGTTGGCGACTCAGCGGCGTTATAGCGGCTTGATAACTGCGTGGTGTACACGTGATACTACAAACCCTATGGAAGAGATGGAAGAGAAGGCGGCGAGGCGGTGGGCTGCGGGGGCCGAGCGCAAGCGCCGCAAGCGGGCCGACAACCGTGCATTCGCACTTTCACATTCTCCCCCTCGGGGAAATGCGGGGGAATTTTTTCTTGGTGTCTTCTACATGTTGGAGGCTGCGTATAAGCCTCGTGCTCCTGTTCCATTTCTCTCTGAATGCTGGTTAGCTCAGCCTCGGGTGTTATAGCACTGCGTGTCACCATGCTTGCATAAGTCACACCCGGGGCGGCAGTGCTTGTTGGGCTGGGTGCGTTGCTTGCATGGTAATTGTGGGCGTGCCTAGTGTCGTCTCCGCCTACATCAGTTGCCAAGGCGCCTGTGAACAGACGGTCGGAAGACCCTCGGCGGCGTCTGCGGTTATTAGATTGCAGCTGGCGTGTAGAGGTGGTATGTTTGTAGTTGGCTTTCTCTTCAAAAGCAATATGGGCAGGGCAAGTTGGTTCTATGGCCATGTGGCCACCTCACCTGCGACGGACGCAGTATTTGCGCTCCCCATTAAGTGTGCAGATCGGCCGCAAGCGCTGGGTTCTCGGCCGGGCACACGCACGCCTTATGTCCAGGGTTGTGGCAGCGCGGACACACCAGCGAACGCTGCTCGTAGCGCTCCACCCTTCGCGGAAAGCCCCAGTAGAGCACTTTCCTAGGCGGTTGTGGCGATGCAAAGCATAGGAGCACCGTGCCCCGGGAGCACATGGCACGGGCCGCCAGAATTTCCACGCCATCGGCGTAGAGGGCCTTCACGAGTTTTTGCTTCAGCTTATTCGGCCTGCAACGGTAGATGACGCCTCGCGACATGCCCTCGTTGAGTACTTGGTGCACCAGTACCGGGATTGGATTTATTGTTTGCAGCGGGTGCTCCGTTATCTCACGAATGCGGCCCGCTTGAATCGGGTGGCACGTAGTGAGCGTGATGGAGTCGGACAGTTTGCTTACTCTCAGAACTCTAATCTGCTGATATGCCAACTTGCTTTTACACTTTAGTGTATCTGCTAATAATTAAGCATTGTCACCTTGTAACTATTGCAGCATTATCTGAATAAACAGACTGGAACAGAATGTTGGTTACCACTTGAGCACAAATCAAACTCACTATTTTAACATTTTTCCAAACCACCCGCCGCGGTGGCTCAGTGGCTAAGGCGTTGCGCTGCTGAGCACGAGGTCGCGGGTTCGATTCCCGGCCGCAGCGGCCGCTTTTCTGATGGAGGCGAAAAAGCAAAAACGCCCGTGTGTACGAGATTTCGGCGCACGATAAAGATCCCCAGGTGGTCAAAATTGATCCGGAGCCCTCCGCAACGGCGCGCCTCATCGCCTGCGTTGCGTCTGCGCGTTAAACCCCACAATTAATCAAATCAACATTTTCCAAACCGAAAAAGTACATTTTGGAATGTGCTTTTGTTGTCTTTTTAAACAATTTTTGCAGTAAGTAAAACACTGTTAGGAAACAAAAAACTCCCAAGCATTTCCCCGAGGGTGAACATGGTTAAGTGCGAATGCACGGGGTGATGCTATGAGGGGGAGTAAAGTTAAAATCCGTTGGCATTCGCCCGTGAGCGCGCGCGAGCCGACCCACGGAGGTCTGGCAGTTTATCGCTGCATATATAGGGGGGTACGCCGCGCCGAGCGCGCCGAGCCAGGTGGCTGAGAGAGGAGGCGAGCGCAAGGGGAGAGGGACAGCGGCGCACGGCAGCTGCAGCCGAGCGAGGGGGAGAGAGAGTGTGACGTCACGGTGGAGAGAGAGGCGCGCGGCAGCTGCTGGGGAGAGGAGGCGCGCTGTGACGTCATACCATGACGTCACGGCGCGAGGAGCGGTGCGGGGAGCGGCGCGCACCCGCGCAGCCACGGCGAGGAGGCGGAGCGAGCGCGGTCACGTGGTGAAGTGACGTCACCGCGCCGTTGCTACCGACGCTCCTCTCCGCTCCACGCCGTTGCTAGGGAGAGGAGGACTGCGGACGCCGCCGCCGCCGCCGCCGCCGGCGGTGGAAGGTTTGGGGTCGCTTATAAAGTGCATTCGCACTTAAAATAATAATGTTCCCTGCACGTTGCTGGAATTGATCATGTTCCTTGCTTTACCCTTCCCTCAGCTTTTCTGCAATGCCGTGCCCTCCTGATACACAATAAGTTAGTTCAGAGTCGTGGATAGTAACAAAAAGCCGTTTATTTCAGTAAATGCTGTACTGCATAAAAAGAACAGCTACAGATGGCATTCTGAAAAGTGCATACTGTAAATGTAGTCACTTATACAGTACACCACGGCTGGTAAGCATATTTATAAATATAGCACTACTAATCTCACAACTTATAAATCGAGATAACAAAATAATAGAAACTAACATCAAACAAGGAAATGACGGGGCTCTTATTCATTTCATGTATGCAATTACCACCCTGCACTTTTAACAAAGGCAATTAGATGCTGAAAAAAAGTATGTTGCTTTCCCTTTCAAAGCATCATTTTTTCACCGCATAAAAGGGCATAATCCATAGGCGTATGGTGCAATGAGTAATCAAACTTGAACAAGGCATCAAGCTCTTGACCGTGTTACATGACAGCGGCCTTCCTTATCAGATTATCACCTCCCGTAATTCCCTTTTGTGTCAGCTTTACCAGAACACGTGCTCACTACCTCATACAAAGAATCCAAGCAGGAGAGAGAAGTGATAATCCGTGTTTCACGAGAACTTTGCAGTGATGAGAAGATGCTGATCAAACTGAGAGGTCAGCTGTACTTGGCCGTAGCGCAGCCACAGATGCTGTACACATCAAGCACGTTCCTGTTGATGAAGTCTGGCCGTCAAAGGATGAAAGAATAAACGCCAACGTGTCCTCTACCTAATGTGAAAAGAGAAACCAACAAAAGCTACGAAACTCCGCTGACTCTTCCGTCAATGGCAAAGATGACCATGCCAACTGTGATGGCTTGCAGTTAGCATCTTAGGCCAATCCCCTGGGGTGACAACAACGACAATTGTTTGTCATTGAATGTAATATAAGCCTAACTCCAAGCAAACATTCACCTGTTCGTACCTGTATGTATGCGAGTCTCATAAGAGACAGTAGTGGGTCATCCCAGGCTTCACACTGAGTGGCGCATTGCCGTCCCACTGTCCGTAAAAGGCATGTGGTTGAGGAGTAAAGAATAAAGTAGAACGAATCGTTGTGGTCCCTCTTGACTCCCTTTTGACTCCCTTAACCTGTTGTACTCTATGCCCTTACCCCCTTTCAACTCCCTTTTGACACCCATAATCTGTGATATTCTAGGCCGTTCCCAACGAGCACCGAGTTTTTCAGCATTGGCGAAGAGTTTTGAGGTGTCAGTAATACTGGAAACGATGCTAAGCAGACATGAACGGTGGCAACGAAACATTTGGTTTTGGAACGATTGCATCTGAGGAACTGCAGGGGTCGCAGTTATTGAAGACTAGTCCAAGAAGGAAGACTGAAAATGTCTTGCATCTTGTGGAATAGTGTAAAAAAGAAAATGCAGCAGGGGATGCGAGTGAGCATGACCCCAGGGTGGAATGCGTGAAGACAAAGTGGGTCGCTGATGGAACTCAGTGGAACTCAGAATAATAAACCTGCACGTAGAGATGAATGTGATGAAAAAGATTGGATGCATGTTCAACTCAGATACGAGAACTAGAAGTGAGAGAAAAAGCATAAGCAGACATAAACGAAAATGAAAAACGGAAATGAGCATTACTGGGCTCACTGGCTATTTGGCTATGCAAATAGAGCATCTTTATTTCGGGCGCGCCGTACTTGTCACAAGCATTGAAATACAAACGTAAACATGTGCGTGTTTAGTTACAAAAAAGAGGTAGGAATAAATTTTAGCATTAGCAAATATTCTTCAAAACGAAGAGGGAAGATTTTTAAATACCGTTTGATTTACAAACTGAAGCGAAAATTCTCTGCGCACTACATATAATCTGCAATGCTGAAAGAAAATTGTCGATGTGACACCCCAAACATTGTTTCTCCAAAATGCATGTGCTGTGGCGGGAGCTTGTGACTTGTGTGAAGCTCTGTATACTCACACCATGCATTTAGAGCGCACAAATAGCTTTTTCATCCTCATCAAAAAAGCGCTCGGAATACACATGCATTACATATAACACCGCAAGTGCCTCCAATGGAATGCAGAAGCATGAAAGTAGCTAGTTGTAAAATGCAAAAACTTAACACATGCTTTATACTATAAGATAACATAACATGACAATTAAAATAACATGTAAATGAAAGCATCACTGATCCTAGTTAAACAGGTTAACAAAAATGCAACCCTCACTAAGCAATGTGCAATAGTGCACTTCTGTTTCTCATGTAACATTTTGGAGAGCCACCGGTAATAAAAGGTGCTTTCTGCTCTGTTTTGGTATTTTCCGATCCTATCCTCATCAGTAGAGCTTCTTCTCACTAGCACAGACCCTTACGCACTTTATCATGGAAGCTCATGAATAAGAGTGCCTTAGGTGGAATTCTCCACCAACTTGGTTTGAACAAAAATAACTCTGTCGAAACTGCGTGGTGAGCAAGTGAGAAAATGGCGCTGGGGAAGCTGAAGAAAAAAACTGTACCACTGAAGATCTTAACAGAACTGTAAAATTTAGATTCAAGAAAATAAACCTTAAGGACACCTGTCTTTTATGAGTAGCGAATTCGAGAGAGTTAATGTTTAACAGAACACAACTGGGTGCTCCTTCAAATTTCGCACTGTGAGTAATGTTTTCGATTCTTGCGATAAATTGGTGTGGTGCACATGGTATTACTCACTGTAGCTAATAGAACTGACTAGTAGATCCTTTTCCTGCATTTTAACCACACAAAGTACTCGCTATTGAACGCTTCTTAGCCACGCGGGTTTAGGAGCTGTTTCCGTGGTACAGACGGCCAACGCCAAATTTTTTGTCCCCAGACCATTTAAAACAAAACCGTAAAACTAAAGTTCATTGCTGGTGTAAAGTCCAAAACTTTATTGTAAAATTTTGCACGGAAGCAAGGCTTCTAATAAATAGGTGTTTGCGTGCAGAATATTTTTCTTGTTACGACGCCAAGGCAAGTTTTGTTGTTTGAACCATGTTACCAATCCACCTTGACCTGTATGTTACAAGGCTAACATTCACCTTTTCACGTGTAGCCTTTCAAACTTTACAGTGTAGTGTGTTTCAGGTTGAAGACACTGAAGTGCTAGTCCTTGTAGTGCTTTGTAGTGCTAGTCCTTAGTGACAGGATGAAGATGACAACACCCTTTACCCAACTTCCCATAATTACAGACTTAACATTACGTCTAATTTCTGACCCCCACCATGAACATGCATTGCAAATTGATTTTTTTGCACAAACGGGTTTTCAGGAAGGCTTGGGACTTATTTGTCTCAGTGATCAAGTGGACATATCGCACTGCTCCAGCAGCGTTTAAAACAGTTGGCTTTGCCAAATTCACGTGCCCATCATTCCAACTTCCTCACACAGCTTGTTACATTGGCCCCATCATTCCCCACAGACATTAAGGTAAGCGGGAAAGCTGTCTGCACATCACTTTGTGAAGCCGACGACAGATCCGAGAGGGACTGAACACGTATACTGGTATATGCAACCAAATTATCCAACTACTAACGTCAGTTACATGGCTGGTATGCTTAAACATTGTTTAGCTCAACATAAACCTTCGATAGATTACATTTCAGAACTAACATAAGCTCTCAGCAGTGGTTGGCAGTGTTTTGGCAGTAAAAACATTATGCGCTTGAAAGGTTAAGTTCAAGTAGCGAAATCCGCTGCGTGGCATCAAAAACATTGCAAATGAGATGCATCTCGAGCTTCAGATAGCTGCATAGACAGCAATCTAGCTGTAATAGTTGGTAGGGCCTTGTTGCTATTAAAAATGATCGTTATTGTAGATGGTCTTGAAAAATATTCCTACTTCTCCTTGCATCACGGTTTGCCACCAACAAAATTCCATAAGCATGTAAAATTTCAATAAGCTTATTAAGTTAGAAACGGCTTTGGTTGCAGCTTTAAAAATGATGTTCTATTTCGTAGCAAGCATGAAAAATTTCAATAAACTACGTTAGAAAGGCGCCTTTGGTTGCAGCTTGAAAAATGACATTTTGTTTCATACTGAACATTGACGCCCTTTGGACATGCTAAGGAGAATCGCAGTTCACCTAATTTAAATCTAGCCCAAGTAATGCTTTTTTCAAAAGTGGCTACCATTTGCACAATCAAGATAACACACACTTCGCATCCCTCAAGAAACTCTCGAAAGAACCTCTTTCCAATTTTCCTCATCACAACGTAGTGACTAGTGACATTCCATTTTCTTTCTCCCATGACAAAAATTCTCAACGTCTGAATATATTTCCGCCAATTCCTTATGTGCATTTTGTACATTCCTGTAACAATCCTCTTCCTGTACCAATCGTATATCTTTGTGAATCCTGCATGAACCCTTTGTAGGTTCCTGTAAGATGTATGGTCCCAGAACAAAAATTCCATACATTCCCGTATATTTTTGTGAATCTCGTATGTACATTTTGTACACTGCCGTAAGATTTATGTTACTGTACCAAAACTTCCCTACATTGCCGTATGTTGTTATGAATCCCATACGCACATTTTGTACATTCTTGAAACATTCCTTTTCCTGTATCAAAAGTTTCGCATAATCCAGTATACTTCTGTGCATTCTGTATGTATGTTTTATGTTTTCCAATACATTCCTTTTTCCGTACCACAAACTCCGTACATTTTCGTACAAAATAGAAGATGACACATAGGCCACTGACCAATTCAAAAGTAAAATGTAACGTACATTTCTGTATGTACATTAAATATACAGTCCCTTTCTCATACAAAAAAGGAATCAAAGGCTCCGGCAACCAATCACAACTCATCTAGACGGTGACTTTGCTTTTGAAGGTGAATGCGTGGAGTGGGCGGCGCCAAAGTATGCTTTCTTTCCTTTAGCCTCGACGCCAGGGTTTTGTGGCTCGCGGAAGGACGACCCTGGTTGGAGATGATGGTAACCGCGAACTCTCGCTCCCGTTCGCGGTACTTGGGGTCAAGAGTGTACCACGTTGCAAGGGCACAACGCCTCCCTCTTTCCACGGGAAGCACACCGTGGAGGTTTTCTGCACCCGCCGAAAAAGCCACAACACGGCCACACTTGGGTTTCACAGAGACCTGCAAGGAAGTAACATGTGATCGTGGTGAAACAAAGCTGTATGCCGTAGGTGCATATAAACGTACAGGAGGTATTTGTTTGGTGTTATACATTCGGTGATTAAATAATAATGTGATACTGCGTGCTTCACCTTCTGTTGAATATATTTTAATTACACACTTGACGGTATTTGAAAAGCTGGTGGCTGTTCTAGTAGCTTTTTGCTCATGATCAGCACTTATCCTTCACCCTACCACCAACTCTTTTTAAAAGGGAATCTGTACATTATTGAAGAAGCTGTGACACGTCACCAGAGGTGTTAAATTTTGGTCCTGAATTGTTGGCAATGGCTCAGATTTTAGGCGCCGCAAGCTTTGCACAAATCAACGGTGCTCGCGGTAAATTTAACTCGAAAAAATTACATATGTGAGGTCAGATAAGCAATTGTCTGGACCTGGAAACTTTGCGTCGGATATTCAAACTCTCATGCAGCCAAGCATCAAAGGAAACAAAAATGTAGCTGTTATTAAAAGCTGCTTTTAGACACAAGTGCAGACAGTATTAAAGCAATCCGATTAAGCGAGTGTTTTGATATCTCAATCACACAAAGCCTAACCAAGGTAAAACCAACACGAAACATGGCTTAACCAGCAACCTTGCATTCCTTCAATAAGCCAATGATGACATATGTATTGCAAAAATTAAAGTTTCCACATCAAGAGCTCATGTAGCCATTACACTAGTGGTCACTGCTCATAAAGGTGTGGAATTTAGGACTCAATTTAGAAACCTCTGGTCCAAAAATCCTTGCACTTGATGAAACAAAGTGAAAAAAATGACTCGAAGGCTTTCATGGTGGTAAAAAATAAAAAATTCACAGCATATCAACGGGGTGAATGATGATGAGTGGGCGAAGCTCCTGAGGGGAAATCATCGGTAAAACCGTGACTCTTCAGTGAAAGTTCGCCCACTACATCTGTGTCCGAACGTAACTTCTAGAAAGTCTCGCTTAAACCGCGCGTCGGCACCTTGGGGCTGAGCTCGCCTGATGCGTTTTGCAGACGCCTCACGAGCTCTCACTGCATCGGGGTCTGCCTGCCGATACGCGCGCTTTCTCGCCGCTTCCCGTTCTCTGACGTTTTGGAGATCCTCTTCGCGCCGCAGCCGTGCCGCTTCGCGTACGGCAGGGTCCTCGCGCCGTTGCCGTGACGCTTGGGCCTCTCGTTCTCGAACGCTGGGATCTTGGCGGCGGCGGCGCGCAGCCAGACGACACGCTTCGGCCTCCCGCTCTCGTACGGCAGGATCTTGGCGGCGGCGTCGCGCAGCTTCACGGAGCGCTTCTGCCTCGCGGGCTCGCACATATGCAGCCTTATCCATCAGGCGACTCCGAGCGCGCGCCAACAGCGAACGGATTTTATTACAACGCTCCCCGCCATCTAGTAAACAATCCAAGAACTAAACTAGAGGTAGCCACGCCATCTAGTAAACAATCCAAGCGCATCTTTTCATCATATACAAGTACCGCCATCTAGTAAACAATCCAAGAACTAAACTAGAGGTAGCCACGCCATCTAGTAAACAATCCAAGAAATAAACTAGAGGTGGCTACATACATACGTCGAGGATGGACAGACCCACGCCTTAAGGAGCTTCGCCCCTAAAACAAAACAAAATAGCGTACGTTTATCTATTACTAAGTAATCTATAAGCTTGACTGATAACATTTAAGAAATTTTATCTTCAGCCTGATTTTAGAAATACAACCAACATGGAAACGGTACGCAATAAATCTGCTTTCATAGGATTGTGCAACAGTGCACCATCATCATCATTTTAGTAAAGCACTATTATCCTAGTTAATGAAGGGGGAAATGTGAATATGGTGCCCACCTCTATATTGCTCTTGTTCTTGGCAAATACAAATTCGCCACCCTGGAAGTCGTCGTTCAAGTAGAGAACAGAACTGGAACAGATGAATATAAGAACAATATATTACACTACTGAGTCCACGACGGCACCAGCCATGAATTGGCATCAGCAAAAAACACTGACGAAGGGACAAATTGCAACACAGAAGCCTTTGCAATAGCATTCGATTCAGGAAAAGAAAAGAAATAAGATAAAAGCGAATTCGCACTTTATGCTCCACTGAGGAATAATAGGCTTAGACTTGTAGGATGATAAATACGCGAGACTAGGATTTGAAGGGGCTGTGAAGACAAAATACATCGATTCCTTAAAGACTGTTACGCACAATAAAAATGATACCAGCTGTACTGCAAATTTCGAACAAAAAATGTCGATATTAAGGAAAACAGATGATGCAGTGGCAACTCGCCAGCCACTTACAATAAAATATCCTTACAATATCACGGTATCCTGTTTGTACAATTGGTGGGCCACTGACCCAAGGTACCACCAAGAAACACGACCAGATGATTGCAGTGGGGCCTCTAGTTTCGTACGATCATGTCACTAAAATGCAAACGGGCGTTTAACACACTGAAAACGCCTTCTGTTTAGTGTTCCTTTATTAAGTCACTGCTGAGTTCATGCAGAATAAAATTTGAATGTTTTTCAACATTTTGGGTTTTTCTTTTAAAAAATGTCTTTAATGGCAGGGAGGAAGCTGTGTGTGTTACCAGAGACTAGTTATTTCAGATGACACAAGGCCATACTTTGTCTTTACGGCCCCTTCAAAAAAAAAACTGATTTAAATTAAACTGCTTTAATACTCAATGGTGTGAATGCAAAGGAAAAAGTGGGGGGTGAATGAGCCATAACAGAAATGTCTAATCTCAGCATACCACAATGAAAGCCGCAACCCCACAATGGGCTTGTAAAAAAGAGGAAAGTTGCATCAAATTCAATGCTCCTTTGACTGAAGAAACCAGGAGTATGCTTTTGAAAAACATCACAAAAGCTGAAGGTGGCGCGTTGATCGGCTCAATGACGGGGAGCGACCTAGCCTACCTGACACCTAACCTCATAAAATGAAAAAAAAAAAAAAAAAAATGGGTGAAAAAAACATGAGGAAGTCAAGAATTCTACCATGCAGGACAAAGTGACCTATCGCACCTACATTTTACTTTACGCCCGCTTCTAAGCAGACAGAGAGCAACTTGTCATCCGTTAAGGCTATCAGAACTTCTATCGACGCAACAATCAGATATCAGGTTGTGTGTGCCCAATCTCCGCAGAAACCAGGGGATATAAAACACTCAAAACTATGGCCAGTGCCTGCTACGCACCCACAGAAATGCACGACAGCATAACAAAGGCCGTGCAGTGTTGTGTCTCTGAGACACCTCAAATGTGGCAGCACATTTGCTTGCAAGTTAATGCCTACTGCAGGGACCAAAGTGGCCAATGCAACCATGTTAGCCGGGAATCAACGCAACGGTATTACAACTACAACAAAATCAGTCAGCTCTGCACGGTGGCTTTTGAAGTTTTTTGGGAAGGTGTGACTAAATAAGGCCATAAGCCGGAACACTACAAAGAAAAGTGGGGTTTCAGTTGAACTTCACGGGGTAGTGAAAAAGGAAGGCTTCGCTACTACTCCACTATTACCCTGCTTTCAGTTAAAGAAGTACGAACAGAAAATTTTCGTGTTACGTTTTTTTCGCTGTTATGGGTGCCTAACAGCCTAGTAATCGTGGAACGGCACATTGTATGGTCGGTCGCAGCGTAAATAATTATTTACAGCCTCGTTCATTCGTGTCAGTTCAGTTTCGCTGAAACCAACCCCAAGGTGGGTGCCACGACAGGAGGATGCTTGCGAAGACACTGTTCTCGTCGCACCGCGGTCGGTCTAGACGCGCGCGTTACAGCAAGAGAGCGCATCCGGACCGGTTATGGTCACACACACCTAGGCAGCATGACATCAGCCCAAGAACAAAGCAGGGAGCGCAGGACAACAGCAGCCAGCACCTTGGCTACGTCGGCAGCTATGTCAGCCCTGACGTCGGCAGTTTGAGAACGAGGCGCTCAATGCGTCATGCTGATGCCAAAGTCAAAGGGTGTCTGTTCTGAGCTTTCCGATATGCACAAAGGTTAAAATTGATTTAAAATATGCTGTACTGAATGGTTCCGGTTGAAACTTCCTGGGAGATATCTCCACATAGAAAGGAAGCTATTTACACAGTTATCTCGACATTGAAATTTTGTGTCAGTACTCCTTTAATGGTGCCCATGTTTGTGATTCTGCGATGAAGGTAGATACGAACATCTACACCAGTTCACAAAAACGCATCAAAGCATGTAGCATGACGAGAATACCTGTAGTCTCTCCAAGTGTAGGCGGGCAGCTGCTTGAGACACTCGCCATTCTTCTGGAGGATACAGTTGTCGGCATGGACCGAGTGGCTCATGTCATTGCGGGCCCCATTGGAGGCGTCTGGATTCAAAATGTTGGCTTCAATAAGGAACATGCACAATGATAAAGAGGAGCACTAATGGTATACTGCAAACGGAGTGCATTTAGTGTGCCCGACATAGTGCCTTTAGGAAGCTGAAAACCTCTGTACACTTAAACGCACTCTGCTAGATGCACACACAAGAAGTGGGCAAATAAGCAGCCCATCAGAAAACAACTCTGTTATGACACCTCGTGGGTTATCACTACCCTGTGATGTGAATGACATGTGGACTGCCTACAATTCTTGCAGGCTTCTTTGAATTGCATTGTGAATTAAACACAATTATACAATGGTGAGAGCTGAATACATGCTAGTTAACACAGACGGTGTGCTTTGCAAACGACAGTTATACAACTCTGAGAGCTGAAAACTCATTAACACTCCTTTTAATATTGATACAATAGAGGATGTGTCTACATTCGCAATTCCAGGACAGATGTTATCAGGGCTGTGGTGCTGTTGAAAACCAACATTTCAGTGCGAGGAGCGATGCAGGGCTCTCAGCTCTGCTCCCCTGATTTAGTTCTGAACGTCCGGCTAAACGTTTCACAAACACCGCTAATTTTCTCTCTTTTATATGAATTGCAATGTTCAGAACACTGAATCCAGGATACTATAGTTCAAGCGTAAAAAGTTCAGCATGAGACCTTGAATAAACCCATTTCAGAGGCAGTGTAACTGTATCCCATCTGTGAGGCACTTCGAAATCATTTCATACAGCCAGCCTCGCGAATACACCGAACTCTGAAACTGCGTATTTCGTACTCAACCTACAGATCTTGTCTCTGGGAGTGGCTTCGTTTACAAGTTATTGTGTCAGGAATGTGACGTGCCATACAAAGCAGAGGCCATTTGCGAACGAATCACTTGATGCAAGAAAGACACGAACAAGGCATTGCAAACATTGCACGACAGCGGAACACATGTTTGACCTTTAGGCTACAAACCGCTGACTCAAGGACAAATTGAGAACCTCTGAAAGCTCTTTATATGAATTGCTGTCAAAAACGAATTTACCATCCCTTCGTAAAGAAAGCTGAGAGAAGCGTGAAAGCTAAAATAGCAGCCAACCTTTGCTGAAAGTGCATCCAATCAATCGTCAAACTTTCAAAGACTTAAATCACAAACAAAGAATGAACCCACGTGACGATTCTTCACGCACTAATTAAGTAAACGCATTTACAAACAATCTAAATTTACCGTATTTTCCGGTCTATAAGTCGCACTTTTGTATAAGTCGAATGCCCCTCAAAACAGCAGTTTTTCCAGAAAAAAAAACGTATATAAGTCGCACCGGTGTATATGTACAAAACGCACTTGTTAATCAGGTAAACCCTGTAAAGGATCAGTTCGTTAGAAAGTTCAGCGAAAGTACATGGTTGCGGCGGCCGTCGCCTCCGAACGCATCCCCCGGTAAGCAGTGCTAGACATGTGCATATACCGTCCAAATTCTAGACGTAACCAACTTCTCAAAAATGGTTTATTGATACACAAAGATGGCATGCACTTACAGACGGCGTTTAAGCAAAACCATCGAAGCCTTCTTCTTCCCACTTGCTAACAGATAATTCATTCATTTAGACCATAGAGCTGTGTCTCTTAACGTGCGGTGACATCACGCAGCGCACAGACACCTTTTCGAGCGCAGACCACGTGCAGCCACCGCGTACCAAATTGATTCCATACATAAGTCGCACCGATAGATAAGGCGCACCAACAAAAATTTCAGAAAAAAACTGTGACTTATACACCGGAAAATACGGTATATCGATGCATGCTTTGTGAGGTAAAGGTATGCTATTGTACTCCTTCTTCATGATCGATGCGTGTACTGTCTTATCTAGAACCGTACTCCTTTTGTGCGATTTTGCGGTGACAGTTTTGACACCATGGAAGCCCGGTTTTATGTACGCACTGTGTGTCCAGAGATGTTACCAGAGCTTTTTGGTCTACCAACCGGTCTATGGGGAGATACACTAATTTATTGACAGAACACCATCGGTCCCACTACGAGAGCCTTCACTTTAAAAATTTCACACAAAGCTGTCTGTCTCCCCCTGTGCCTAGCACTACGGCATTCTGATCGCTGATTAATTACTCCACTGTTACTTATTGACCGCACAACAACTCTTCCCCCAAACAGTCAACACTCTCTCTAGTGGAATTGTAGAGTGTGCACTCACCGGCCACGGCTGTTCTGCAGACTAAGTGAGTGTAGGAGAAGTAAAGGTGCGAGGGGACTTCGAAGTAAGACTCCACGTAGCTCCTCACATGGTCACTGGCATCCAGAAACAGTTTGGCCAGCTCTCTCTCCACCGACCCATTTCGCATAAGCTGCAATGTAAACAGCAAAGATCCCCACTGTTACGATATAATACTGGTTAATCTTTGAAGCTGCTGATGCAAAAAGAGAAATAAAAGCTCCAAAGCTCCAAGAAGAGGTCACTTCTGTTACAGTCCACTGTCAACCTCTAATTAAAATAAAGTGTGTGGGTCTATCTGTTATATAACAAAATATGTTTCACATATTCAATCACACATACAACGATGCTATGTGCCTCTCTGTGACAAAATGTGCTAAAATAAGACAAAAACAAAATGACAGACATTTCCATAGTTTCATTTTTAAGGAAATGTAGCTAGACCAGTACGGAGAATTTGGAGCGAAAATGACGACAGTCCTCACATCATGCAAGTTAGTGTAGCTGCTGTGTGACACACCTTCCTTTGTAGACGACCCAGCACATAAACGCACAGCCACTACTTAGTGAAAACACAGCACCCTTGGGGTGTGCAAGCTGCTGCGCTAAAAAAGCTTTGACCTTTGACAAGTAAAAAAATTGGCCAGATAGCTCGTTTATCCTTCTCCCACGATAAACACAGTGAAGGATTGCTGACGTCAGCTCAATTTTCCTGCATTTGCACTGCTCACATGCCATCTACTGGAACCTTTCGTTACTGGTGGACTTGGAATGCCGCCACGAGGTCTAGGCTCGGGCGCGAGCGCTTTTTGTCTTTTTGGGTCAAAGCGTTGTACTCAACCCGTATTTGTTTGTTTGCGAAAGTCAAGCGCACATGTATTTTCAATGAAAGAACACTCCCTTGTACCAGATATTTACTTACTCACTGGATTGCACGCGTCGGAGCATTGCGTAAATCCGACTGAAACCACAGGCGTTAAACTGTCCGTGCGAACGAAAACAAACGGGTTGCCAGCGAATCGTTTGGTGAACACACGCTCCACTGCAGCGAAAGGAGCCGCGGACCGTGCCACGAGCGTGGCATCCCCAAGTTGGCTTCTCTGCAGCTTACGCTGCGCGTTCCCCGTACACGTAAGCGCTGGCATCGAGGCGGCAACTGTCGGCGCTCATTAGCGCCATGATGCACTACTTGCTTCGCCACTCCTAGATGGCAGCAACATCTGAATGGAAGGCTATAAGGCGCGTTTGTTGTCTTATTCACACGTCTGTTCATAGCACAGTCAGGAGCGTGTTTCGTACCTCCCGTTGCGGCCAAAGAGTTCGTGGCTTGAAGTTTTTACGGATATGACGTCGTGAGATCTTGGTGGACCCCGGCATAAAACACTTTTGTGTTAAAATTGTGCCCTTCTTTAAAAAATGATGATGCAGCCGAGCATTTCCCCTCCATTTCTCATCACCCATCTTATTATCTAGAATGTAATTGTTTTGGACGTTTTTTCCCGCAACACCTGAACGACAGATGAGCTCTTGCTGCACGCACAATTTAACAAAATGAAAAAAAAAATCGACACGATGTCAGCCCAGTACTGTTTCCTAATTTTTACCCCTTGCAGAGTCTGATTTGTGTGAGTGACCCTCAATTTCGGACTATAGCCTTAAAGAAGAATGCACCGCCCATCACTAGGCTGGAAGACGACGAGTGAAAGACCTTGTCGTTCCCACTGCAACCTTGACCTTACATTCTGCTGCGAAGGTGCTTAGCATATTCACCAGGCTGCACGAACTCTCTCTCTCTCTCTCTCTCTCTCTCTCTCTCTCTCTCTCTCTCTCTCTCTCTCTCTCTCTCTCTCTCTCTCTCTCTCTCTCTCAAGTTTATGTTAAAAGTGGTTTCACAGTTATTCTAACCAGACAGTCTTTTGAATCAACCAAACTTGCATTGTGTTTTCATGGTCCCTTTAAGAGTGTCACTCTTGAATTATGCAATGCCAATGACAAATCTGAAACGACAAGTCCTATGGCAAGCCCAATACTAAACTTACCAGAGCAATTCGACCCGCCGTTATCCCTTGGAACGTCTCGAATTTGCTGTGGGGAGACGTTTTGCCATCGTATCCGTCCCCAGTCTGTGCTGCCACCTAGGGAGAAAGTTGAAAACCTGAGGCACTGTGCCCATGGTGCCATAATAAGGTGTCCGGCACAAGGGAACGAACGAGTGAGACTAGCGGCCAAGTTGCTGCCTACAGTTAAGGCAAATCTTAACATTGGTGAATCGCAAAGAAATGAAGCCAACTGAGAAGCATCTCGACCCCTAATAGAAGACCTTGAAAGTGGAATGGGGTGTCAAACACTTGGTGCAACCACAACTAAATAGATAAATACAGTCTAGTCCACTTATAGCAATATCCAAGTGCCAAGGAATTCCCATCGTTATAACCGATAATTGTTATAAGCGGGTTGCGAAATAAAAAGACGGAACAGAGCTCAAAACATTTTATTCGCATGCCAGCAAGGTCGTACTACTACTAATTTGCGGAAAAGAAGCCACAGTCGGTAACCTTTGTTTGCCGCGTGTGAAGCTAGCACAAATCTTTTCCGAGAGCATCTATAGGTGCTTCACCTAGCTGAGTTAAATGTCCTTGGAAGAAACAAAGTCCCCCAGGCACTGTGTCACACATCGGGCCTCCTACGAAGACACTACCTGAGTACGCTGCGCAACCGCGTCATTAGAGTCGTCCCTGTTGCACTTTTGATGCACAATATCACCGGATTCAATCGTTATATCCGATGTCGTGGCACTGAAGCATTGTAATAAGTGGTTTATTTTACCATAGAAAGAATACAAAAGTTGACGGTGCCATAGCTATTCATCGTTATATCCGATATTCGCCGCGAGCTCGACATGTAGGTGGCGACAGTGTCGCGCTGCTAGTGTGGATGCTCCGCTGAGCGGCCCGTAAGAATGCACACTACGGGCGCGCTTCGTGCTTTTTTCTCGCCGTATGTGCGCGCGAAAGGTGCAAACAAGAGTGGTATGCTGTAGTTCGGTTCTTCAACGTTCAATGTATAGCATGGAAGCGGCAGTCAGTTTCCTTTACTACGCCAAAAAAAGCGACGGCTCATCGGGAATCTCAGAATGGCCGTAATTGTGACAATGAACTTGTACGCTGTGGCTTGTAGCAAGCTCGATCTTTCTAGACTATGGCTTTGAGCCTTCAATAAAAGCATAAATAGAAACAAATCAGGAAGCCTCGATCTCTGAAAGTCAGTTTACAACGGCAATCTCAATCGCTTTCACTGGTAGCATGACGCATTTTTGCATTTGTGGGATGCCCTGAAATGGTAACACTACTTAATTGCCCCGAAATTCTTTCTAAGAGCTTACGATATTTTTTGTGTGTTCAAAAGGCAACATAAAATTACTGAATTTTGATCAGCGCAGAGATATAAATGTAACCGCTCTAACGGGTCTTTTAAATGAAATTTTAGCGACTCTGAAGGAAGGTTTGATGAATAACGGTTTCAGATCACTTATTTACGGCTTTCGTCGCAAGTGAACTTGCGAATTGAATTGTCAACGCACGCAGTACAATCAACATCTCATGTTTAGCTAGGTTTTCGCAAAGTGACAAGCAGGTTTACAGTGTGCAAACCAAGCTTCTGGGACCTCACAGTGACCACAAATTTTCTGTTACGGCTGCTGTTGACCATTTGCGTTCCTTTTAAAATGCAACAGCGAGATGTGTTTGCATTCTTGCATATAAGGTCGCTTACGAACCCTAAAGATGGCAATAAATGAAGTTGCGCTGTTGCAGATGTAGTAAAACATTTCCTTTTTATTTCTCGTTGCGAATCAGCGCAACGAGTTCCCGGTAACTACTTTGTTTTGTAAACTGAACATCGCCTTTGTCTTGGCATTTAATTCTTGGGGATTGGTTAAAAAATGGAATTCTGTGCATTTCTTTTTTTTTTTCGGGAAGAGGGGGGGGGGTGGAGAGGGGGGGTCCTGCCAACGTTGCAAGAGCAGAGAGAAGAGAACGCATGTAACGCGAAAAGCCAAACTATGGTTATCAGTATTACTTACAATCGAAACTACACTAGGCGTTGTGTTCTGTAGCGATGAAAAAGCAGCACTTTAACACGTATTTTCAAAATTAATTAACCCCCCTTTGGTCCGAGATTGTCCAGGAATTGTGGCTCGCCTTTTTCAAAAATGTATTGAAAGCAAGCATTGTGGGAAAAAATAAAAAAAAAAAACAGCGAGTCATGGCACACACCCCTCACACATGTGGGCAACAACGTGCATTATATTACGCGTTTCTTCCTCTTTCTTTAAACTTAGGTCCACCTTAAGAGGTTAAGACGTGACCATATTAAGCATTTGGTTATGCTGAGTGAGACACGTTTCTGGACAACGTGATTCATGCCGGATTTGAAAATTATATATATGAAAATGACACACGAAATGCCATATGACAGACGCAAACTCACAACTGCTTAATTTTACCGAAAAATCCCCCCTAAATACTCTTGCGCATCCATAGAAACGTATTTTAAATAATACGTAAAATTACCAACTCGATGCAGTTGAATGAATGTTTATTCCTCCTCAGTGTAAACAACGACTGTCCAAAAATGGTATTTATTTTAGAAATATACGGGAAGGACACGATCACACAGGCGCTTGCTGGTGTAAAATACGTGTCCAGTAATGTACGGGCGATAGCGCACGGGTCGTGTGCAGTGTAAATGTTTTTGGTTGTTTCTTCTTTCTATAAGGACACAGCGCAGTTTTACAAGGGTGTGGAATTTGCACGCGTATGCACAGGTCTTGTCGCTTCTTACCCGTTTCGCGTACTAAACTTTTATCCTTAAATAATCACCACGCCACCTTCAAAAAGCACCCTTCGACATTCCCGAAACGGCAGACGACTGCACTCAACAATAGGAAAAGTGCAATGTGTGGAAGCAATGTTCACACTCAAGCGGTGACCACGGCGAAGATGTTTCGTGGGATTAAACCAGCGCATTAACCCTCAACGGCTGCTGATTATTGCGTTTCTAGAGGAAATGCGGAAGCAGAGGTAACTATGTCATTGCTTACTGCCAAACAAGCACACATATTGGTTGTTTTGTCGTGTGCAGCACGCGTCTTGCGCCGCACGCAACGTGAAAAAGCAGACGACGCGAGAGCGCCATCCACACTAGGAGCGGTTCGTCCCGCCGCCGCCAGGGGCCGACTCTGTTCGCGCTCGGGGCGAATATTGTTATAAGCGGTATCGTTATAAGTGGACTCGACTGTATACCCTAAGTGACGCAACATTGCTTCAGTGTCAGCTTCTTTCCCTTTGTATGTCTGTCGTTAACCTAACTGCCACTGTCCTAGTTGGCTTACTCTTCATGAAACGGAGGGGCAGGACAAAACGACACAGTCTCTCACACCGACAGACATCCCTTACCCATACAAACTTATTGCTAGGGCTGAGGCTCGGACTAGTTGGTTTACAATGCAAAGGAAGGGAACGAAGCAGAATTCGACGCGACACGAGACAAAGAAAACGATGACTGCTCCCTTCTTCGCACAACACTGTGCAGTCAGTATTCGTCAGAGGAATGCACAAGCCTTCCGTTTTCTCTTCTTTTTTTTTCTTCCATTTTGTAATGAGCTAATTTCACATGTGAAGTTAGTTATAGCAAGAAATTTAAGTTATAGCAAGAAATTCATAACAGGCAGGACTGCTGAAACTTAAAGGGACCCTGCAGCACTTACTGCTGGCTATTCGGAACACCTTTTGGAGTAAAGTCTATCGTGCCAGCAATCTCCTCCCGCAAGAATGATCAAAATCTGTCCAGTACCACTGCAGCTGTACAAGATTAAAAATTGTGCATAATCGTTCCCTCTAAACTACGCACTCTCTCCTGGAGAGGGGGCGGCTTGTGATGTTCTCTCTGACGGAGTTAGCAAGCTAGGGGAGTTTGCCTTTTTTCTCGGCAACGTAGAGTAGTTTATTTCCGCTGTGGCATGAAAAAAGCACGCATTGGTGGTTGCTCACAAGCACACGCTCAAGCTGGTAGGTCGTTTTTGAAGCAATAAATGCTTGTTGTCACGTAATCTGGTTCAAAGCAGGGTGTCGGAACGAAACGAAAACCAGAAACGAAAAACGAAAAAAAACAGAATTTTTGGCCGGAACGAAAACGAAAACGTAACGATATTTATTACATCGTTCAAAAGCGAAACCGAAAAAATTTCGTTTCGGTTTTCGGTTTGAGTGGCAATTTCATGTGTTTCAGGATTCATTCAATTTCCATTCAGCGAAATGAGAAATTGCCGTCGATTGCTTGCATGAAATCGTCTTTCGTCTTGCTGCCTGCTTCCATACTCTCTCCGTTTGTGCCGATAGGCGCGCTGCTGAGGTCCACGCGTGATTGCCACGGGCATCTGGCTTCGATGCAGACGTCGCAGCATTATTTATTTATTTAGTTTAATAAAATACCCACATTATCCCTACGGCATTGTTTAGGGGGTGTGATACATAAAGAAACGAATATCCTAAAACACGACATAAGAACAAGGAGCAAAGCGTACAACCTTTTGCATACACCACTAGCAGTGCAAAAAGCAGATTACAGCCGCACACTCAATGCAAACTGCTACAAATCATGTTGCCCTTGTAAGGAAGTGGTGCCAGAGCGCAGTGGAAAATATTTCATAAGGAGCACAGAAGCAACGATGTCGGGCAGGGCACTCCCATATATTATAGTATTTTAGAAAAATACGCTTGCAATGCGGAAGTGCGCAATAATTATTCACCAATTTTCGTGCTGTTATCCCTTCGTTCCAATATATACGGTGGAAGGGGGGGGGTTGCTGAAGGTACTGATGGTAATTCATTGCTACATACTCGCACACAATATCTTTTAAGATTAAAAACTGGGTTTTTCAGTGTTCCGTGAGACAGACCGTTTTAAACTTTCAACAGTAAGATCACAACTATACGAGTTTTTCAAAAATTATATTTAAACAAAATTATTAAGCATCACTTCATTATCTTTAACGTAATTTCACAATTCTCAATACTTTTTAACAATTTCATAAATATCAATTTTTCTCGCGCAAACACGAACCGTTATGAACCGTTACGAACCATTATTTTTTTCGTTCTGGAGCCGAGATGAAACGGAACTTTTATTTATGGAACGAAACAGAAACCGGAACGAAAAACATTTCGTTCCGACACCCTGGTTCAAAGTGAAGTATATTGAGTTCGTCTCTCCAACTCCGCAGCACTCAAAACACACACACAAAAAAAACAAATATGCACGTACAAGTTCAGGCATAAGATAGGTTAATGGACAGCACTGACGACGACAGACCGTCACCGGAAATGCGAGAAATAGACTGCAGCATTATCCAGCAACAGCCAACACAACAGCCACTGCTATAATAACGTAGTTAAAGCTAAGGGAAATAATAAGGGAAACAGAAGAGAGCACAATTGATCGTCCTGCATCTTTCACAGAGATTTGTGAGCATACCGCTTCACATGCACATGTATTATTCGGCTCAGCTATTCCTGGCAGTGTAATCTAAACGTCGGGCAGCTTTCTTTGCACTACTGAAAGTGTGCTGCAGGGTCTCTTTAATGAGTACGAAGCAAGAGCTAAAGGTGAGAAGTGTTTTGGATATGCAGTTAGGGAAATAAACAAGCTTTGAGAAGCCTGGCTCAGGAGCTACAGCACATGCATTTACACAGTGCGTTACAACAATGAGTGAACGGCTTAAAGATTTTTCTCCTGCATGACCCAGTTCCTGTTTACGCTCGAACTTTACGTGACGGTTGTATTTTGTGGTCTATTTTGTTTCACATCCAGCTATAACATAACGCGTTTTCTATAACCCCTTTGAATCCTCGAAATGATTTTTACAAATATTCTTTTTTTCCTTAACTATTGTTGAATGTAACGATCTCCCTAATGAAGTAGCTATGCAGCAGTCATTGACTTCACTTGAAAAGCGTTTGTATTAAGATATGTCTTTTTACTGTTGCGCAATTTATGTGCTATTGTTTTTTTTTTGCCTTGTTTTGTGTGTATTTGTATTTACTTACCTGCGCCCACCCTGCAAAAGTCTCGAGAGAGACTGCGGATTTTACGAAATAAAATAAATAAATAAATAAATAAAACAATAAAGGTGCTTACTTGCTTATTAAGAAAACGAATAAAAATGATTTTCATTTACGGGACACCTATGGGCCATGTCAGCGACCTTGACTACTGTCATAGGGTGGCACAACCTGAAGTTCCGCCCCTATTGTTCCCAGTGTCAAACAAAATAGATCGCAAAATATGACCTCGGCGTAAAGTTTGAGCGCAAACGAAGGACTGGCTCACACGGGAAAAATTTTTAAAGACGCTCACTTATCGCTGCGATACACTGTATAGACTTAAACCTAAGTGCACTTACACTGGCCAACGTCAGCAAATAGGAGCACTCGTTCTCAGTCAGAAACCCCTCGGCCACAACACGAGTTCCGTTGAGAGCTTGCCGATCCTGAACAACCCTGACACTCCCAGCGTCAAAAGACGGGTGGTCCCTTGTGTTGACTTTCACCTCTGCAGGGGCCGCTGTCTGCGTGGATAACGAGTGAGTTCGCCATCTTTCAGTGATCACCAATGACAAACGACATTCGAGGCACATACTGCCAGTTCTTCAAAATAGAAAACAACCACAAAGTGCTTCCCTGAACACTGCAACCAGCGTAAAATTAAAGGACCCGCATCCAATTAACGGACAGAGTGTGGAAGTTGCTCAAATATAGTTGCTTAAAGGGACCATGAAGAAAAAATACAACTTTGTTTAATTTGAAAGAACTAGAATTTGGTGACACACCTAGATTCATTCCAGCCACAGAAGACGTTTATTTAAACGAAAAAATGCAACAAGTATGGAAAAACTCCCAAATTTCACGTTACACTGATGTAATATGGGCCACCATTAAAAGCATAGTCATCAGCATGTTGATGATGATGGTTGGATGTTAATGGCGCAAGGCCAACTGGGGCAAAGAGCACCAATCAGTGTGTTAACGACAGGTTGGCCTTCAAGTGATGCGATCAGATGGAACTACAGGACCAACTATGATCGCCCCCTCACATTTTTTTGGCAGTGATTCCGGTTGGCGGCTGCGATTCTCACAAAAAGATTCTTTGATGTCATAGAAAAATCTCTACAAAGTGACTGCGGAATCGCCACTGCTTTGCCCATTTTCCTTAATATCTGTGTTATCTGTTCGAAGTTTGCGGTAAAATTGAAACCATTCTTATCAGGACAAAGCAGTATTCTTAATGAACGAAACTTCATCTTCACGGCACCTTTAACCATCGCTACGTGCAAGTTATAAAGACCAGAAAAAGTAACACTCTGTTCAAAGATGACAAGTTATGAAGGAGGAGGCACGTACCGTGTTCAGCTTCAGCTCGATGGCTCTCAATGCTTCCTCATCTTGCTCCCGACGTTTGACGTAATCCACCACTTCCTGACACCAACGAGAACAACAAAGGAATGCTTTGGACCAAGAAGACAGAAAATGTTTCGGGTAGCATTCAAGCGGCTGCTATGAAGGAGATCGCCTCGTGAAAGCCAGCAAAAGCACTGATCTGGCATCCTAGCCATTTAAAATTCCACTCCTCTCAGCAAAGCTGTTGTAGCAGTACCGTATTTTGGCGCGTATAACCCGCACCAAAAATGCGATAATTTTAGTGGCAAAGTGGAGGTGCGGATAATACGCGGGGTTTTTCCTGTAGTGCAGCTTCACGGCAATGCACGTTGTGCCGTGAAGCTGCTAAGCAGTAACGCTGACTAAGCCTTTCATGGCAGCGATTGCACAAAACATACAAGGACAAGAAAGAAAAAACAAGGACGAAAACAAGAAAAAAACAACACAAACATCATGTATGGAACCAAAGATGACCTTGTGTACAACAGTGAGGACTGCGGCTCAAGTGATAGATCTAGCGAGAGCAGTGACAATGAGTGAATTGTGGCTTTCACCTTGCAGTCAGTGTATTCTACTTGCTAAATATACACTTTTTCTGTCTTCATAGTATGGGATGTGTTGCTTAAGGTAGCTTTGGTGCAGCTTTTCCTGTATCAAATGTGCGGTCAATACGTGAGGATTTTTTTTTTTAATTTCCCGCAGGCTGAAGGTGACGGTGCGGGTTATACACGCGAAAATACGGTAACTGCATCTCGCATAAAGTACATTACTATAGTTCAAAGCACAGCCTTAAAGCTAAGTTACAGTTTCCCAAAGAGATTAGCGACAACTATAAAGACACTCTCTCGATATCCTGGTTCTTGTGTCGTTCAGTTGTTCTCTTCTTTGCGTATGTGTGTGCTTCTAAACCAGTTCAAACACCGTGTATGTCAGGAATCCTTCCCACTACAGTGGTCACTTTTCAAACTCCCACTCTCAACAACCACCGAACGCAAGGTATGCATCGCATCCGGCTCCTGTCTGGCCTGAACTTTAGTTTTAGGAGCCATGTTCATGAGTGCTGATGATAGAAAAGAAAAAAGGCTGTCCCAACTTATTAAACAACCCTTGTGTTACATAACTTTTGTGCATTACAATTAAGCTGCAACTTCCCCTTGAGCTTCTTTTTTATACAAAAGCTTAACTTGGTTGGTTGAAAATACAACAGCTCTGGTGCTCAGACAGTGCACAAAATTTGTGACAGCTCAATGATTAAAAAGCAGAGTAATTGAGCTGAGAAAAAAGTTTGGTAAATTTAGGTCTGGGTGGCATTTGCACTGGTAACCAATGAACTGCGAGACTGGCAAGCATGCCCACCACCACCCCAGCTCCACAATTCTAACTAAAGCTGTACCAAGTGAATGCATTGTGGCCTCTCACTTAGAAACGTTGGTTAGAGACATGTAATGGGATAGAGACGTGTAATGTAGCAGGCTCAAAACTCTCTATATTACTCTATACAGGTAATTTGAGTGCGCAAATAGCAGCAATCATAAAAGTAGCAGAGTATGCTCCCACTAAATTTTTTCATTTCTTGGCAATACAAATGTGGGTTTCTGCTGAGTTGTAGTAACTGAGAGAAATAACAAGAGGATGTGTTAAGGAATTAGACATTCAAGCGATTGCAATAACTACGACATAAAGAATGCTTAGGTGGTCTCATAATTTTTTCGCCTTACTTACCTGTCTTGGCGTGAACCACGAATCCTGCGTGTTTGGGAGCCGCGCATAAAATGCCTGGTTGTACCACATGTCGGCATCGTCGGGCAGCAGCAGCAAGTAAGACTGTGTAGCTTCGCAAGCTTTTTGTAGTTCACCCACTGCAAGTGTTTCAGAGGCGAGAGATCAGTGCAAGCCAGAAGTTTAATTCAAGCTCGCCTCTGTTCAAAAAAAAAAGTTCCGTTCCAATTATGTGTAACTAGAAGTGTGCTAACATTCCAAACTACGCATACTCCGCGGATAACGTTTTCTGTTCAATTTAACTCGCTGTGCAGTCTTACCATTCAAAGTACTTGAAGTTTTCGAATAATGAAGCACTATAAGTTGCCTCTGCCGCGCAACATGCACGCTTTCAGGCTTCACTGCACAACATGCCTTTTCTGCTTGGCTTTATCGCACGACGTCGAAGCTGTGCAGGAAAGCCTGACACGTGCAAGCTTCGCTCGAAACAAAGCTAATTATGGTGCATGCATTGCCTGGAGATGATATTGCTGCTTGAGTAAAATATATGAGCTTAAAATAAGTTTCCCACCGATACGGTCACATCAGTGAGAAATTGAGAGTTGGCACTAAGGTCGTACCAGTCACTAGCATTCCCAGCCTCTTTTCAACGATGGGAGGGTCCAGTCAAAATATGTACTCACTGTAATCACTGTATTTACTGTGATCAATTTTTGGTTCACTGTTTTGTCACTGTATTTATCTAGTCCTTTTTTCTTTTATGTATCAGTTCGCTATGAAGCCCTTACTGTCTAAGTTATCTTTTTTTTTAGAACCTCTGTTCACACTAGAGCAAGGACACATAACCAAAAATTTATTTCATTCGATTTGCATTCAGTTTTTACTATTCATATTCAATTCATTGTTCCAAAAACTTAATATTCCGACACCTCTACTAGTGAATTTGCAACAGGGCCCATGAAGAAAGAAGCGATTCAGAATGCAATGTAAAGTAGTTTGCTGCAGTGCTCTAACTTTCCAAATTAATCGCCTGTATGTTGCAAACGCGCTCGCACGTAATACAGTGGATTAAGAAAAATGTAAATCCAATAAGGAAAACGAAGGTTTCTGATAGATTGCCAGCTACGGTATTTCTTAAGGCGTCAGTAGCTTGAGTAATAATTTTTGTAGCAATAAATCTTTGTTTTACTCAACATGTTTTAGCTTACCCTAACATTAAAGCATTAGTATTCCCCCTGAAATGCCTTCTAAAGACAGTGGGAGTGCACTAGACATATATCCAGATAACTAGAACCCTTTTTTTTATAAAAGCTTGTCTGTACTGTTATACAACAGCACATATAATAGTGTGCACCTGTACATGCAATGGTGCACGGTAACGGCTCACTAATTCAAACTTCATCCAGATAAAAAAACCAAATCAAACCAAGTTCAAATCAAACCAAGTTCAAAATAATTAAAGCCAAACAAAAACTGCCCGACAACCACAAAGAAGTCAACGTCCTGTGAAACACCAATTTTTGGGGAGGGAAAAAATATTCATTATCGTACTCTGCCTGTCATCCTCAAAGCTATAAGCTGTGTGCATAATTTTTCTGCCCAGCACTCAAACATGGTGGCCAATATTTTTGTGCTTTGTGAAGAACTAAACAAACAGGACATGATATTGAATTCTTTCTATAATCAGCTAGACAAATGCCCCATTAGCATTTGATTGATTGACTGTAGGGTTTAACGCGCCGACGCAACGCAGGCGATGAGGCGCGCCGTAGTGGAGGGCTCCAGATTAATTTTGACCACCTGCAGGGGATCTTTAACGTGCGCCGAAATCTCGAACACACGAGCGTTTTTGCTTTTCACCTCCATCAGAAAAGCGGCCGCCGTGGCCGGGAATCGAACCCACATCCTCGTGCTCAGCAGCACAATGCCTCAGCCAGTGAGCCACCGCAGCGGGTCCCATTAGCAATTACTCCTCTTCTTTGTTTACCCATATCGCTCCCATTTTGCACGAAAAGGCTTCTGCCATGCCTCAATCAGTGAAAGTGCCACCGCAGCAATGTCCCCAACAGCTCCACAATCAACAGGGCTGACATCCTGCAGCATCTCAGCAACGAATTGGCTGACACCACCTCTGACCGGCAGTATGCCTGAAAGCTACATGATTTGGCAAGTCGACAACGTACCCGCCGCGGTGGCTCAGTGGCTAAGGCATTGTGCTGCTGAGCATGAGGTCGCGGGTTCGATTCCCGGACGCGGTGGCCGCTTTTCTGACGGAGGCGAAAAGTAAAAACGCCCGTGTGTTCGAGATTTTGGCACGCGTTAAAGATCCCCAGGTGGTCGAAATTAATCCGGAGCCCTCCACTACGGCGCGCCTCATCGCCTGCGTTGCGTCGGCGCATTAAACCCTACAATCAATCAATCAATCAATCAATCCAGTCGACAACTTCGGCAAGCAACGTCACTGGCTCCTCCAGTTGACAAGCTGGTTAGTAAGCCGCCTCCAATTAACAAGCCAACAACATCCAAATGGTGGTGTGTCACTGGCAATCCGCATTGTTGCCTCAGAGTGGCAAGTCAGACCATTAGGCAGTCCAACAAACCAGTCGTCTTGATAGGCCATTTGGTAAGCCATGTCTGATTGGCAAGCCACATTATTGACACTTAGAGCTGATTCAAGCACGCACTAATATTCTGCAAGGAAAGAGCAGGACAGTGTGATCCCCATCTCCTTTGTACAGAACCATTACTTCAAACAAGTAACATCTGTAATAACTAATAAACAAATTTTGACTCCCAATCTATAAGTACTATATTTGAGAACTCAAGCACACCTACGATTTTTTGAAGCAAATACACAGGAAATAGAAAAATGACCTATTCTGTAACACCATTTTGTATTCCCAAGACAAAACACGTAAGGAAAAAAGTGAAAACTACGACATGCGGCTGACGTCATTTGCACTTATAGCTAACAGAAATAAGAAGTGAGATACGCAAATTGTTAATTAACTGCAAGCAAGGCAATATAGCCTACTATTTCTCCAGGAAATTCATTTTCCCCCTTCTCTATACGGGCTTCCATTTCTTAATTCTATGAGATCACCAACCGATGGAAGTTCTGGCAATCCTCATCAACTGCGTAAAAATCCTGTTTCAACTGTACATTCATATGTAGTGATGAATGATTCGAATCGCCACTAAAGTAATAAATTTTCATTCACAATAACAGGCTTTCTAATGCATAAAGCCATGTAAAAGTGCAAGTGGATTTGAGCGGCAAATTCGAATTATTGAAAATTTCAAATTAGCTAAGAAGCTAGCCATTGTTGGATAGCCAACGCACCTTTGCAAGGCAACAGAAAATAACGGTTCTGGCAGACGTGACGAGAAAGGCAGGACTTACAGTGGTAGTACAAGTATTGAAGGTAGTGGTACAACCCAGCAAAGAAGTTCGCTTGTTGGCGACCAGCCAGGAATGAAAGCTGATGCGGGCATTGTTCTTTGCATTTGAGGGCCGCGGCAAAGTGACCTGACGACACGTGGAAAACAGAAGAAAAAACACATCAAGTCAATAAACACCTACATGCGTAAAGCAGGAATGATTGACAGGATCACTGCCTCTCGCAAGGCCGGCTAGCTGTCAACCGCTTATATTCACAACAGGCGTGCCATAACTCCAAGGCATTTGCCAGATAAACATCCACGTCATTATGTTTGCTTGTGCGTCAGAGCTATTAGATTGGACGTTTACACAGGAACAGCCTTTGTACTGCATAATGCTTTGTTTCTGAGGTCAACACGATGGTTTGAAAACGTAACTTTTTTTTTTCAGTTAAAAAACATCTTTTGTCGCAAAAATGGAGCAGAGTGAGCTACTAAAGGCTAGTTCTTTCAAATTGAACAAAGTTGTGTTTTTTCCTCATGGCTTTCTTAAACACCACGAGCGATAGGACATCTTTCGGGCACAGGAGCTACCTGCAGCGACCTCGGAGAACTCGCGCATCTTGAATCCGCCAGGCACGAAGTCATCGCAGAGGGTCCGGCAGTCTTCTTCGGCCTCCAGGTAGCCCAGGACCACTCTTTCGACCAGGCCCGCACACTCGGAGTACTCCTTCTTTGCGTACAACTTCACAGCCTCGCGAAACAGGCTCTGCAGTACGCACGAAACGTGAAAGAAAAGAGTAAAATGTGCAAAACAAGAAACTGCTGCGCATTGACTATGAATAATCTGCACTCCCTCCTTTGCGGAACTGCCAGGCCTGCAAGATGAGACAGGCCTTTTGGTTTGGTCTTGAAAGCAATGAAGCTAACAGGTCAGACACGTTTCGCACCTGCCTAACCACCCCCTTTGGTCACAAATTGAGATTCAGGCGGCTAAAAAAAAAATTGTCGAAACCTCAAAATGGGAATTCTTGGATAGATGTTGAAGCCACTCGGCTATACACTGAGCCCTGTTAAAATCGGCTTCGGTATTAAGCATCAATGCATTTCTAGAGAGACATTTCTCAAGAGGCAAATTTCTGGAGAGACATTTTTCAAGAGGTAATATAAGAAGTTTGATATCAAAGAATGATGGCCCAAGGGTCTTTTATTTAGTGGTTCCATAAGACCCCTGGTATTCATACGAAGAGCTATACACTCAGCCCTTGCAACACATTTTTAAGGGAAAATATAACGAGTCTGATATCCAACTGTGAAGGACCTTAAATACCGCCGCAAAGCCTCACTTATCTGTGCAAAGCACTAACACTGAGAGCCTTTAAAGTCACCTTCCTTACCATACAGAGCTGCATTGATCAGAAGAGACTTTTTAGGGGCAATAGAGCAGGTTTGCATGTGGATCTGAAGGCCCTACGGCCTTTAATCAGTATAATTATCTTGTGCAACGAATTGGTAGCACATCAAGCATTACAATCGACTGACATGCTTCCCCAGTGATTCAATTTAGAAATGCTGAAGCATTAAAAAAAATTAGAGAGAGATGCATACTGAAGTGCTGTGGATTTCAGCATCCACAGATTGATTTTCCACACAATTTCAGGTTTCCACGTGACACTTCCACATTGGTGGTGTTGGGTGATATGCAGACAGTGGAAGTACAAAGGCCACTGCATGTCTATGTGCACATAGACAGTCAATGGCCTTCAATCAATGGCAAAACATGCATGTTTTGCAACGTAATGCATTCTACGTTTTAGGCAAAAAGTATGGCCCCACCCCAGCATTGAGGCATATCCATTGTCACAGCAGTATTATCTACTACATTGATGACTGCACACTGCTAACATGGTGACTTTTACAATATTTTTAGTTTAAGAAAGAGAAACAATTTCCTTTAGGTTCTGCCTACACAATAATGGTGAACTTTGAGATTATTCTCCAAGTGTAATACTCCAACTTTTTTTTTTAAATCTGCACTAACTAGTCGAGGGTTTGACGGCATACTGTCTGGTCAGGAAACATGCCTGAAGCTGTTTACTGGTGACTGACCAAAGTAAAAAAATATAGAAAGACGAATATACAAAAGACCTTCGCAAAAAAAACGTGCTTTTCTTAAAGAGATAATAATAAAGGCGAGACTTCTTTTTCTTTTTCAAAGCTGGAACTGTGTCTGGTAGTTAGTTCACATGAGGAACACCTATGTGGTATACATTGATGGTCAGGTTGAATGCACCGATGCTACACCAGCAGTGCCGTAGTGGGGGCCTCCAGATTGATTTTGAGCACCAGAGAATTTTCAAAGTGCACCAAAATCTCGACACACAGGCGTTTTCGCGTTTCACCTCCATCAGAAAAGCAGCCACCTCAGCCGGGAATCGAACCCCCATTCTCAGACTCAGCCGCACAATGCATTAGCAACTGAGCCACCGCGGCAGGTCTGTGGTACACATGGAAGTACAACATAGGTACACATAGGTACCTGTGCAGATACCAATGTACCTATGTAGGTACTTACCTACCTATGAAGGACAACTCACCTGATATTCTCGGGGTTCGAAGGAAACAACATCATTTGCGCTGAGTCCGGCTTCTTCCAGGTGCTGGCTTAGGTGGAAGCTTACGAGGCTGTGGCCCGGGTTGTGCTCCAGAAACGTGTAGGCCGCCGACGCCGCTGCCTTTGCGTCCCCAATCTGGGGAGAAAAGTGATAGGTGATAGTGCGAAGACCTATTCCCTTTCGTCACAGAACGTTACTTGCACTCGCAAGCTCCAGCGAAAAATTTTCCTGCACATATGTGGTTGAGGGACTATGTGAAGCCCGTAGTTCCTCCACCACAGCGAATAAGGCACCGAGGATAGTTGAAGAGCTACGCTGCTCGCATGTTACTTATGAATCTTGCTTATGCCAACAGCATATGCATCCTTGAAAAGGAGGATTTAGTCTTGGAATATGACATATACCTATAGCTGAACACTCACTAATGTCAGTGTGCATGGTGTGCATGTGTGACTCACAACGCATCATCATTGCCATCATCCTAACCGTGCACCTCCTCCTCTAACCTAAAGGTGTGGTAGGACAACATGCATTGTCTTTCTTGTTTCTATTCGTAGCAGCCACTGCTTCTAAAACAAAAAAAAGTAAAATAAAACTAAACACGAAAAAGCTCATAATTAAAAAAACACAGTATGTGAGATTAAACATGAAAATCGCATGCATATAACAATAAGCGCATAAATAAATGTTTTTGATGCTATTCTTGCTCACGTTTGAGTTATGACAAAACTCTCTCTGTTCGAAATATTAGAGCAATAAAAAAAATCGGCGAAACTACATTTTGCGCGCGCAAGAGATTTTTCGGCTGCGCTGTTCCCACCAAAGAGCACTTGCTAACTCATAAGTTAATAAATGCCGCCTTCCCTTCACAGCAGACAAAAATAAAAACAGTTGCAAACGTACCTCAAAGTAGCATTTCTGAAGATAGTTGTAGGGCGTCCGCTCCCTGAAGTCGCGGAGCGTCGCGTCCGAAACCGAAAAGTCGCTCCAAGGGCTCGCGCACTTTCGCATACACTGAGCTTCAGTCGCCCGGGCAATGTAAAAAGCGTGAACCGTCGCGCTGTCGTCTCCACTCGCCGACTCCCCGACACGACACGTCCGCCGACATTTCACCACGATGCCGACGTGCGTTCTGTACGCGGCTAGGGCGTCGTTCAGGTGGGCCACGCATTGTTCCCAGTCCCTTCCGAGGTAAGATTCAACGGCGAGGTGGTAGAGAATCTCGTAGTCTGCGGCTCTCTCACCATGTAAGTCCGCGCGGCTGGTACGGAAAGCTGCGACCGCGAGCACGAAACAAACGGATATCCCGGTCACTCTACACATCGCGACGACATGACGGGTAGAACGGCACGCATCAAACCCGGGCGGGCCGAAATCAGCCGCGATTATCGACCAATTCTACGGGAAGCGGACATTGGCTGTCGTCTGCTACGGAGGCGCCCGGATCGTCTGTTCCATGACCGTGGGGGGGAGGCAGACCGTGGCGGCTGTAAGATGATGCCGCTGTTTTATCCAAGGTGATTTTGATGAAGTGCGCGTGATTAGATCATCGGCGAGAAAGCTCCGCACACGTCCTGCGCAATGCCGATAGCCTTCCCGGACGGACCGCGCCCGATTCACGGGCAACCCGAACCGGGCTTTGAAAGCCGGCCAAGAAAACGCGTCTTGCGCAAGGGCAAGGTCGTTTTGTTCTCTCCAGCGCGCGGCGAATGCGAAGTGTTCGGCCGGGGATCTAAGACAAAAATACTTCGTTCGCCTCCAAGCAGCAACAGCTTGTTTCCGTAACCGCGTCGACAGCAGCGAAGCACGAAGTTCCCCAACTCTACCAAAAATTCCCTATTTTTGCACCAAGCAAGATCAATGATGAAACACCATAACTCGTGTTCCAAAAACGCAATTCTAGCAGTCAAAAACAGAAGACGCAAGAGTTATATACACCACATAAACTTGCTTTATTGAATAACTTACTCATCAGTTTATTTTTTTAAACATATAAATATGGTAACCTCTCCACAAGTTCGACCAACTCGAGACCAAGAAAAAGAAAATTCTTGCGTAGGTGTCAAACAAGTTTCACAGCGGCTTGTGGCCTCCTAGCTTGGGCTTTCATACAAGCGTCGCACAGAAACACAAACATGTTACTCCATTAACTTGACGTGAGCCACACGCGGTTAAAGCTAGGCAACATATTAAAGCCCCCTTTTTTAACGTATATCACAGAGGTTATAGTGTATCATCACTTTCGCAGGGGCTATATAATCTGTACCGAGTCTCTAGAGGTAGGGCGTAACATACGGTCACCTTCAAGTGACTTATTGGCCCAAGGGTAGGAGGACAAAATACAGCGTTGAACAGCAAATGCTCAGTCACAAATATTGTTCGCTACGTCTTGAATCTTTAGACGGCCAAGAGTCATAGTTTGCAGATAAGCCGCGTTGATTACACATAGGAACCACAAAAATCAGATTTGCCTGCAGAAAAATATTACTTGTGAAGCATTTCTCATGAGTAAATCAATGCTTACTTGACGCAACCACAGGTTGGTCAATGAAGAAGGAACGGTTACGAAAAGAACGGGTATGTCAGTGCACGCATATGATCAGGCACACAGATGGAAATGATAAAACTACTCAGATTTCTGTAATATACGCAGGCTTCAGTGCGTCACCTACATGCCAGTGCACTCTTCAGAGGCAGAGTGCAAGCTTCAGGCAACAATGCAAATACAAGTGGAAGGATCTTGGAATATGAAAAGGCACATAGCAGCAAATGCACCGCTTCGACGATGAAATTGTGTCAATTTATGGAGGCGCGTGTATTTCAAAAACGCCAGTTTCCAAACATGCTGAAAAAGTTAGCTCGGCCATGCTACATACTACCGTGCATCACAGCCGGAACTGAGCCTACAAAGGCATCCCTTCAGATTATGTGAACAATCTCGCATCTTGCGCAAGTCATTCAGTCACTAACACTGCTGGAGTGACGAAAAACTAAGCCAAACCACAAGGCCTCTTATGTTAAGCTCTTTGTGTTTTCTGGTAGCCGTCGGAAAGTACCAACGCCGTTGTTGCGGTTGGATAAACACTTCTCATACAACTGCACGCAATTAGCGAGTGTGAATAATAATATGCTGATGCCTATCCCAGTCGAGCGAGGGGTCTGGACTGGTTCCGTACTGCCTTGGGAAACAATGCCTTAGGAAACAATCTACAGTTTTAGTTCCAAAACTGAACATATTCTAGTTCTCTCCTGTACCGAGTCGTAACAAACTAGTTATTTTCAAACCTAGTTCCTCTCTGTTCAAGCATCAGGTAATGCGCAGATAGCTTGCAATATACCCATACACTCCAAGAACCATAAAGGTTGTAAATTATGTCCAGAACAAAAGTGACCGACATCTCTTTCTGTGTCACGAATTGACACAAGTAGGGATTGACACATGCCACAAACACCCTGGAAAAAAAAAAAAAGCTGTTTGTGCAGACATGACTCAACTTTTCAGCTGTTATTGATGTGTGTGCAAGAGCAGAAAAAAAAAAAGAGCTTGCAACGACAAGAGAGAAAAATTACTTTCGCTGAAAGCACCAGATATTTAACCAGATATTTAACAATTAACCAGAGCTCCAAGAACAAATTTTAGAGAGCTGTATTATATCAAAACACACACACCTCTGCTCAAAGCAAAATTGTTCTTTTTTTTTACTAAGCACGGTCACGCAGCACATTCCATTTTCATTCAAAACGAAAAAGCTGGACAATTATCGTGCTCGGCAATCTTACATGCGAGAACTTCCCCCATGGCAATGGCATAGCATGCATTGCAGTTTAAATGCGTCAGTGGCATTTTTAAGGCAGTACGCGACATTTTTGTGACATTATGTTTCATGCTTGAAAGAAAGAAATGCACGTAAATATAGGAACTAAAAAAAAAACACCAGTTGTAGCATTTGTGCTTGCACAAGTCCGTGCGTTTAGGTGTTATATCAAGATCTAACCTCCCAATTCACGTAGCTATCTGTCGTAGCTCTAATATGTTTACCCTTGAGATAAGCCCTTATCTTTTGAGGTCACTGAGATGGCATAAAATAGTATTAATGCTAAGAAATGATACTGTAGACTGCGCTTGTAACATCAACAGCCTACACACACCCATGACAAACTGTAGAACATTCCGAATAAAGATTACAGTTCATCAACAAAAACAACTGCTGGCTTATTATAGATGTTGCGTCATCTTTTCTTCTCGTCATCATTTTCAGGGCTGACCGTTCAGTAGCAAACTGCTTTATCATCAATGCCATTCGAGTGCAAGCACTTACTGTACCAAGTGTACGCTGCAGTGAGTATCTAAATTTAAAAAAAGCGTACAAAAGTACCTGCTGAGTTGATGCCACGGTATTTCATTGTAGAAAGGTCACCAAAGACATCTCTAACACGCAACGGAATAATAATTTGCAGCCTATCAGGTGGGCTTTCGCAGAACGTTCGCTGGGGAAAGCAGACGACACCGAAACGCTGGAACACTTTCGTCTCTGGAACGGTACTGTCTCTGGCTGAAGTTGCAAATTTCTCGTCGTTGTCACCTTGAACACACCGTACAAAGTTCACGCACACAAAATTTTGGTCTCGGAAAGCCGTATCCCAGCACAAGACCTTCAAGTTCCAAACGGTTCGTTGTGCAAGCGACCGGTGGAGATGTACTCAAACGATCACATCAGCGCGGATAGTTCGTGGAATTTTCAGCGGACCACGCTGAACGATTCGAGCATCGTCGCTCAGCTAACTTATCATCCTTCGGTATAAATACGTTAATTCGCGGCATTCGTAACAAAATTAATAATGAACATTAATAGCGTGAGATTTTAGATAACAATACAATAAATTTCGCCTTGTACCACCACCACCACCGCTACAGGGCCTTCTTGAATTTCAGTTTGACGACAATGTTCGCGGCTTTGCGCTTGAACCACTTGAGCCAGGCGAAGGGGGTGTCGTACTCGTTCGGCACGATTCCGTCCACGCCGGACTCGAAGAAGTAGAAAAGCGGGAACCAGATGCGCGTCCTCTTGCTATCCATCTGCATGAGCGCCCGGTTGTTGGCCAGCGTGTGGTAGTAGAGGAAGAGCCTGGTGGAAATGTAGAAGGCGATGAACACGTCTATGGAGTAGTGCTCGTGCGCGGACAGTATGAAGAAGATGCCGAACAGGTTGAGCACCCACGACGTGGTGTGGAGGAAGTAGTACGTCCTCGGCGTGTACTCGGTGATGAAGAAGTTGAGGAGGGTGAGGACGGTCGTGTGGCCGCTGAACATGTAGTCGCCGCACGTGCGCACCCCCTGGATCAGCATGCCGCCGCCCTGCCAGATGAGGAACGCCTGGTTGAGCTTCTCCGAGAGGTCGGAGAAGTGGCGCGCCTTGCACTGCAGGTGCTTGCCGGGCACGGAGAGCGAGGTGATGAGCATGGTGATGCAGCGGAGCAGGAACACGGATCCGAACAGGGAGAACATCCGGCGGAGCAGGATGAAGCGGTGTCTGTGGCAGACCAGGATCGAGATCCACACGATGAAGAGCACGAGGCCCGTGAGCTCGCACATGGCGAAGGCCCACGGGATGTGCGGCACGTTGTCGAGGAAGATGTCCGGCAGCGGCGGGTACGTCTGCATGTCGGGCACGCGGTCGTGCACGATGACCATCACGATGGCAGTGATCCAGGTGACGGACAGGAAGTACAGCATGCCCACCACCGTCTTCCACATCTCGGGCTTGAAGCGGCGCGGCTTGGGCGCCGCCGCCGAGACGGCGGCGTCGGACTTGTCGTCGTCGTCGGACTCGAAGGAGATGTCGGGCGACGGCGCGGTGTTATCCGAAGACGCGCGCCGCCTGCGCGTCGAATTCCGCCGGCTCACGGTCTGCTGCGCGGACAGCAGCAGCGATTCGCTGGCGCCGAGCAGCTGCCTCACAGCGGCCGCGTTCTGCCATTGCAGCTCTCGGATGCAGATCATGAGGTTCTTGATGTCCCCCAGAAGGCGGATCTCGAGCGGGGGTTTCCGCAGATCCGACTCCGAGATGGTCAGCAGAGCGCGCCCGTCGATCAGGTGCTCGCCGAATGTCGCCTCGTACTTGCCCAGCCCGACGGCGTGCAGCCATTCGCCGACCTCGCCGACCGTCCATTCCTGCACCGGCACGTCCGCAACCATCGCGACACTCGCGGAACGGTCCCTTCTAGAGTTCCCGAGCGGCGGCACCTACCCGCCGACGTCGCATCGTTCGACGATTTGACGGTCCGCTTCACCTGCGATGTTGCGCCGCACGAGCTCGCCTGCGCCCGCGCCCAGCGGCGGCCCGTGGTACGAAGCGGAAGTGGGCCAAAGGGCAGTAGTGAGAGAGAGATGCGTAGCGACGAAAATACGCGGGGTCAACGCCACGCAACAGACGACCGTTAGGACAAAAGTGTGTCGGAGCGGTCACTCAAAATGAAGCCGACCGGGGAGATTTTTTTTTTCATGCCACGATAACAGATAGGAAACGACAACAAAAAACGCGAATACGAGACTATGGAATGCGCATTCCCGCCAATCAATCATCGACGAAGACGATGCCGACGATGCCGATGAGACACGCGCTGTGCGCGGAAACGCACTTCCAGGGTCCCGCGGCGGCAGTATCGCGTTCCCGGTGGAACAAGTGCTGGCTCTAAATTTGCGGTTGTTTATATCTAGTGCGCTCATCTCCCCACGTTTCGGACTGCCGCCAATTCATTCTCAATCGGTAGTTCAGGCATGTGGCTTGTGAGGCCGTGAGCCAACCGCTCCAGTGACATCATAAGCCTTCCGTGCCGCTAGTGCCGCGTTTCGAAAGCGACGAGCGCGGGCTTTACGATGAGTGAACTCAAGAGCGTCCCCGTGGTGGACGTCACGAAGGAAAACATCGCCGATATCTGGCCTTCCTTAGTTCTCGCCCTGAGGACGTCTTTGTTCGTCGCCATAGATCTGGTAAGACGGTTTCGTTAAATTTTCTCAGAGCTGAAAACCGCACACATCAATTTGCGTCTCACTATTTCAGGAACTCAGCGGCATTGGAGACAGGAAGCACATCAACGCAAAGTAAGCTGAGTGGACGAATTTCGTGCCACGTGTTTTTCACGCAGTGATTTGGGAACGTAACAACTTCGTTTTCGTACAGGTCCGTTGATGATCGATACACGGCGATGACTCGTGTGGCTGATACGAGAGCGATCATATCGATGGGGCTGTCCTGTTTCCGTCACGACGCCAGATCTGCCGAAACTGGCCCGCTCAAGTAAGGCTACTGTGTCTTTGAAGGTGCAAAATTTAACGTTTTGACGCAAGTTGAGCTACCGTGCCACATTTGTTGTCGGCAATGGAGAAAGTGTTTATTGAGCGTGTATTTGCACAGCGAAGCTTTGCCTCTCGTCAGAGAGGGCGCAGGTCCTGGCCATCGTCTGCTAAAGTTCGGAAAGTTCCGATAGGGCTCCCGGTACGCGGTCAGCGCACCTGCGCTGCCTGCGCATGACCGCACCGGCACAATACTACCGGGAACCGGAAAGACTGGTTCTCCCTCGTCTATAACTGGTATCTGCTTTGTCACACCTACTAAGGTATCTGTTTTGTTCCGTTTTTCCTTACTTTCCAGGTTCACAGTCCAGACGTTCAACATACTTGTTCTCTGCCAAGATAACTACATTGTGGAGCCTTCGTCGTTGCAGTTCCTCATCGGCCATGGGTTCGACTTCAACCGACAGTACGCGCTTGGCGCTCCATACCGTCGGGGCGATGATCGGGTGAGTTTAATTAACCGTTTGTGCGGTTGGTTTTTGTTTTAAGGACGGTCGCAGGTGCACGCCGTAAGCAAGAGGCAGACCCGGGAGCTCCGCGTCACCAGTTTATTACAAGAGCGAACTGTTCTAGAAATCTCTCGCGCTGCCATTTCACGCGCATTGCCCGCGATGTTGCTGCGGATGCCAATCGACATTGGAGGTTGACCATACAACATCTCCCTCCGAAATAAACGAGCGAGGGAGGTTCAGGCCGTATACTTCTTCGGCCGAATGACACAGCGTCCACAGCGGCTATGGCTATGTGATGTATCCTGGCATCTCGTTGCACCTTCCTCCCTAGTGGTTCCATCTTGTAGTGAAGTTCCTTGTGCTTCATGAGTTGACCCAGGGTCATCTTGAGGGAGAGGAACAAGGTGCGTTCGATTCCTACGCACAACTCCATCTTTCGTGTCGACGATGTACGATCGCGGCTCGGCTGCAGCCTGTACCACTGTCCCCTTTTTCTTAAGGTCTGCGATCCACACATCATCTCCGTCGATAAGGTCGGGGAGGTCTCGTGTGCCGTGGCGTCGATCGTACGCTTTACGCTGGCGTTCCTTATCCGCTTGTTCGAACTTTTGGACAGTTTGGACGTCGGGCAGCTCAGGAACCAGCAGCTTGGACGCCATGGGTAGCTTAGTACGCAAGCGGCGTCCCATCAGTAGTTGGGCCGGACTGTAGCCGTTTCTAAGCGGTGTTGTCCGGTAAACCAGAAGAGTGGTGTAGACGTCTCTCGTCTTCTAAGTCGATGCCTTAATGATCTTCACGGCTGATTCTGCCATTTTTCTCTGAGGGTAGTGAGGGCTTGAGGTGACGTGCTGAAACCCGTAGTCACGAGCAAAGGTGGCAAATTCTGACCTGGAAACTCTGGAGAACTGAGGTCCATTGTCTGTGACAACAACTTCGGGTATCCCATGGCGAGCGAAGATTGACTTGCAGTGGGTTATCACCGTTGCTGCCGATAGCTGATCAAGACGTGCGATCTCCGGATATCTGGAGTAATAATCTGTGATGATCAGCCACCACTTGTTGTGTTGGAAGTAAAGATCCATTGCTATCCGCTGCCAGGGTCTTTCTGGAAATGGTGTTGGTTTGAGCGGCGTTTTCCTGTTGAGGGTGGTTTCGGCGCATTTATGACAACGCTTAACGACGTCTTCGGTGTCCCGTGAAATTCCAGGCCACCAGACTGTATCTGTTGCTTTTGCCAACGTCTTCGTTATTCCGAAATGTCCCTCATGCAGCAGCCGCAGGATAGCTGGTCGGCATGAGTTAGGAACTACTACTCGGGTCCCATACCAAAGAATGTCATCTTCATGAAACAGCTCGGGACGGAACTGGAAGAACTGCTTGGCCTCCGGACACAGGTCTCTTCTAGGTGGCCATTGTTTGCTACAAAACCTCCTTAGTTGTATGCACAAACTGTCTTCCTGTTGACACTCCTTAAGCCATTGCAGGCATGGCACTTTGATGGGCACGCTCGATGTCACGAAACGTACGAAGGTCTCGACTTCTTCCGCTAGATCCCAGGGATCTGTAGCCGTGAGCGGTGCACGTGACAATGCGTCTGCAGCAAGAAGTTCTTTCCCTGGCACGTACGTTATGTCGTAGGAGTAGCGCATCATGCGCATTCGCAGACGCTGCAGCCTTGGCGTGAGACCATCCAATGCTTTGGAGGTGAATATTGGAATGAGCGGCTTGTGATCGCTTTCCAAACGAAACTGTTTACCGACGAGGTAGTCTGAGAACTTTTCACAAGCCCAGACGAGCGCTAGAGCTTCTTTCTCAATCTGCGCGTAGCGTCTTTCTGTGTCCGTCAACAGGCGAGAAGCATAGGCAATAACTGCGTAGTTCCCTTTAGCCTGTTGTTGGCGAAGAACGGCTCCAACTCCAAATGAAGAAGCATCTGCTGTTACGACTGTTTCCTTGGCAGGGTCATAGACAGCGAGGACTGGGCTTGTTGTGAGAAGCTGCTTCCACTTGTCAAAAGCGGTTTGTTGATATGAATCCCAGACAAACTCTTGTTTCTTGGACAGGAGCAGAGTGAGAGGTTGTAACACCTCCACAAGGTTGGGAACAAACCGAGCTAGGTATGTTGCCATACCTAGTACTCTTTGCAACTCTGTTCTGTTCGTCGGGGCTTTCATCTCTGTGATTGCCTTGATTTTGGCTTCATCCGGTCGAATGCCTTCCTGGTCGATTTTGTGTCCCAAGTAGATAAGCTCTCGGACGTTGAACACGCACTTGGCCTCATTGAGCGTGACTCCCGCGTGGGCGAGGCGTTGTAGAACTGTACGAAGAGTATCGTTGTGCTCCTCTGTGGTAGCTCCCCAAACGAGAATGTCATCCATGTGACAAAAGACCCGTGGTATTCCTTCCAAGATGGTGTTCATCTGTCTCTGAAATATCTCAGGGGCTGAGGCAATGCCAAATGGGAGGCGATTGAAGTGAAACCTTCCAAATGGTGTGATAAATGTCGTTAGCTTCCTGCTTGATTCCGCGAGCTTAATCTGCCAGAAACCTGAATTGGCATCCAGTTTTGAAAAACTTCTTGCTCCAGAGAGAAGTCCTAAAGTGTGCTCAACCGAACGAATCGGGTGCCATTCCCTTAGCACAAACAGGTTGAGCTCTGTGAAGTCCACACACACACGTATGGCTCCTGTGGGCTTCACCACCGGCACCATTGGAGCGCACCACTGTGTTGGCTCATCTGCTCGAGAAATGACGCCTGTTTGTTCCATTCGTTCCAGTTCCTTTTTTGTCTTCTCATAAATGGGAATGGGAATGCGTTGGGGTGAGCACAGTGCAGACGGTGTCGCTCCATCTTGAAGGCGAATGACGTACTTCCCTGGTAGAGTGCCTAGGCCAGTGAAAAGTGACGGAAACTCCTTTTTAGGGTTGACCGTGTGGCTGACATAGTTGAGGCAGGTGATCAGCTGGAGTTTTTCAATTGCTGGCTTGGCGAGGAGAGGGCAGCGCACTTCCTCGAGAACGTAGACATCTTCGGTGGTCTGTTGATCTCGGAACGCTAGTTGCAGTCGTGCTACTCCCCGTACAGACGACCGTCCATCTGGCCCGTGGAGCTTCCGTTGAGACTTGGCCAAAGTGGGGCGATGTTGAAGTCGTTCGAAGGCTTCTGGAGAGAGTACAGTTTCATCTGCGCCCGTGTCTATTTTAAATTTCAAAGGTTGTCCTTGTACCATGATGGTAGCTTCCCAGTTGTGGATGCCAGGTGAACTCACGGTGCCAAGAAACGCACATTTGGATTCCTGATCGGCGCCTTGAACAATGTCCACCCTTTTGGAGAGGCATACGGACGAAAAGTGTCCCTTTTTGTGACACGAGTTGCATTTTGCGTCCTTTGCTGGGCAGGTAGATCGGGAGTGCGAACCTCTACCACACCAACGGCAAGGCCGAGGGACCTGAGATGTGTTAGCCGTGGGTCTGCCTTGACTCGAGTCAGAAGGTGGTTTGCGTGTGTCTTGCCACTGTGCACGACGTGTAGCGCCCACCTTGTTGACAGTTGGCAGGTCGGGGTGAAGCTCTGCCTGCTGTTGCCTGACCGTTTCGAGCTGGCGTGCTGATTCCAGGGCTTTCTGAAGCGTTAGGTCGGGGTCGAGCTGCAGTCTGGCAGACAACTTCTTGTCACGAATACCCACGACTAAGCGGTCACGGACCAGTTGCTCCTGAAGGCTGCCGTACTCACAATGCTGGGACAGTGCGTGAAGCGCCGTCGCAGTCTTCGGCAGACTCCCCTTCTTTTTGCACCCGCGTGTTGAAGCGTGCTCGGTCGTAGATCACGTTGCGGCGAGGAATGAAGTATTTCTCGAAGCGGTCCATCACGATGCTAAATTTCTTTGCTTCGTCTGGGGCGAGCTCAAATGTGCTGAAGATGTCCTCAGCCTTGTCCCCCATGATGTAGAGCAAGGCATCTACTTGGTGTTCTTCCGGCTTCGCGCTTAGGCCTGACGTCGTGTAGAAGCGTTCAAACCTTCTCCGCCATTTGGGCCACTCGTTGGGTGAAGAAAAGCAAAAGGGATCGGGAGGCTGAATAATGAACGACGACATACTTGGAAAAGCAACTGAAGGCGTTTCTGTTGGTCGGTGTGGCCTCTGTTTTCCGTGGCTTTGCAGTCACTCCTCTTGATGGAGGCAAAGGCCGCAAGGCCTAACTCGGCGCGGTGTTGCGGCAGTCCGTCGTGCCTTGCTGGGCGTTGTCCAGTTTACCGTGGTCCTTGCAGGCTGGGTTTGTGGCGATGCTCTCACTCATCTTCTGACACCATGTTTTAAGGACGGTCGCAGGTGCACGCCGTAAGCAAGAGGCAAACCCGGGAGCTCCGCGTCACCAGTTTATTACAAGAGCGAACTGTTCTAGAAATCTCTCGCGCTGCCATTTCACGCGCATTGCCCGCGATGTTGCTGCGGATGCCAATCGACATTGAAAGTTGACCATACAACAGTTTTGAGCAGTTTCACAGCATGGCAACAGCAACACTGGGGCACTTTAGTTTCGTACTCATTTTCATACTGCACTGGGTTGCCTTTAAGAAAACTCAAAGCGTTTATTCACAAGCCTGTGCGAAACTCAGTGTATTAGAAGTTCACCGTGCATGTTAAAGATAGGTCATATCATTAGCTTATGCTTTGCGGTAGCTATGGCTCTTTCGTTTCCACCGGATAAAAGCTACAGTGCAGGCTGCTATATGCATTGTTTCCTGTGGCATAAAAAGATACTGGGTGCATTGAAGTTCTGCTCCCCACTGCGAAGGAAAATACAGGATTTTAATCGTTCCAGCGGGATCTCTTGCAGCTACTAGGTGCTCCTGGCATTCTGATCATGTCAAGAAACAAAAATGTCCGTGTACGCGAAAATGAAATCCACAAGAAAAACAAAACTGGTAGCGTGAACTGAAGTCCATCACTGTGGTATGCCTTTATAAGCCGACTGTAGCCTAAGCACAAGGAATCTACCGTTTCTAGCGCAGAAGAGGGCTGGGCAAGTTGAAAGGCATTCGCAGTGCATATGCACATCAGCACAACAAAGCTAATGTTTTTAAATGGAATGGAGAAACAGGAAAATTGGAAGTCGTAACACACAGACATGCTCAGGAGGACAAGACAATGGCACAAGCAGAATTTTCAGAGCAATCCGAAGTGAAGCCAACGTTTGAAATTCCCGCCCTCTGCAGCCGAACCAACCGGAGACCGATTCCCACTCGCTGCGGAAGCTCTTCTCGCTGCTCGTGATCCATCGGAAGCCGGTCGTCTTCCACAACGGCTTCATGGACGCCGTCTTCCTGTACCACAGCTTCTACCTGCCCCTGCCACCGACGTTGCAGGCTTTCCTCGCCGATCTCAGCGACCTGTTCCCCGGCAACATCTACGACACCAAGTTCATAGCCGAGACCAAAGCCGCTCTTCAAGCCTCGTACCTGGAGTACGTGTTCCGACAGAGGTAACGCCACCTTTTACTGTTCCCGACTGTTTCTCAGGAATGGTTTGTTGAAGCGTGCAAGCGTTCCACACCATCGTCTGTCAGGGCTGGGTTGTGTGTTTTTGGAGTTGCAGTGTAGTTGGCACTCATGGATAACTTAGTGTGTCTGACCGTTGTCATGTCTAGAAGAAAAAATCTCGGCCCATCTCCCCTAACGTGAAACCTGGGGAGGGGTGAAGCATGCAGTCTATAAATGTATTCTTGGTGCCTTGGTGTTTTTGCCATCATAGATTAAACCGTTAAGAATACAGGTATAAAGCTTGCCTGTAAAAGTCTTGTGTCTTTGAAGCACGCAGCTCCTGACTGTCCCGGTGGGTTCTTTCGGTATGCGTTACATTCTAGCACGAGGCGTAAACGTATGTCCTGGTGTTTTAGTGCCGTGACTACATGAGACGACAGTTACGACATGAGACGCCGACAGCCCCAGCCCCGAAGGGGCTTTACCCCTACAATGTATCCGTAGAGTATCACGGGCCACCAGACAGGGATTCGCCGAGGCGTGGTGAAACTGGTAATCGAATAACTTCAATCCAGCAGTTGCGTAGTTGACACTTCTAATCAAACTAGGTCAATTTCAACCAACCAATAATTTCAACGAGTGATTGCTTAGCTCACATTAAAATTCGCAGCACTCCTGTGCACTTGAACTTTGTTATAGCCTACACAGTCGACTCGCGATAATTGGAAGTTGTGCAGTTGGACTTTTCGGTTTATTAGAAGTGATGGGCTGGTCCCGGCAATTTTACGTGCAATTAAATGGAAATAATTGCTCGATTATTCGAAGCTAAAACCCATTCGCTAATTGAATTGGAAGTTATTTCAAATAAAAAGCATCCAGGTGACTTTCATTTCTTAATAAAAATTAAAATTTTGAGCACCAAAACATCGCCGTTCTCTGCACTATGTCGGCGCGCCATCTTAACTGAGGCAGCGCACAGTTGGTAAAGCAGTAGGTCATTTGAGACATCAGCGCACGCATCTCTCTCTTTTGAGGTCCCCAACCTTCCTTGTTGCGCACAGTTCCGTGAGAGCAGGTTGCGTCGGAGACGCTTCAGGCTTCGAATTTAGCTATAAGTCTGAACTATCAGTGCGACCTGTGTCGTACGCTCAACTTGGCGACAGAAGTGGAGATTCTGAACTAAATCAAGAAGGAAGTCGCGTTGCAGTCTAGTAATAGTAACAAGTCTGTTTTCGTGCTTTTTGTGTACTTGGAAGTTGGGTTAATTGAGCGGAAGTTCTTTGCGGTTCTCGTAGACTTCGTATTAGCGGTAGTCAACTGTATAATGTCACTAAGAATTTTGCATTTTAATTTTGTCATATTACGGGGTTTCATTGATTTTAATAATCATTCTCACATTCACAGTCACATTCTCTTTGTGACTGTGCAGAAACATTACCTTCTCGTCTTGTAAAAGCAGGGGATTAACTGCTGTAAAAGTCTGTGACTGTTACCGGACAGTAACAGCAGAGAAGGAAGGATACGTTGATTTTTTTTAAAAATGGTGAAAAAGTTTCCGGTTACTACAAAGAATTATGTTTTTATTAAGCTGTTGACTTGACGTAGTTTGTTTTGGCTTGCAGAAAAAAAATTGTCTTTGTTTTTCCTCTCTATCAAGGTCTTCCACCTCTATCAGATACATAGTGCAACAAAACAGTTACGTCTGCATAAACTGGCCTTGTTTACGCTACCATGCCCCTTCATACAGGGCGGAGATAATGCATACGCTGATACGAGATTCTGATAAGCTTCAACTGTGTGGAGGTTTAAAAATGCTCTGACCTGTCTTTTGTAGCCACGCAAAAGCAAAACCATGTTTGTGTGGTAATGCTTCTGCAGTTGTCTGTTTGCTGTAGCAGTGGATGTGACTTTCTCTCGCAGGAAACTAACGTTTTGTTACCCACCCCGTAGTTACATCAACTTCAGTTCTACAAAGTTCAACCTCTCCCTCTGTTACGACAGCCCACATCGTGTTGTGCTTTGTTTCCTGTCTATAGCTCTCATGCTTGCAGACGACAGTGCTAGCACATTTCACAAAATTTGATGCCTTTTGCTAAGCCCGTCGTATTCATCAAATAAGACTACCCACACAGTACTGTCCTGTCTGTGCCCTTCCAGCCCAGACAATCCACACTGTGCTGTCCCGTCCATACTCTCTAACTCAGACGATCTATATACAGTTTTGTCCATACCCTCCAACCTAGACTGTCCTACCAGTAGTAATTCTATACTCTCGAAACCCAGATGATCCATAACGGACTGTACTGTCCATACTCTCCAACCCGTACGATCTATACAGTTTTGTCCATACCCTCCAACCTAGACTGTCCACGCAGTATTCATTCTATACTCTCCAACCCAGATGATCTATGACGGTCTGTACTGTTCAGTCTCCAACCCAGACGATCTATACAGTTTTGTCCATACCTTCCAAGCCAGCTGATTTGTCCATACCCTCCAACCTAGACTGTCTATGCAGTAGTCATCCTATACTCCAACCCAAATGATCCATAACAGACTGTACTGTCCATACTCTCCAACCCAGGCGATCTACACAAGACTGTCCTGTCCATACCCTCCAACCCGGACAGTACACACACTCTTGTCCACACCTTGCAATCTAAATGATGTACACTGTACTGTTCTGTCCATAACCTCCAACCCGTGTGCAGGCAGCGGGACAATGCCGACAAGGAGAAGAAAGGAAAGCCTTTCGTGAGCGTCCAGTTCCTGCAGTACAACCAGGAGTACTCGATCGACCATGGCGACTGTGCCCTGAGGCAGGAGGCTACAAAGGTCGCAGCGGACATCTGCAAGAACTTCGCCGTAAGTGGTGGGGATTGGTGGGGGCAGCATGTTACCTGAGGGCATGGTTATGGTGATTGATGGATATGAGCATTGGGCTATTTGAAAGCTCAGCATAGGTTTGTTTGCATTCACAAGCAAGTTCACTAATCCCCGGCGGTGCCTCAGGTGCCACCTGCTTCTATTCATCCATAAAAAGAAACCATTCTCGATAGTAACGCCAAAAATTGTGCCCATCAGTCCTAAGTGTTCTGACTGAAGTTCTGAACTGTACTAACAATACTTGAACTGTTACGATATACCGTTTCTTCTTTATACCTTGGTAAGTTATTCGTTATGAACCTGGATTAACAAAATTGGGCATACTTCCGCTGTGATGAAATCCTGTCGCCCTTGTTCTTGTTCAACAGCGGTACGGGTGGTGCAGTAAGGGCGACCAGTGCTGCGCCTCGCACAATGTCGATGACATCCTAGACGCCCAAGCGTCCAGACGCCGCCGTCGCAAGCGTGTCAAGCCATGTCCTGGCGGCGACGCCGTCAACACCGCCTCGGAGGACTCGGAGCACTCAACCCGAGACCTCACGGTCATGGAGAAAGAGAACGGAGCGGCCTCGACGGAGGACTCGGCCGATGAGACAGGCGAGGCGCTCCCGAATGGCAAGCGCAAGTTCACGACCGGTCTCCACCGAGCCGGCTTTGATGCCTTCATGACGGGCTACGCATTTGCGACGTTCGTGCTGTCGTACGCGAAGACGCGGCCGTCGGACAAACTGGACGCAGAAGCGCTCGGTCTTGACCAATTGGTCAACCGACTGTACTTGAGCGGAAAGACGGCACCGCTGCAGATTAGAGCGTCGAACTTTGCGAGGCGGAGTCAGAAGCACGTGGAAAAGTTAAAGGCTCTCCGTGGAGACAAGTAGCCACCAAGTGGTGTTTGGTTTAAGCAGTAAACACGAGAAAGACGTTTCGAAATTTTTAAATGTGGCGCGACTGAATGTGGGCGAATACATTGTGTGGGGAGTTGTTGAAAATTCCGCAGGTATTTGCAACGAGTCCTGTGTACAGCAAAAAAGCGTTTCTCACTGTATTAGTTATTGAAAGAAACTCAGTACCTTCAAAAGTTGTCGAGTCCTCTCCCAAAGCACCACATTGTGACTACTTGAATGCGAGAATGTGTGCACTTTCGTGCTTGCCGTTACAAAAGAATGCCTTGTGATATGTTTAGGCAAGTTGTGCAAAGTCAATGGCCTAACCTGCTTTGTTGATTCACTTTGTTTTGTTTGCTGTAAATAAAAGTATGCAAGTGACCAGTGTTTGTCTTTGTTGCACGACACACAACATCCCAATGGACTTCACAGCAGAGCAGTGGAAGATTTTACTTAACTAGGTCAACCGAAACAATGTTTGTACCTTGCCCAGGACTTGTTTTTTCATTTTTGTGTGCTATGATCTTTTTTGTTGTCATCTGGCTGTAGATATAAAAATTTTATGGGTGCACATTTTTTGTAAACTTGCAATGTTCACTTGCACAACTTTGAGGTGGTACATCACATTTCAGCCTCACACCACCATGTGAAGGTGAAGATGTTACATTATTTGAAGACTGCTTTTTGATTTTACAGTTTTATGAAATACTCACAAATAACTATCAATTTTATTAGAAACTGATGTTTTGTAATTTTGCAAGTGAAATAGTAGCCTAATAAGCAAAGCAAGTATTGCAAGTAACTTCTACCATTATATGGCTTTGAATCGTACACAATTCGCTGCCAAACCTATTCAGTGAAAGTCGCGTTTGAGCAAGTGACTTATACCCCTGCTACACTAGGGTCCAAATGTCATTTGAACCAAATGTCATTTGACTCAAATGGGTTGCTTCGAATGCCATTCAGAATCCACCGTGCTACACTACAATTTCGATGGCATTTAAAAGCTTTCACAACTCTTCACTGGGCTGTAGTGGCGCTGTTGTTGCCCCGTTCCGTTTTCGTACACTAATACAACAATCAAACTTAGGAGCAGTACGAGGCAGTAAAATGATATCAAATTAGAAGAGACACCAGTTTTGACTCTAAATATGGCTGCCTTGCGTTGTTTTTGTTTGTTTTTTTTTTTTTTTTTTTTTGCAACTGACCCACTGGTTCTGAGAGTATGAAAATTAAATATGTTGATTTCGTATTTTAAGTAGATAAACAGTGAACAAAATTTTACTAACAACAATATTTTGTTTGTTTTACGTACGGAAGTATTATATTTTTTCTTGCCGATTGAAGACGCTGCGTCCGAGAGTGCTGGAAATGGCATTTGAAATCTTAAATGTCTCTCTCGGTGCTCATTTGGCTCAAATGTCATTTGAGCCAAATGGCATTTGAAAACCTAGTGTAGCAGCACAACTTGGCATTTGAGTCAAATGACATTTGGTTCAAATGACATTTAGACCCCAGTGTAGCAGGGGTATTAGACATTTAAAGCATCTTAACGATCTGTCTAGTTTCAGGCATATGCACTGTGGCTGCCAAATGATTGTTGCTTGACCAAACTATTTTACAGAAGGTCGCATTTTCCAACTCGTGTGCCTCGAACTTTAATTTTTGCAAAAGTAGTAGCACTTGGCAACCAGTGACCACCACAATCTTTGAGCATATGTTGCACTTTATAACATGACCCCCCCCCACCTTGTCTGAGGCATGATAAAGTTTGAAGAGGATGCAGTGGGAAGTCAAAGAATGCATTTATTAGAGATATCCTGAATTAGAGCATCGCAGAAGTAGCAGTCATTAAGGTTAAGTAATCAACAGCACCTGTGTTGCAAGTATACCATTTTTACGTACAGCTAAAAGCTAACCTTGCTGGAAGTTTTTAGCCCCTCTGTGTTGCTCATTTCTTAATATCCACTGCCATGCTGCGAATTTTAACATCGTAGATGGATGGATGTTCCTGCTACTGGACAGACTTATCAAACTTGGCCCTTTGATTCACTTGCACTGCAGACGAGTACGGGATAAATTGACATACTCTACTAGTTAAACTCCTAATCCAGGAGACGCAGCTGCAGACTATGAAGTTTAAAGACACCTAAGCATGTCTTATAGGTTGCGAATGCTTAGCATAAATGTCAAGCTGCCCGAGACGCCTTGTCTCGCCTCGCATTGTTAAATGGCTTCGCAGTCTTGCCACTGGAAAACGCTTTGCCTGGTGACCCACCTCAGCACTTTCTAATGGCTTCGATCCATCTCGTACACGTTGTACTGCTGCTTGGTCATGCCGCTGCATGATGGGAGGTTACGATGACGAATTTAGCTCTACCCACCGCGGTGGCTCGGTGTCTAAGGCATTGTGCTGCAGAACCCAAGAAAGCAGGTTTGATCCTGGCCGCAGTGGCAGCTTTTCTCATGGAGGTGAAAACCAAAAACACCCGTGCCGAAATTTCAGTGCATGTTGTTAAAGATCCCCTGGTGGTCGAAATTAATCTAGAAAAGCCCTCCACTACAGCGCGCCTCGTTGCCCAGGTTAGCTTCAGCGCGTTGAACCCTACAATCAATCAATTTTGCTGCTTGTCCGTTTGCTCGTTCAACTGTGTTTGTTCACTCCCTTGGTTCACCTGGCTTCACCCCAATGGCGGTTTCACAGAATCCTTTGTTGGTACTATTAAGAACACCAACTCGCCTTTCCATCCCGGTAATTGTCTTCTATGCCATTAGTGGCCCTCAAACAATTGACTCTAGCATTCTTGACAAATAAGCCAGAACTGTACATGTACCAAATTTATTTGATTATAATGCGACGGTGCAGTATGGAGAGTCTATAAAGATGAGCTTCGAATATAAGGCGGGGTACGACTTTGAGACTACGGATTTTGGAAAAAAAAACCTCTCCTTATAAAGTTGAACCCCTTTATAAGAGACATGTACCGGGGAGCAGTTTCTGTCTCTTATACGAGATGTCTCTTATAAGCAGAGAACTATGTTTTCCCTTACTAATCAGACCCTAGTACAATGTGGGCACCGTATGACTAAAATTAGCTCAAAAGAATGCTACAGCATGTTGCAAAAGATTCATTCTAATTAATGTTTGCCCCCAGAATTTATGAAACTGTTGGCTTCATGACTGTATTTACACTGTCTTTTACAACAGATTCTACAAGCTTTTTTTCCTTTCCTTGTTTGTGGAAGATGAATTGTGGATGTTGAGTTCACAAGCCTGATGAATAGCCAAAGTGCACAGCTTCTTCTGCTGTGTGCTCAGGCTATTCATCACACTTGCAGGACTCAACATCTGCAGTGCTTCTTGATAGGGAGCTACGCGAGTGGGAGAGCCTGCATGTGCGATCGCGCTTCATCTAATGGATGGCAGTAAGCTTCAACCACTTCTGTCAGTTGCATTTCCATGGGCAGGGCTTCTCATTGTCATTTCATAGCTGACTGAACCACTTTGTGTTTGCTGAAGTAATAAATAGCGACTGCAGGTGTCTGTTGTCCATCTGTGTTTCCACAATAGAAGCAACTGCAATTAGTGACTGGTGGCACAGCATCTGAAGTTAAAATGTCTGTTACAAGCGAGATTATTGATTAAACTTCAAGGATGACTTGTCCCTTATAACCAATCTTCTACATCCAATGTCTGTTTAAAGAGGTCGATTTAATGGGAAAGATAGGGCAGCCAACCATTTGGGTGAATAGTGTCTCTTATACCCATTTGTCTCTTACATCAGTGTCTCTTATAACGAGGTTCAACTGTATTTGAATAAATACAGTATACACTGATGGAAGTCTTGGACTACCGCGGCCAAGGTGATTCAAAGCCTGTGCGTTACACGAGGCTTTGCACTAGATCACAAGACAGCCTCCACTGCCACTGATTTGGATGCCATCCGGGAGGCAATTCATTTAGTCTTCCATGAACCACCTCGAGCTTGGACTCTGTTTTGCCACTCAAAGCCAGCACTCCAGGTCCTCAATGGGTGTCACGAGGCAGGAACCTTATTATGTACTTGCTGCAGGAGTAATGGAACTGTGCTCCCTTGCACTGCAACAAAGACATGCCCTCACCGTCAAGTGGGTACCAGGCTATTGTGGGCTAGCTGGTAACAATTTGGCTGACAAGGAGGCAAAGGGTTTCTGCAAACACAGATGCCCTTTGCAAGGCCAGACAAGACTGCCCTCCTGTCTACAAGTCACTGGTCCCACCCTGCCAACCGTCGTAGAAGGCTACACCGGCTGGACAAGGACCGTAACTTCAGTTACCTCCTGGTACTCAGCGAAACAACGCCAGCCTGTTTCATCGACTACGGCTTGGCATGGCCTTTACTTATTTCTAGAAGCAGCTTATCAGCGTTACGGGTGACCCCAATTGTGAAACATGCTGTGTACCAGAGACTATTGTGCATGTTCTCTGTAACTGTCTATGCTACAAGCATCCTCGAGAACAAGCAGCCAGATCATTGGCCCATTTGGACTGTCAGGTTGTGTCTGAAGAAGTCTGATTGGTCCTTAGCCAGACGCGCAGCATTCCCAACGAGGCATTCAAAGCAGTGCAGATATTTCTACACAGCAGTGGCCTGGCAGCAATATTGTAGTTGAGGCCCATCTTGACAAACTATTGGTTCATCAGCAGTGCACTGGCACGAATGGCCACTTCTCGCTGCTGCAGTGTTTAGGCTTGTGGTATGGAACACCCCTAAATATGCCATTTTTCTATACAGACATCAGCATTTTTGCTCAATGGAGTGCTTTCACCTGAAGAGAGCGGGTCTAATTCTGTTGTTTCTGCATGCCGGCGGCATCAGAACTGAAGTGCCATGGACTAGTCCACACAACACAGGGCTGGATCAGATGGACCGATGTCGGAGTCACCAGCTCACCATCAGCAGACAATGCAAATACTATACTCGGTTACAACTCAAGAACGGCACCACCTCATCATCACTTCGCCAAAGCGCCGAACCCGTGACGTCAGTGCGCGCGCGTTTTGAAAGGGGTTTGCTATGAATGCGCGATATCGTCTGCCTTGTCTCACGCAGTTTGTTTGTCGTCACTGGAGTCGTTTATAAGCATATTAAGTCCAAAAAATCATGGGAACGGCTCACGCCATGTTCAAAATATTCCCGGCAACACCCTACTTGCGCCGCGCGGAGAAACATCCGGCTTTGGTGATAAGGCACAGCGGCAACTTCCGGTGCCGTTCTTAAGTTGTCACCGAGTATAGCTTGCACATCCTATCAGCTTGGAATTAAATCTAGCTTGCACCTTCACTTAGTTAGCATCGCATGCACCACACTTGCACGCTATTGTATTTACTTAGGTTTGTCTTGTCACCACAAGACATAGGCACTGCTTACCGCAATAGGCATGTATACGACTCGAGAAATGTTTGTTCGGCCAGTGCTATGCTAGGGCAATGCTTTGAAGGCAGTCCAAACGTTTTACTAAGCAGTGCAAAACAATTCTGCCAGTTTCGAATTTCTGTTTTCAGAACCTGCATAAACACATCGCTGATGCATTCACCAGCTGTAAAGCTAAGGAAAGGAATAGCAAAGTTTATCATAGCGTGCCAGACAGCAAGCTGCTGCTCTTGCCGCCAGACGAGCAAAAATGCACATACGTTTGTACACAAGTTGGCTACCGATCAGCAGCGAAGCAATATGCCTGCGATGTGATCTGCAGGGCTTGCCAGAAATTTTGGGGGGCAAATAGCTGCGAGGCGATGGTGTAGGACACACACTACACGCACCAATCATGATGGCACATGTTTAAAACGGGAATTTCCTGGGTGGCACCTACTTTTGGAGCAGTCATCATTCTCCTTCGCACTATTTCTTGATCTTTAATTCACAAGCACCGCTTGGGCTTTCGTGTTCACCTTGAGGACATATCCACGGAAGGAAGGGATTGTCACTGTGGCACAACTGATGGCGCTCTCGCTTGACGGTCAATGCCAAACCAATCCAATCCAACCAAAGCAAATTAGGCTCTCATTCCCCAGCATGGAGGACATCCCAGCAGCAACTCGTGACACTTGGACTCTTTGAATGCAGAAAAAAAATCCTGCTTCCATGGCCCAGCAAATAACACAAACCAGGGAAGCAGATTTTTTTTTTTTTTTTTTCAACCTAAACCACTGGCCGACAAGTTTTCACGTGCCATAATAAAAGTATTGGGATTGGTCAAGTCGCTGGAGAATATTTTGCATTAAAATATCTTAAAAGCCAGAGCCTTCTCTAGCCCCCCCTCCCTTGTAGCACCTTTGAAGGCCTTTATTTTGAGGAAAATGACAGACAGCAGACTTTTCCACATTCTTCTATTGATAATGAAACTGAAAACAGTCAGACAAACTTGCAAGGTTAGAGCCTTGCATTGCTGGCGAGGGGAGACAATTCACCTTTACTTATGCAGAAGGAGCTGTAGATTGAAATGGGCTCCGTGAATGCTTGATTCAGACGTACACAACATTAAGTTTTCAAACACTGCATTTAAGTTTCAGAATGGTGTACAAATCAACGACCCACACTTCTGGAGGAGGAAAAGAGCTCGAACAACCAGCCCTCATGTAAGAAAAGAAAAAGCGTGCATTTTATTAGTTGCAATAGGGCAAGCGGGGATCGCATACAGTGTGACACACAGCCAAACGTTAAATACACATACCTAGTAAGCCAATGGTATTTTTACACAGTGTGAAATGGTACGCCATTTATGCCAACTTAAAAAAAAAAAAAAAAAACACGTTGCTTGGACAGACGTGACGCGCACAACCACGCCGCAGCACTGGTTACGACGCCTTAGTCCCGACCGCCATGGCGGCAGCAGCGTCATCTATATTACGCAGCTTGATGCTTGAAATAAAAAAAAAACCGGGTGCGTGAGTTCCGCCCTGCCACTGCACACTAAGATGCAGCGGTCTTTAAAGGAGACGCCGCCGTCTTCTCGTGGTCATTCGTGGCGGGGGTGTCCTGAAAAGTCAACAAACAGCAAAAAGAAAACCGAGTAAATTAGCGCATATGAAAACGACCACTTCGTAGGTTAGAAACAATCAGCCACAACAGCATGCAACACGTTGGAATGCAAAGCTGGGGCCAGTGGCCGACGTTCTGACACGAGCCCTAGTGCAAGGACTGAACTACAGTGTAGACCGCTTATAATGTATGTTAGTGGGAGCCACGAACATCCGCACTATAAGCGGTACCGCACCATAAACATAACATGCTCGGATCCGACCACATCACACCCTGCCTTTCAATCATTCTTTGTTTATCATCACTCAAACGAAGACCTCTTAATTAAAAACAGACGCACGGTCTTTATTTTTTTTATTTTTACATCAGACGCTGCTGCACAGTCTTGCAAACTGCGAGTGCGATACTTTGTGTCCAGAAGAATGGATGCCGCAGGGGAGAGGGGGGGGGGGGGGGGGGGGGGAGCCTGGCTTATGCCCGGCAAGACAATGCAATAAAAAAGCAAGCCAGTTTTCTTTTTTCTTTTGGAGAGCTGTTTAAGGGTCTTCGATCATAAACTTCATTTTTACAGATATGGTGATAAAAATTGGAGGACATATGTAGTTTTTCATTCTGATTGTGGATGTAAAATTCATTTTGGTGTAAAATGACTACATATATTCAAATTTATCTGTATTTTAATGTTTGGTTTTTTGGCAGCCTTTGTAAAAGAACTGCTGGAGGGATGCAGCTGAACGAGGTACCAGTGAACTGTGCTCAAATCAAGGAGTGCAATGAGACTAACAGTATCATTCTACCTGGTCTGTAGCAGACGTTACAATTGTTTGAAGTTTGGGCTCGGAAGGTGGGAAACAGAAAAACCGGTTTTGCCTTCCAAGTCCAAACTTCAAACGGCGGTAACTTCTGCTACAGACCAGATAGAACGATACTGTTAGTCTCATTGCACTCCTTGGTTTGTGCACAGTTCACTGGTACCTCGTTCAGCTGCATCCCTCCAGCAGTTCTTTTACAAAGGCTGCCAAAAAACCAAACATTAAAATACAGATAAATTTGAATATATGTAGTCATTTTACACCAAAACAAATTTTACATCCACAATCAGAATGAAAAACTACACATGTCCTCCAATTTTTATCATCATAAATATAAAAATAATGTTTTTGATTGGAGAGCCATGTGCCCCCTTAAGCTTGAGTTCCATCCATGCCTGGCGTCGCTCAAAACTTTGAGCAGTAAAGTGGAGAGGGGAGAAATGCTGGGCCAATACGTGTGAGGGAAAGAAGCGAGCAGGCAAGGAGCCCACAGGCAGGTGTGGAGTGCACACTTCAAAAAAAAAAAAATGCTTCCTGCGGTCGAATCGAACCTGGGTCCCTCATGTTACCAAAGTGGCGCGTCTATTCGATTGTGCTATCATCACATTCGGGGCAGGCACCGTTTCCTTTGGGTTGGGCTTTGGCTTCAGACTTTGGCAGTCTGGATTCTGGTCTGGGAGGACTGTGGACTCAGTTTTCATGGAGAAGGCTTCGCTTTTTAACCATCTTTCTCTCACGAAAGGGACAGACCTGAGAAGAGCCAAGTTAAAGCTATACTCGGTTACAACTCAAGAACGGCACCACCTCATGTAGTGTATCACTCCGCCAAAGTGCCGGACCCGTGACGTCAGTGCACGCGCGTTTTGAAAGGGGTTTGCTATGAATGCGTGATATCGTCTGCCTTGTCTCACGCAGTTTGTTTGTCGTCACTGGAGTCGTTTATAAGCATATTAAGTCCAAAAAATCACGGGAACGGCTCCCGCCATGTTCAAAATATTCCCAGTAACGCCCTACTTGCGCCACGCGGAGAAACATCCGGCTACGGTGATAAGGCACAGCGGCAACTTCCGGTGCCGTTTTTAAGTTGTCACCAAGTATAGTGAAGACCACCAGCTCTGCTGTTTCCTCAGTCTTTGCATCTCAATTGCCAAGGTGGCCAAATTTTTCTTCACCTTTTGGCACAAATTACTTCAACAGAAAGGCTGGTGACACTTCACAGCCCAGCTTTCTCAGAATCAGGCTTCTCCATGACTGGAGCGTTCTACTCCTGAGCCGTCACGTTTACCCGTCGCAGGGTACGACGTCAGGAGCGCGTACAGTAGGCAAACCTTTATTCCGCCCCTCGCAAGGTGCTGAAGAAGCACAGTGGTAATGCACTAGACTCCGGAGGCCCTGATTCAGTTCCCATTTGAAATTGAATGTGTTTCTTAACCTTACGGCAACCGCCACTTTGTGTAGCAGGCAACAACACCAGACTTTCCCACAAAGATTTTGCCTTAAAGCGGCCATGAAGACAAAATACAGGTTTGGATCATACAAGAACTGCTTTGTCCTGATAAAGGTGATACCAATTTTATCGCAAAATTCAAACAAAAAATCGAGATATTAAAGAAAGCATATGAAGCCTTGGCCCCTTTTCGGTGATTTCTCTAAGATGACAACAGCATCTTGTTTGTGCAATCGGAGGATGACGGCACGCCAACAAACACGACTGCGTGACAAAGTTCTGTCTACCCACATTACTTAAATGCGAAAGTGCACTTAACGCACTGCTCACTGTGTTTTTGTGCTTGCTTATATTACGTCACTCGTTCCCATATTCCATCAAAGTGGCATAAAATTTTAAAGTTTTTCAATATTTCTTCTATCTTTTTTCCGGCTAAAACATCTTTCGTGGCTTGAATGGAGCTGAGTGAGCTACCAAAGGCTAGCAGTTTCAAACTGAGTGAAGTTGTGTTTTCTCTTCAGGGCCCCCTTAAATTGTCCTCATTCATGAGCTGGCACATGCAATTGCGAGCACACAGGAGTCCTGACTGACCAGTGCGAGGGTCTTGCTGGCCGACTCGCCGTTGGTGTCGGGGACAACCTCGGGCTTGAGCTTCTTGGGCGTGGCGGCGGGGCTCTGGTCCTGGGAGCCCCCCTCGTCGCTCGTCCTCTGCAAGGCAGCAGCAGCCGGCTGCTCCGTTCGAGGGAGGACGACCAACTCGCTCTCACTCACGTGCGCGCAGCAAATGCCGTCAGCCCATTCATGCAGCATTCACAAGCACTCCATCACAGGCACTCCATCACGTCAGCTCCATCACCTCAAACACGTGCAGATCTTCCACTAGCCAAAGCACGATTAAGGCCACACAGCTTGCTTTTGCCACACACCACCCTTGGAGTACTTTTCTTTTGATGGAAATCAGCAGTTCCATCACTGTATAAACCGAGGCAAGTCAACCTACGTTTGATTTTCCCGCTTAATCCAACCACACTCGAGCGGACCCACCAAAGCCAAATTCATGGAAAAAATGAAATTGTTTTATAAGCCGTTGCTACAACTGGGCTAGTGTGGCGTACTGGGGGGAAATGAATTCATTTAGACCACACGGGGTTTTCTTACAAGCAACAAAATCTGGCACACACTGGTGCCTTAACAGTTCACAAAAGAACCCACCACAGCAGGGATGAATACCACTCCCTTGCTCTCCTTAGTGCAGCAGAAGCTTAGCGACTGAGCTGTGGTCAAATTGCTGAGAATCGATTGCTAGCCAACAAGAGTCAATTCGTTGATAAGGCTGTTATGATGTTTGGAATTTCGTTTTAAGTCCCTGCTTTGCTTTGCACATTGCCAATAGGTTTGTTCAAGCCATTCGGTCACTGGCTGTTTTGAAACCAACAGCGCAGTAGAAGCCAAGACACTGAATGCAGGCACGACATCACAAAAGCAACCGTGCATCTTCACGGGAAGCAGTTCAGATGCCCGGAACGTCCTTTCTCGCTCCACATTTCAGGTCGCAGTCACTGCATGCAAACGGAGACACGTGCACCACGAGACTAATTCCCCATCCAGCTCAATGCAGCGAAAGCAGCCTTGCAGGATATGATATGCATAAGAACAAGCACAGCTCGTTATACTTGTGCTCACAAGTTTGCGTCTTTATTTGCTACCAAGCGTTTCATTCATTTTAAGCATTTTCAAGCGTTGTAACCGTAAAAGCTTCTTCCGCATGCCACCATAGTCAAGTAACAACTAGTCAGATGGTGAACAGAGTAGTACCACACGTTACCTTTCTCTTTATGAGGTGCGTGATGACATTCACCGGACGACTGGACTCCTGCATGGACGACGAAGGACATGAGAGAGACTTAATGACCGCAGCTTTCTACGCGACATGAAAACAAAGCCCCCAACAAAACTTGCCAAACTTTGAAAACTGTGACGAGAAGAAATACTCACAGCTCCTGATCCAGAGCTCTTGACTGGGGAAGGTGGCTGTGAGAAGCAGTAGAGAGAGAGAAAATTTGACGATAATAATTACAAAAGGTGAATGAAAAACAAGGACACGGGACAAGTGACACTCGGGGTCATAACATAATCCACCTAAGCTCGGGAGACAAAACAGAAGCTTAAATAGAACTCCAGTTTTTAAGCTTCAACAGAACGACTCAGATAAATTCGGTTAGCTAGCGTAATGAAACACTATTACCAATGCAAAGTGCCAGAGCTGCCTCGTCGGGGTTAAAGGGGCACTGACACAAAATTTTGAAGGCGAGATAACGTCGGAGATAGATTGGTGGGAACACATATACATCATCTGCAAAATATCAGCGGCGAATACAGCCTAGAAGATATTTAAAATCAATTTTGAAGAGTGCGAAACGCAACCGAGCAGCCAGCAGAGGACCACGCGCAATTGTAAATAAACAACATCCAAACACGTCACGAGTTTGTGTTTGCCGCTTCCGCACTACCGGCGTTTTACGCGGGCTCGCCCGGCTCGCCGCTCCAATCGGAGGGCCGGAGGGCGGAGCTTCTGCTCTCGAGAATGAACGACCCGATCGTTGGCGGCGGAGGCGCCGTGATTTCGTCAGCTAATCGGGCAGCTGGCCGCGACCAAACTTCTACAGCGATTCCAGGCACTCTGTTTCTATTACTGTTTATTACCATTGGAGGCGAAAACGCGCCGGAGGCACGAAAAGCCCACTGAGCTAGCCGCATGGTCGCTGTGCAGGCGGCGGCCACGGCCGCGAAGTGGCCCAGGCCGGCGCAGGTAGCTCGAGTGATAGCTTCTTACCGCTGCACGAAATTGTCCCCAAGTCCCGACCATAGTGGCTTACATGAGAAAGGAGTTAACGATGCGATGGCGGGTTGCATTAAAAATTGTCATCTGCACCGCTTACGAGAGCGGCACTCGAATATCCGCCGCAGTGCTGAGCCGAACACATCTGTAGGCGGACCTGTAGGCAGACCGGCCGGCTGCTCCCAGCGCGCGTCTTGCCACCCACCGTCTCGAGCGTCGCGTGTCGTTCTTTAGCCGCGGTAGCATTTGCAATCGCAGCGCCTGCGTCACATCCACGGTCGCTTTTTAATTAAGCGCCTCACAAAATCAGTACGTGGGGGCATTTGCAGAAACTGCCGTCGATGCGGATTCGACAGTGCTACGGCGGCTCTGCTCTGTGATATCCCTCCGACGGTCACGTGGTCAGCTTTGTTCACGCAAAATCCATCCTTTCGCGGCACTCGCTGAAACCGAAACTGCGACTGGCCGCATTGAAAATGCCTCTAATTAAACAACCGTCGCACGCTGAAGCAAATGAGGTTTCTGCAGGTTATAAGTAGGTCACTAGCTACTTATCGCAACGAAAAAAACAAGATGCTAAATTTTTGTGTCAGTGCCCCTTTAACATAGCTTAGAAATAGCTAAGCAATGCTTCAAAGTCGTTCCTTTGCTTCAGGCACACAGACAGCAATTCCCAAACCACAACCTCAGCTCAAAGTACAAACAGCATTGAAATGATGTAGTAATAACTGGCTTCAGCAAGCTGAAATTTTACAGCAAAAGGCTTTTACTGCTGCTTAACAACTGACCAAAAACAATAAGCTCTATACAAAAAAATGAAATAAAAATTAGCTCGCAGTGCTTGACACTAGATTTGTAAATACAGTGCAGACCATTTATAACGTAACCACTTATAGTGCTGGACCGGATATAATGCGGGTTTTTATGGCCACCGGTAGGCCTCCCATGAAACTCAATGTACTGCCTATAATGCGGTAGCCCGAAGCAAAACACCATTTATAGTGCGATTTTTCGGCGGGTCTGCTGATCGCAGCTGGGGCATCTTTTTAGGGTCGCAAAAAAGAAAGAAGAAAGGTGGATTGAGCTATTTGATGCAGCCTGTGCTCCCTTCTCTACTTAGACACAGAAAATTAAAAAACAAATAGGCACCCTTCAGTTCGCATGTTCCATTTGCACTCTCGTCGCGAGTCGCAACGCTGGAGGTTTCCACTACAGTCGAACCCCGCTACAACGAACGCCGCTTCAAAGAAATATTTCCTATTCCCCGTCAGCTAGCCATAGAAGTCAATGCAACAAAGTCCTCGCCACAACGAACCATTTGTCAGGCTTGCTTTCGCTTCAACGAAATTTTCGATGATTTGGGCTGGGTTTGAACAATTATTTGACAATAAAATAGGCATAGCGCCAGCTATATGTAACTTTTTATACATTCAGGACGCTTAGTTTCACCGAAAATGCGCGTTGCGACCACACCACCACCCAAAACAAAACAAAAAATAACTCATAGGCGCACGCCATTGCTTGATGGTGATAACGATGTGGCTGGCCGTCTACACGAGGCGCAGGCCCGCTTCGCCAAGGCGGAGCCCCAGAGCTACAGCCAATCCGTATCCAGTTGAAATTGCATGAATGTGCTCCGCTGCTGGCGCGGTGCCGTCCTGTATGCGTTGTGAGCAGCTGTCCTTGCCGTTTTCCTTCTACCATTCTTCATAGCCAAGAGCGAAAATCATGTTTGCGCGTTTGGTCTTGAAGCCTAGTCATCCTATCTTAGTCGCGAGCGCGCGATCCTGTTAAATGCAAGCGCGCGCGGTCAGTAGCTGCCGTGCCCTGTCAGAGGATAAGATAACGGCACTGCTCCTGCCACAAGCGAGAGGGGGGCTTCCCACGGCCTAGCAGCTATCTGCAAGTAATCAGCTCGGTGGGCACGCCTTGTTGTACAGCGATGCGTTTTGCACCTGCATATCTTCACCCCCCTCCGTAACGCGTTCTTTGGGTGGTGAAAAAACAGATAACCATTGGTATGTTTGTTATCCAAATAAACATGAGTTATTGCGCATCACTCCTTTTTCTAAACATTGTATTATGCTGCCAATGTTGCGGAAACGCACGGGGCTATTTTTCTGGCCTTTCCGTGGTGTGTTGGGGCAGATTTTGCCTCAACGAATTTTCGCTTCAACGAAATTTTTCGCACGTCCCGTCAATTTCGTTGTAGCAGGATTCGACTGTACCTGCACACTGTGCCGATACGCAACTGCCTTCAGCATCACGAAAGCTACAGGCACGGATTAAAAAAAAAAAAATTCTGGCTTGCATACTTATTATGTCTTGCCGGCATAAGCCGGGCTGCTTCCCTCTCTCAGACATCCGTTCTTCTAAGCGCTCATAAACACAAATCCCTCAAAAACAAACACAAAGGACAAGTTAAAGCCACACTCGGGGCTTTAGACGGTGCAGCAGAAACTAACGAAAAACAAAAAAGACGAAATAAAGACCGTACCTCCATTTTAAGTAGTTCTTGCTTGAGCGATGATAAACAAAGAATGATTGAAAGGTAGCTTGCAATATGGTTGGATTCACGCATGTTTTGTTTGTAGTGCGGTAACACTTATAGTGCGGATTTTCGTGGCTCCGATGACATACGTTGTAAGCAGTCTACACTGTAGTCCTACAGCTGACCCAAAAAGCATAATGGCTCGTCTACTTCATTCTAGATGAGCTACGGTAAACTGGCACAATTCTGCCCGACACTAGCACAGTGAAACCACAACAATACGGTTCCCGTTCTTACGACGACTCGCTTCTTACGACTGATCACCGCGGTCTTAGCGAACTCCCCATAGAAACGACGCATTAAAAACCCCGATTATACAACACTCTGGTGCACCCGGTCCCTTTCATATGACGCATCCTGGTGGGGATAAACCAGCATTTTTCCCACCTTTTACACCACTTTGCCACCCCGTCCCAACCTTTCTTTATTCTGAACCCCCGTTTGACGCTGCTTGAGGTGCAGCAAAGGTCCGCAGGCAGGCCAGACCACTGGCTGAACAGACGCAAGAGAGCAGGCGGGTACTGGCGGGAGGGAATTAACCTTTGAAGGCCCCAGACGGCAGCAGAACACCAACACGCCAACCGCGAGAAGTCACTAGGTGGCCGGCGGACCGTGAATCTGAAGCTCCCATCGAGCCAACTAACGTGAAAATACATACGACACAACCCCACAAAGATGATCGACCGCCCCCGCTTTTTCACCCGCTCGATCCAAGTTTCTTCCGTTCACAGTGCTCTCTCTCCTCCTCTCCCTCTGCTCTCAGCTTATCAGTGTCCTTCAAAGCCACATTGTCGCTCCTTACATTCCTTACTTTCCCGCAATTTTTTATCACCGCCTTGTACTATCGTTCGCCCCACTTGGCCTTGCCAGTCCCACACTCTCGCCTTTCCCCTCTCAAGTTGCTCGGCTGCGTCAGCCTTTTCAGCTTATATCTCAAGCGCGAGACACAAGGCTGGTGGGCTAGCATAGACGTCTACCTTGGAGGGGGGAGGGGCACAAAATAGGAGTCTTTGTAAGAAACTTTGTATTTTAGCCTAAGGTTTGCAATTTAAGCAAGAACGCACACTTAAACAAGTCACGCCTGTCACGCGAGACCAAGGCCGGCATTTACCCGTATTCCAGCCATACAATGCCTTCGCGCGGTCTTTTGAAAGTCGTATTATCGGGGTTCCACTGCAACTGGTTTTTGATAAACTGGCAGTAAAAATAATACCTGGTTTAATAATATGAGGTAATGAAATAAAAATGGCAGCATTTCCACTCTGTGGATGATGGCGAGGGTGCGGAGTACGGGGACTCGAAATGACATCCGATTTGCGCCCCGACCGTCATTGGATTTGAGCCGTGAGTTGCACCTTGATTATTCCCTAAATGAAACTGCAACTCACAGCTCCAATCGAATTTCGCTTGATGGCGGTGGGCGCACGGATGGACGCGGACGGACATTGGGAGGCCCTAAGGTACTCCGCACCGTTACAGGTGAGAGAGTAAGCCGTTTGATTCTCGGGTACTAACTCACTGTCATAGCCCAGTGGGTAAGACGACTGACACCAACTCTGTCGGGTCTACCAGACAAAGGCTCGAATCCTGCTGGTGGCTACGTGAATTTTTGCGGTTGTAATTGCTATGCGTACAGACGCGGACGGACATTGTGCGGTCCTAAGGTACTCCACACCTAATAATAATGCAGGCTAGTAGCATCTTTTAGGGGGCAATGATATGATGACCTCTAATTGCATAAAAAATAATGGGAACACATACAACAACACAATGAAAGAACAGCAGTGCAGAACTTAACGTACTGCGAGTGTGTTTCACGAGTAAGCACCTCCAAGGGAATGAGTAAAACATTTACTGTAGCAGAGTAAAAATAGGAGAGAAAAAATAACGGCGGGTGGCCTTTTCTTAGTTCAGAAAGCCTTGAGCTATTGTTGCACTTCTGAGCGCCCTCCCCCAAAAAAATGAAATACAGTAGAATCTCGATGATACGATTCTGGGTGATACGAATTTTGGGATGATACGAATTTCTGAAAAGTCCCGGCAAAATTGCATTGTTTGCAATGGGAAAAATTTCGGCTGTTACGAACGGACCTGCGCGGCCCGGCGGATGATACGAACGAGCCGGCGAGGTGCCCGACTGCTGAACAAGCAAGTGACGGCTCTCTCTCCCCATTTGTCACTCTTCTTTCTCCAGAAACGGGCGGGCTGTTGTTTTCTACTCGCGAAAACACGCCCCGCACGCCCCATGCGCGCCGCGAAACCTCTCGCACGCTGCGCGCGCCGCGGCCGGCGGCGGCAACATGGCGATGGCTTCGGCCGCGAAGTGGCACGGCCGCTTGAGCGACTGCTTCTAGCCGCTCTTTAAAATGCCGCTCAAGGCAGACACGAAGTTTCTTGTGCAGTAAAGGAGCTGATAACGTTGGCGAAAACGGTACTATAAAACACCATCCGCGCCGCTAGTGAAAGCGCCCATAAAATATCTGCCGGAGTGCTAAGCCTAAACATCTCGGGCGGAGCCAGCGGGCTGTCTCGAGCGTTTCGCAAGTCGTCAGCGTCTTTTTCTGACCGAGGTAGGAGATACCGCGGGCGCGAAATCGTCAATGCGGCCTTGAAAATACAGCGCGCGCAAAGCCGAGGCGTGCGAATCACGTGCAAAAACGCACCATGCAGTTCACGCTTGACTGTTGCGGCGTGTAGCGAGCTTGGACACCGGGATTGAGGAGACAAGCGCGAAGCTAGGCGAAGCGTTACGCGCTCCAGAAATGACTGCTTTGTGACGTGGGGGTTTAAAAAAAGCAGAAAAAATCATGGATTTGTTCACGCGAAAGTAAGAAAAGAAATAAACGAAAACTTTTTTCAGCGCTCAATTTTTTGGTCTGTGTTGGTTCATACGAATTTTGGATGATACGAATATTTTTCGCGGTCCCGCGAGATTCGTATCATCGAGATTCTACTGTATATACATTTATCAAGAAACAGGTATACAGTAGCCGACCGTTTTTTCGGACTCCAAAAATCGGACTTGCTGGCTATTCCAGACTTTCCAGAGGAACAGCCAGAGTAACGACTCAGGGATTTTTCGGAGTGCTCTTTTATTCGGACTATTTCTCGTTCCCCTGCACGTCCGAAAAATCGGTCGGCTACTGCATACATCAAAATACTCAAAGCCAAGACAGCACCAAACTACACCGCAAATCAGTGCGAGGTTCAGTGCCACAGCCGATGAGGTCGGAGCTTTCAAATGTCACGTTGGTTTTGCTCCGCTTCTGTGCTTTGCAAGTAACCCAGAGCAGTAGGCTTATTATGCCCATTGGGTAAAATAGGGGTTCACATGGGCTACGCAGAGCCAACACAAATGATAAGAAATGATAAATCAGCAGGCTCCTCTCAGCGAGTCTTCAAACGCAATACGCCGTCGCACATGAAAGGGGTATGCCGGTGGGGGGCGGGAAAAGACTCACGGGCACACGGTCCCTCATCTTCTGGATGGTGGCGTCCTTGAGGGCCCGGCAGTCCTGCCGGAGGGTGTCCTCAGTGTCCTCCACCCTTGCGCGCACCTCTGGCAGCAGACCCTTGAGCTCCTCCACCTCGCGTTCGGCCAGCCACACGGGGTCTTCGTCCAGGCTGCCCTGCCGCTCCTTCTTGCTGCCTTCCTCGATGAACCTGTTAGCAACCAAGGGAGGGAACCCCCTTTCATTCCTGCCTGAAGAACATGACCAGCTACCAATCTGCTTTGCATTCACTCATCCACTGCGTGCAAAACAGTGGTTCAAAAAGACTGGCTGCATCTCTCGGTGCCTCCTAACGGAGTTTCAAGTGCTTGGCGTTACCTTGACACTGGAAAAGTGGCTCCACAAAGGCACCCTGACAGAGCTCAGACATTGATAAAGCTTGGCCACCACACATGTACCATGCATTTCATAATTAGAGGCAGTAAAGAACACACCCTTTTTAGACAAAGATGACACAACAGACTCCTTGCCACAATGAGGTCCTCAGTGAAGTCCGAGACCCCTTGTGGCAGCCCTTAGGTCACACCGACTTTTCGAAGGAGCGATTGCAGGCCACACAGTATTTAGTAGAGGAAACAACACTGCTAGGACTGAGAAAACCAGTTTGCAGAAGGTTGTGGTTAACAGTTTTGGCACTGGGTTGCTTTGAATTGTCACTTCTACTTGGAGTGGCCATCATTTCCTCTGAGCGGCATCCTACAATCTGCCCATTTTCCCCAGTCCAGGGAAATTTTGAGCAGTCCCTGGGCACTCCCAGAAACTGCGCTAGCAATACAAATTCTAGGGCAAATAAAATAGGGCACAGCTGCTGTTGAGCAGTTCCGAGCGGTCCGAAACGACAAATACGATAAACCTAGTGCTGAGGTGGCCAAGCCTACATTTGAATGTATCGTGTGACAAAATAGTTCTGCAGGGCACTTTTCTTTTAACCGCGACGACCGCCAACCTGAAGCTCGGTGTCGCTGACAACACCCAAGGTGCAGAACGGACACCCAAGCTTTGCAGTGCAGAGTTCTTCAAAATACCATATTTTCGCGAGTATAACCCGCCCCTGCATAGAATCTCCGCACCCCCACTTTGTGCCCACCGGAAAAGAATAAAAAAAATCTTGGCGTATTGCCCGCACATTTGATACAGGAAAGGCTGCACCAAAGATACTGGTCAAGCAGCACATCACATAGTCTGTAGACAGAAAAAGCATAAAATTCAGTTGTTAGAGTGCGCTCGTCCTTGTTTTTTCTTGCTTGTCCTTGTATGTTTTGTGCAATCGCTGCCATGGAAGGCTTAGTCAGCGTTACTGTGTAGGAACTTCACGGCACGACGCGCATTGCCGTGAAGCTGCACTAAAGGAAAAACCCAGCCTATTATCCGCACTTCTACTTTGCGAGTGATATTTCCGCATTTTTGGTGCGGGTTATACGCGCGAAAATACGGCACACCAGTTGCGAAAATTCACTTCAGAATCCAGGCCAAGCGGGCACATCTGTTTTCTTGCTGGCTAAGAAGGGTAAGTGACTTGGCGCCACCCCTAGGGGGCAAAAGCTGAACTTTGCCAAACAAACTCTACAGCACAACTTATTACAGAAAGCAGTCTTTTCAAATAAGAAAAAAAAAACTACCTCAAATGATGTTTACCGATGTTTCAACAGTTTTTGTTTTACGACTTCCGGCAGCGTAGTCGCCAAAATGGCCGTGGGGCTAAAAAAAATATGAATAAATCTAAAGTAAGGAATAAGCATGCCATAGCGACCTCTTCAGCATAGGAGACAAAACGCTAGAAGAAGTACAATATAATTACCTTGGACAGGTGGTTAGTGCTGACTCCATCCAATAGGTGTGGGTTGGGGAGCACTTGGCAAGCACTCCCAAACAACGAAAAGTAAGCTATCTTTGTCATTCGAAAGAAAAATCTACAACCAGAGCATCCTGTCGGTGACGATATCTAGAGCTGAAACTTGGCGCCTTACTAAACAACTAGAAAGTAAACCTAGGTCCGCCCAACAGGCCATGGAACGAATAATGTTAGGAGTTAACAAAACTTGTTGCTGAGCTAGTTGGTACATAATTAAAGAACGGAGAAAAGGTGGCGCGAACTAGACGTGGACGAAGAAGACGGGATAAGACATATAAAAAGAGCAGGTGACAAGTGCGTCAGCACACCGTCACTAGAGTTAAGTGACAAAAAAAAATGTCATTCTAGAATCACAGCGTGTAGTTTAGCATGTGCAGTTTTCTCTTTGCGGTTTGGTCTGCGCTAGGAATGCACGCACGCGCATTAGGACCGCTGATTGCTCTCTTGAGGCTGAAGTGGATATGTTGTCATACCATCAGCAGTGTTGTACTTGTTCCAGCCTTGTCACCACCTTCTACACTTGTTAGCGTGATAACACCTTGGTTGTTATTTTTGTTGTTTCTGTCTAGATAAGTCATGTATAAATTCATGTGGTTTCCTCTAAACAAACAGTTGGAAGTTGGCACCTGTATCTGTACTATCCCGTCTTCTTCGTTCACATCTAGTTTGCGCCCCATTTTCTTCTTTCTTTAAATAAATGTCAAAAATAACACTCAGGTACAAGAAATGAGCTACCTGGATCAGAGAACAAACTGGAGTAGAAGATATCATCGTTCAAGTAAAAAAAAAAAAAAATGGACTTGGGCGGGCCACGTAGTGAGATGAACCGATAACCGGTGGACAATCAGGGTGCCGGAGTGGAATCCAAGAGAGGGGACTGGAAGAAGGGGAAGGCCAATAGCACGATGGAGGGATGAAATAGGGAAATTCGATGGCCGACACTGGACTCGAGCGGTGCAGGACAGGAGCTGTTAGAAGTCAATGGGAGAGGCCTCTGCCCTGCAGTGGGCCTGACTAGGCTGTTGATGATGAGGATGGCAGCAGCCACAATCCCTCGAGTACCTCACAACTTTCGCAACTGGTGTATATTGAGTGACTCTGACGCGGTGAACGTGCATCGTGCGAGACTCATCACCAGGCGGGCTCTCGGCCACCGCACGCACCGCGAGAGGTTCTCGACGCGCAGCTCCAGGACCCGGACGGCTGCCCGGAAGTCGTCCACGGCCTCCGGGTACTGGCCGCCGAAGGAGAAGGCCAGCCCCCGCTGGTAGTGGGTCTCGGCGACCTGGCGGCTGTCGGGCTCCAGCAGCTCCCGCTGGATGGCCAGGCACTGGCCCAGGTCCTCGACGGCCTGCTCGCAGTTGTCCGACTCGAGGCTGATCTCGCCCAGCTTGAGCAGCACGTCGGCCACCTTCAGCCGGCACTCGCGGCTGTTCTCCCCACCCTCCTCCGCCTGCCTGCACCAGCAGCAGCACAAACGAATCACTGCCCCCGTGCAAGAGTGCCCCCGACCCTTTATTAATGCTGGGAAGCAATACAGGCTCTGGCCGTCTATGTCTGCAAGCGAGCGTGAATGCAAGAATCTAAAAGTGTGAAGGTCAGTGTGGAAGCAGGCCGACACCGCTCAAGGCCACAGTCCCACACATACTCTAGAGCAATCGCGATTTCATTCCCCACTCTGGCCACCCCCATCAACACTGCTCGCCAATAAATGTGTTTCTCCTCTTACGCAAGTGCTGGTTCATGCCACGCCTGGAATTTGCATTCGAGTCGGCAAGCGAGACTGCGAGTGAGTGTGCGTGCGAGCGTGAAAGCGAGTCTGCACCGCTCGAGAGAATTAGTGGCCACAGGCCCTTACGAACAGTGCAATAGGGACTGCATGCCGTGCCCTTCCACCCAAGTGCCAGTTCATCCCACCGAATGAAATCATCCTTCATCCCTCATGCAAGGCAGGGTCACAATCACAGCCCTCATTCAACTCACAAAGTTAGATGAGACAACACAGAACCGTTCCTACACTGAACCTTGTCATTCTGCCAATACCAAAACCTCGTGTAATGTTCCAGCTTTGCATAACCCTTCCACTGCTTTGAAGAATGTAAAGGCCCGCCACCTGTTTTGTTTGCAGCCCTTCCATATGGTCCTTAAAGGGGCCATGAAGACAAAATACAAGTTTGGTTCATTAGAAAGACTGCTTTGTCGTGATAACAATGACACCGATTTCATCGCAAGCTTCGGAAAAATAACGGAGATATTAAGGGGGGACGAGGGTCTTAAAACTAACTTTTTTATTTATGGGTAGAAACTTACAAAAATTTGCACACGGATGTGCTTTTCTCTGTAGATTTCAAATATGCAATTATATTTGAGCTGGTGCTGTTAGTTCAAAAGTTATAATACAAAGTCTAAACCGCAATTAGGTAATTTCTTACGTAGCTTTAATGAACTTTCGCATTGCATTTTGTCGCTTTTAATTACATGAATGGATAGCCAGAGAGTTCCCATACCCGATGACATTCTTCGTTTTTCTCTAAAGTCACGGCATCCTAAAAAAATATGTCAAGTACAAAAAATGGCAGTATTGGATATTTTGGCTCATCAAAATAACTGCAAGTCATTATTTATGCGTAGCCTAAACAGAAAAACTAAGAATGTCATCGGCTGCCTCAGGCTGTACTGAAAAAAATGGTACCAAGATTGACCTTGTGAAGCAAAAAGAAGTTTCCAAAAAGCTGCGTAAGGCTGAGGGAAGTGTCCAAAAATATGAAACTGAGAAAACTGCATTTGAAGTTTGGCCATGTGTTATGAGATGAACCGTCAGTAGTGTAGCTTCAAATTTTCCCAGTAACAAAGACATGTTCTTCCCATTTTCAAATCTGTCTTTGGATTCCAAAAATGTCAACTAGAACTGGAGATACAAAAGGCCAAGTAACGGACCCCATCAGGAATTTAGCAAAATTTATCGACTTCGAATCGGTTGGCATTTTGTTAGCGTTGTGAAATCTGGTGGTGTCTTGCTGGCGTCGTGAAAACTGCAACAGTCCTTCGTGAAGTGCCATCATCTATTACAGTGCACTGTGGTACCCAGAATATTGTGTACGGCAAAAGTATGAGGGTGAAACTTGCTTTAGGTGCCCCCTTTTTTTGTTCTTTGGTGAGGCTATTTCATTCGCTGTTTTTATGCTGGAAGTTTGAGAGGATACAGGGGTGGGACACTGCGCAGTGCGTTTTCCGCAAATGCATCATGTTGTTGGCCCTCAAAAGAGTCTTTTGGGGAAAATAAATGTAGCCGAAAGGCAAACTTTCTTGGCCTATGGGGATAAACCCATAGACGCCTTTTTCCTTCAAGCCGTGCATGGTGCGGCTATCTCCATCGGACATCACGGTTGTGTACCGCAGCCCATTCTTGAAGAGCGAGCGCTTGAACGTTATCAGGGCTGCCTCTACCTCCATGCGTCCTGCACCACAGTCAATGTTTCGCTGACACTCATGGTCTGCCAGCCAATCTTCGTAGCCCTCATCTGAAGCTTTGGGTCCGATGGCGCAACCTAAGCGAAAGTTAGAGAGGACTACATGATCAATCACCAAGCCGGTGTACACTTCAATGATGCAGCCCACTCCAATGTGTGACAACCGTCCCCTTGTCATCCACGTGCCATCAAACATCACATCTATGTTGTTTGGCGGCTGACCAAGGTCCGAGTACAAGTCCTTGATGGCACGCACACTATCAGCTTCAGAGGCTGCTGCAGTGTCCTCGCAAACCTGAACCACTTTCCTCAAGTGCGCTTGGAATGTCTTGTGGTGCAGGCCTCTGTGGGACAAGTTCATACCAGCACAAAAATCTGACAGAGCAGTCACCCCCTTCCCGATGCTTTGAATACTTTTCAAAGCCCTCATATTCACTTCAAAAAGAGTGATATTGCCAGATCCTTCGGTCCTTGGCGAGGAAAAACGTTCCACACGGTGTTCATAAACCGAGCACGTCACCTCGAGCTTCACGGCGAGGCCGTACTGCCGGTCAGGCTTCCTCAAATCCAGCGCCGCCAGCCCGCACTTGCCGCACCTGACGTGCGCAAAAAGGTCCTTCAGCATTGCAAAGTCCACTAAGACAAAATCTGTGCCGGATTCTTCCTCTGAGTGCGCCAAATCCACTTCAAGGAGGTCGAATTTCCGCTGCGTTGCTGACTTGGTCTCCATTCCGCGCTTGACCTCGTCCGCGTGTTCCGTACGCGCGGCGATCTCCTCCGCCGTGTAATACCTCGTGTCAAGCCGGCAGGACGTGCTTGGACCAGGTATGGATTCCGGAGGTGGTTAGTCAGGCGATGGGGCAGGCGAGGCAATACGAGGCGGCGAACGATTCTCATCCGGCGGAGTCGAGCGGCCCGAAGTCGCACCACGCGACCTTGGGATAGGCGGACGACGCTTTCGCTTCCCGTGCGCATGATTCAAACGTACGTCTCCTGGCATCATTCACGAAAGTACGCGATGGAAGAATTAAAAGAAACTGTAAAAAAAAACTGCTCTAAGCGAGCGCTGCGCCAGAAGAGCGGACTCCGTTAGACGTGCGTAGCAGACGCCATGATGGCGACCGCCATGACAGCAGTCGCGCCGACCAATGGGAGGGGTCGTATGGCGAACTCAAACCGCGCGCGCCCGCTCTAGCCAATCGGCGGCCGAGAAGGTGCCTTCGGAAAACTGGCAAGGGCGGTCGTTCTACTCAAGCGACGCCATTTTGAGATATCGCAAAATGCGCACAAAGAAACAAGCTTCAAAACAAGACCAAGATGGCGGCGATCGGCCGGCTGCTTCGCCCGCGGGGCGCGCGGGAATTTGAAGCAACTTTTGCCCAATTCGGGGCATTTCGTGGCCCTCGAGGTGTTTCAAAACATGATTTTAGAGTATTTCCCGATGGAATTTCGCGTTGATATTTTGAAGGCAGGTGCTTGAAGGTACAATAATTCCAAAAATTGGATTTTCTCAAAATCGATATTTTGGCCATTTTTGACCATTCTAAGACCCGCGTCCCCCCTTAAAGAAAACGCGTGGAGGAGTGGCGACTCGCTAGCCAGTTTCCGGCAACTTTTCTATGACGTCACAGAATCTTGTTTGGGCGATTGACGGTGACCGAACTGATCAATCGCCAGGACACATGACTGGACGATTGTAGTGGGCGACTAGTTCCGTTTGACCGAATCACTTGAATGCTAACCTGCAGTTAATACACTGAAAATTATGTTTTTAGCGATGGCCCATATGACGTAACTCGTCCCGATAACACGTCACGGTGGCGCGAAATTTGAAAGTTCGCAAGTATTTCTTGTGTTTTTGTCTGTTAAAAACCGTTTTTCGTAGCCGGAATGGAGCTGAGTAAGGTACTGAAGCCTAACCCTTTCAAGTTAACCAAAGTTGTATTTTGTCTTCATGGACCCTTTAAAGGGGTCATGAAGACAAAATACAAGTTTGTTTAATTTGAAAGATTTCGCGTTTTATAGTGCCCCCCGCGCTTGTCCTGATGCAAACAATCTTTTATTCACCGAGAAATAATCAATTTTAGTTAAAATTTTGATTTTCCCGCTAAATCGTCTGCGATGACATCACAGGAACCGACTGCTCTGCAGCCAATTTCGAGGCCTTGTTTACCGTTGGTGAACCTAGATGGCGCCATCATACCGTGGCAAGCCGTTTTCTGCCTTTGGTTTGTTTTTGACCATATTTAATCCCGGCTTGTTTTTGTTCATGGAGAAAATAATCATTTCGTGAAACATGGTGCTCGCTCGACAAATACGGTCACGTAAGACACCATCGCTTGCGTCAATCGGCCAGTGTCGTCTGAGACAGAGTTTCTTACAATATAACTAGAGGGGAAACTGACGCTGCGATCGTACGCCTCAATGGGCGTGATGGGTAGTTCTGGATTCGGATTGGCGCTCGATGGCTTGTGGAACTTGCTATGGATTGCAGGCAGTTTCGTTTTCGTTTTGGATATACATGAACGCATTTGCTTACGCGGGGTGTTGGGAGGAGCGATCGAAAATATGTTTCTCCTTGAACTGCATGCCTTGTGTGCACTACGCCGCCCTGAGCGGAATGTTTTATAACCAGAGTTGCGAATTGGGTGGGTTATCAATTCATTGCCGCACAGCGAGCACGAAAACACAAATGACGCCGCTTTGTGCAGCGAAGTTGTCTGCGAATTAGGAGTTGCGACGCTGCTCATTCGGCAGAGCAATGTATTGTCAAAGCTGACGGCGGTTGCGAATCGCTTGGAACAGCCACACCTTTTGTGCGAACACCGGCTCCTACGGCATAGAACAGCAGCATCGGCGGCTGATAGGAACGCAGCTGATGAATGTCACTATATAACTTCTCCAAAGGTAATCAGTTTCTTTTTTCTTATGAGCACAAAACTTTTCTTACTATTACAAACCACCAGCGCCGAAACTTTTACAAGTAGTTTTTAAAGAAGTCCGCGTCCCGCTGTAGTTGGCAGAAAATGGCAAACCTGCTCCACAAACCTCCTCGACTCCGCGTCTGCTTTTTATTTAAACGCGCCGTTTTATTTCGTACAAAACCGATTTTTCGTCACTAACTTTCTTGTTAGCCATGTAATTTTGTAAACGGAGAACCGGGCAATGAGAGCTTTTTTGTCAAAAAACACAATTTGCGCATCCAGAGGCCTGTTTTGATCCTACGCAATCCGGTTCCAGAACTACCCATCATTCCCATTGAAGCGTAGGCGCTGCTGCCATGTTCGCGTTGACACTAGCGCCAGTTTCCCCTCTAGTTATTTGTATGAAACTCTATGGTCTGAGACAACTCCAAAGCCCCGCAGTACTGTGCATCTAAAGGAAGCATAGTGCGTGCAGTACCAACAGCAGTACGCATTGGTACTTCTATGTTTACATGTGCTTTTTTCGTAACTTCCACTGTTTGTCCAACCATTCTTAAAAAAAAAATGTGGCCTAGATTTAAGCGCAAATAGCCCGTTCGGCAAGCTTATCAGCTCAGCCTAATTTGCGTTTGCTTTTTCTGGCCTCCGCCAATCGCAGAGCTGGCTGGTATGACATCATAGGTTCTGTTGCAGGAAATGAGCTAGTGGGTCGCATGGCCATTCCCTTTTTCCTAATTATGTAGCTTATTTGAGCGAAGTTTACATTAAAAGTGTTGTCAGCACGATTGTAACGAGGCACTTTTTGAATGAACCAAACTTGCATTTTGTCTTCATGGCTCCTTTAAAGAACTCGCAAGTCTGCTGCCTGACACAGCCTTCCCATGCATACTGTGCAACAAGCGCTAAGCGCTCAAGCAGGCCAACACGCTAATCGTGCGCAGCACCTTTCCACGCCACGTTCAGGCATTCCGCACCAAATGTTTCCTGTTTTTCAACATGGAACTGACCTCTACCACCCTCTTGCACCCCCCCTTTATCAGCTCAGGTGAGTGTACCTAGTGTGATTACTGAAACAAGTGATAAGTTAGACATCTCACGATGTTGCCGGCTGAGAAGTTTCATTCTGGCTGAAACTTGCGCACACAACTGACACATGTGCGTCGATGCCCATGCACGATCGGCGTTTATACATTGATTGATTGATTGTGGGGTTTAACGCGCCGACGCAACGTAGGCGATGAGGCGCGCCGTAGTGGAGGGCTCCGGATTAATTTTGACCACCTGGGGATCTGTAACGTGCGCCGAAATCTCGTACACACGGGCGTTTTTGCTTTTCGCCTCCATCAGAAAAGCGGCCGCCGCGGCCGGGAATCGAACCCGCGACCTCGTGCTCAGCAGCGCAACGCCTTAGCCACTGCGATCGGCGTTTATACAAGAATGCAGCCACGAGAAATTAATACGTTAAGCTACCCATAATAGCGAAAGGGCAAGACTGCTATAGCCAAAATACATATGGTCTTTGGATGGCCTTAAAGTAAGAAAACCAGCCTTCAGAGAAACCACTGCAAAGACACAAAACTAAGGTTTATAATACCCATAAAAAGAACCAGCGAAAGAAGACGCCGGACACCAGTCCTGCAAATGTGTTCTGCGTCCTTTTTCGTTGGTTCTTTTTAGGCACACTATGAACCAAATTGCCCAGCATTTCGCACTCTTATGGTTTATAAGGCATTTCAGAAAAAAGCTTCAAAATGTGTTGATGTTCTTCCCAAGCAAAAGTTCCATAGTCAAAAGTTTAGAGCACTCATTCTCAAATTCAGCACTGCGTGCCTCTGGGCGTTTTCAAAGCCATTAGTCAACAAAGCACTCTGCTTTAAATCCGCATTCCTACCAGACCTGGTCGCGGGCACATAATTGGGCGACAGTGGGAAATGTCGATACAGCCTTACAGAGCGTATAACCTTAGAAACGCCTTTACATGGCATGGTTGGACCCTTACCCAAAAAGAAGCTAAATAAGCACAATGTGCTTAAAAACCAAACATGGCAGCAAAAATTTGGGTACGCAAGGAAACAGTTTCGGCAAGTCGCTTAGATGTCTACCCTCTTTTCGCATTTCACTGACTGCACCACCTTCCTCGTAATATAACGCATGGGTGCAGTGGAATGTTACGCCACAATTTTCTTCAGGCAGCAAACCTTTACAGCATTTCCTCCACTACGTTCTACGACACAAGCGGGACAATTGCCGTACTTCTGGAAGATGATCTTGGCCAGCTCGAGCACTTCCCATGCCAGCTGAAGGTTGGGAACTTCCTCCTGCAGAAAATTGAAGAAAAAAAAAGAAAGAAAGAAGTGGATAATCAAGCATTTTACCGGGGCAAACATATCAACTACTTGAGGTGGAAGCTGGTCCTAAACTGAAAATGTTAATAATATTGGTTATGATGATGAAAATTAGGGTGTAATAATCTTAAGCGGTGTAATCTTAGGTTAAAAATTAACGCTTCTAGAACAAAGTTTGTAGTCTTCCACTTTCACCAAGAGGCCACAGCATCCACACCATCTGTTACCATTGACAACCAACAGATTTTTGCTAGTAAATGCTCTTCCCTTTTAGGCATTTTACTCAACTCCAACTTGAAGTATCATCATCATATTTCTAACATAAAGGGAAAAATGGCCTATGGCATGCGCATCCTCATTAAAGCAAGAGATTTACTTCACTCATTCAACACTTATAACACTACACTTATTTATTCATTCACATTTTACATACTGCATCTCATGCTGGGGAAATACATACGACACTCACCTTACACCATTACAAATAATACAAAATCGAGCTATTCGAATAACCTCATCTAGTTCGCATAGAGCGAATGCTCGTTCATTGCTTTATACAAATAATATTTTGTCTGTTTCCCCACTGGTTAGTTATAACCTCGGTATTTTTTTTTGTTGTTCAAAGTGCTTCGCAATGAGTTTCCGTGTTTCTCTCCTTTGGCCGCTAGTCTTGTTAATACTAACACCACTAGGTTTGCTTACAAGAACAATTTCATTTTACCTAAAGTAAAAACTATAGCAAACAAACAGCGCACTTCTTGGCACCATCCCTAGGGAATTCTATGCTGCCCGCCATTAAGTCTTCCGACACATTGCGCAAATTCAAAAAAGAATTAAAGTGCTACCTCATGTTCCTGCCTCAGACATAACGAAGATTGTTTCGGATACTTTGTTGTTAAGCGTTTTTCTAAGTTGATTCTGTATAGTTACTGCTACCACGTAATTTCACCTATTGACTCTGCTTTACATAATTCATGTACACATCCCTCTGTTCCATCATTTGCTGTATAATATTTAGTGTATTTTAAGTTATTCTGCATAGGAGGTCCCACTACAGACGCCAACCTTGGGACCTCCTCCTGTAAATTATAATGTATAATTTTCAGATATTAATAAAATGATTGATTGATGTGTAGTTACTCGTTCTGATTGTAAATTTTGGTATCGCATAAAATGGCTAGTTTTGCATTTATTCAGATTTATAGATTTATTTTGCAGCAGATTTCATAAAAAAACTGCCAGAGAGACAGCTGATCACAGTATACCACTGAACTGTGCACAAGTCAAAGAGTGCGATGAGGCGAAAAAAGTTACGCCCATTTCAACTTTAGGCTTGGAAAACAAGTTTTAATGGTTTCCACTTATCAAGCTCAAACTTCTCAATAAATTCTCGATCAAATTTGAATGTATTCAAAAGCAGTTTTACGGAAAAGCAAAATTTAGATCTACAATTAGGAAAAACCCCACGTCCACCAATTTTCATCATCATAACTGTGAAAAAAGTATTTTGTAATACCTGTGCTACACGAGCGTTTGGAAGGACATTTAAGTCGAATGACCTTCGAAATTTCAAATGTCATTCGAACTGAAAGAAGTTCTGTCGATCTACACGACCATTCTCAAAAGCAGTTAAAAGTTTCCACGTTCGCCCGCCATGTTTTGGTGTCGCCACGGCTGCCATGTTTCGTTCTTGGCGAAAATGTAATTTTAGAGTTAAAATGGGCAAAAAAGCAATTGTTAGAGATCAAATTGATATCTACAAGTGCGCACAAAACATGCACAAGGCAGCCAGCTTCTTTTTGTCTTTTTTTTGCACCGCCGGTGTTGAGAGTACCACGTTACCTCGTAATCGTAGAGCGAGTGATCGAGAAAGAAAACAAGTGAACAAGTGAAAAATTATGAAGATCTTGCGCTTCAAACACACAGTTTTACTCGTAAATAATTGTTTTTGTCATTACGGCTTGCAGAAACTGAGCCCGAGGGTACGACCGTTCACGTTTCAAAGGCCTTTGAGACTCTCAAAGGTCAGTTGTCATGCTCCTCTGACTCAAATGGCATTTCAGTCAAAGGCCTTTGAAAAACGTCGTGTAGCAGATCAAAAGTGTCATTGAGTCAAATGACATTCGACTCGAAGGCCTTCGAAACGCTCGTCTAAGACACTCTGTTAAATGCCCCTAGAGCACACAATTCATGCTCCAAAGGGTAGCGAGAATCTATTTAAACCAACATAAGCATTATGCCTGTTTGAGAGCAGCCAACGGCTGTACAAAAGCCAGTTGCGCTGATTTCATTCCAAAGCTTTCTACCCTGGACACTGCCTATGTAAGGTAGCCATATTACCAGTGGCAGTGTCAAATGCACCAAATTTCCCACAACAACGCTCTGATCAAGGCAAAGCAATCAGCCCTTATAAAACTTCAAAAGAACCAGAAAACAGACCATACTTGCAGTAATTTTGGAGCATTCTGCTGCCTAAACATAGTTTGCACCGCCACCTGCCCAGTCATAACGCCAAAAGTTACATTGCCTAACCTTCGTGTATCTTAAAGATGACAGTACCCGGGTATAAGTTAAGAACCGCAATAGATCATGTAGTGCATTCCCCCGCCAAAGCGTCAAAACCGTGACATCAACGCGCACGTGCGCGTTTCGAAAGGAGATCGCGCGAGTGACATTGTCTGCTTTCTTTCCCGCAGTTGGTCATCGCTGCAGTAGTTTTATAAGCAAACAAGTCAAAAGAAAAACAATAGCGGCTTGCATCACATTCAAAATACCTGCAGTAAAGCACTCTTTGCGCCACGCGGAGGCACAGCCAGCTGCGGTAATGAGGCGCGAGGGTAACGTAGCTAGTTACTAGCTAAATGGAGTGGCAACTGCCTTTTACCATACTTTCAACAAGAAGTCTGCACGGAACGTGCCAGGTATCGAACACTGAAGACCAAATCAGAACACTAGACAAGAGCAGCATTGCACAGAACTCCCGCCACCAACCTCGTCTTTCGGAGCCGACGAGCCGCTGGGACCTGCAGTGGACGTGCTGGGCTCGCTCGGAGCTGGCTCAATGTCGTCCTTGAGCGCCGGCTCGGGCTTCTCGAGGTCTTCCTCCACGTCCTCTTCCACCTCGCCGGCAGCCTTGTCGCCCGCTATCCACACAACACACACACACGTTATAATCAATTGCCACAAAAAAGAAACGTTCTTTTACTCGAACGAAAATGCGAGTTTCCTTTGTCACGCATGCAGCACATCACACTTTTGCTTCTTTAAACAAAAGTTGATTGGATATCACTAAGCCTATCTGGATTACCTTACCCAAGAAGAAAAAAATTCTCAGATCTAGCCAGTGACAGGAACAGAAATGTGAGCCAGCCAGAAAAACCACGTTTTTCTGTTTACAACAATGCATCATGCAATACACAACAGCAACCAAGTTGCTCAATGTTTGAGCTATTAGGACAACTACAGCTAACTAACGCAACACCTAGGGATATACCATATGTTTCACCAAGTGTCAGTAACAAGCTTGTTGCAAGAACTGATCACCTTGAAATGCAATGGAGACAACTTTGATATTCTCTTAAAGTAGTACTGACACGAAATTTCAAATCTCAGATCACTACATATGTAAAAAGCTTTCTTTGTATATGGAGATACCCCCTCGGAAGTTTAAACCACAACCGTTCAGTAGAACATATTTTAAAATCTATTTTAATCCTTGCGCGCACAAGGAAGCTCATCTGCGCCATCGAGCAAGCTCATGAAGTCATCTGCGCTTCGACCCAAAACGGCCGACATCAGGGCTCCTGTCACGTATCGAGGCAGCCGCGGCGCTGTTGGCACGCGCTTTTCCGCCTTGGGCTCACGTCACAGTTTTAGAACTGACGTCACGTGTGACTATGGCCAATGAGGCCGTTCTGGCACGCGTGCGGGCACCCAGACCGGTATCGGCTGTGTTGAGACGAGAACAGCAACGTCATATGCGCCTTCCTGTCTGGTGGCTGCCTCAGGGTTCGCTTCACTGAAACCTAAACTGACACGAATAAACGGAGCTCTATGTAATTATTTACACCGCGTTCAACAACCTAATGTGCCATTCGAGGATTAGTGAGCTCGCAGGCACCTATCGCGGTGAAAAAAAAACAGAACACAAAACTTTTGTGTCAGTACTCCTGTAAGTTTTGAAGTTAGATCTCTATGAAAATTAGTCACTCCCCAGCCGTTACTTCATTACTCCAGCTATTTCACCTAACCACCCATTCCGAGGATCTCTGATTACTTGGCCCAGTCACTGGCAAATCAGCAACGGAAATTTTTTCAGCCAATTTCACACAACCTCTTGCATTGCATGTAACGATCCCCACAAGTCTCATTTAAGCTTAACACAAATTGCACAGCTACATCTATATTTACTTACATTTGCATGTTGCATTTAGAAATAAGGCAAGGGCAAAGCATTTTAAAATTTGCTTTGTTGGTTCAACATAAACAATCTGAATCGCTGCCTGGTATTTGTGCTCTGGAATTGCCACATCGGTTATGTATATATTCACCTTAAACGAACGAAAGTGCTTAGAATCACCCAAGCCCTAAAATAGAACACCCAAAGGAGATACCACAAATGCTTATACTCAAATACAGACGCAGAGGCAGGCACTGTTTGGTTTTGATGGCCGTAGCTACTTGCTAAACTGACAGAATTTGGTAACCTGCTTAGGAAGGAGCTTGGAATGGGTTTACAGCTTTTTTAAGTGGTGATGGCATTTCAAAGGCATCCCCAATGAACATCACTTCTTGAAGAACCTCCTGTTTGGCTTCAAAGCCAACCATGAAGGTAGCAAGTCTAAGTAAAACACCACAGACAAACAATCAAAATTTGCATTAAAACATTACGGACAATGAAACTTAAGTGTTCAAACAAGCGTGAAAACACAAACACGCCTAATGTAGCCAACAACTATCTCACAAACGCTGAGCTTCAACAAGGAAGCAACAATTAACCTCAGCACAGCACCAAAGTTCAACACTAGGTCAGTTATACAGCTTGCAGCACTGTGCAACACAGCCAGCTGTCTTGACAGACAACTTGGGGGAAAAAAAGAAGTAGCCAGCAACAGTGTTGAAAGGAATAGAAGAAATTGGCTGAAGCATATAAGAAAGAGGTCAATGCATTCCAATGCACATCATTCAAACAAGCAGTGGAGTGCAATACTCTGACAAATGATGCTTGACAGTTGAAACAGCAGCAGCAGCAGCGCACGTAAAAAGGGGAAATGAAGCAATAACGTTAGGATTGAGTTTTCTTTGAACCATGCCAAGACGTTCGCAAGGGAGTCCAGCATTCCGCTGATCTCGATAAGAGTATCAACAAGAAACCGGGTCACGCCAAGAGGAGACGAGATTCGGAGGAAGCGAGACGTAGCCGGAGAGAGAGAGAGAGAGAGAGAGATAGAGACGGGAACAGTCAAGCCCAAAGTGTAATCTCTCACCTCCACCATCTTTCACCTTCACCTCAGTGGCAACCATCTCACCGCCACTACCACCGACAGCACCCTTCGATTCCTCCGCGTTTTCTACGACTGCCGTTTGCTCTTTCGAGGGAGACTCGGCGGCCGAGCCGCTCTGTTTGGGCTCCTCTTTCTTCTCGCTTTTTTCATCACCGCTACCTCCCTGCGGAGGTGCCCCTGCGGAAGCAATTTGGAACAATCCAGAACAATCCGGTACAATCCAGCGCAATCCGGAGGAGCAGCACAGCAAATTGTGGAGCCAGAAACTGACGCCACGTTGGGGGGCACGCAGTCACCAGCAAGGTCTGTTTCAACTTCTTCATTTTTGAAATCCTACACACAGACCATGACGAGACAATGGACGCATGTCATGCATTCGTTATTAGCATTTTTTCACCATTCCATTAACAGTGCACCAGCCTCATGGTTTCTAAAAGTGACTGCCCTCGAATAAATTCGAGGCATTCAGTGTTAACAAATCAGAAGCATGCCTGACCATTCAGACAGCCTGAAGGTCTTCGAAAGCAGTCCAGTGACTTTTTTTTCCCACTCATATTAATGCAATTTCACCTCGCGCCATTACTTTCAGTCTCAGCTTGCAAACATTCCTGTGCCGTTAATTTCTACTTTTGAACCCTCCACTCCAGAGAATATGAAGCACACCTGAAACACTTTTCATTCTGAACCGTTCAGGAAAGATAAGAATGAACCACTAAAGGTAAAAACCACACCCCTTCCGTAGACCACCACATATTGAAAGCAAATGGGAATTCTACGTTTACAAATTAACTGTTTTGATTGATTGTGGGGTTTAACGCGCCGGTGCAACGCAGGCGATGAGGCGCGCCGTAGTGGAGGGCTCCGGATTAATTTTGACCACCTGGGGATCTTTAACGTGCGCCGAAATCTCGAACACACGGGCGTTTTTGCTTTTCGCCTCCATCAGAAAAGCGGCCGCCGCGGCCGGGAATCGAACCCGCGACCTCGTGCTCAGCAGCGCAACGCCTTAGCCACTGAGCCACCGCGGCGGGTTACAACTTAACTGTGAACTAACCAATAAAGATATGTAAATGAAGCTCGGCATAATGGTACAGTCGTCTTAGTAGCCAATTTCAGTAATTTTTTCAAAGATACCTTCATTAGATAGAGCTACAGAACCATTTTACACTAACTGTGGAGACAAACACTCTTATTTCACGTGGTTCCGTCGACCTACCCCAATAAGGCTTCGCCGTAAAAAGAAAACGGCAACAATGACGTAATCTCATGCCCTCAGCACACACATCCACACATCTAGAAGCAGTGCGGCAAAGCCAGTCATGCAAGCTACCTGAAAAACTAGAGCGAAGTCCACCAGCACTCACCTGCTGCGTCACCTTCCTCCCCTTCCTGAGACTTGTCCTCCTCGCCATCGTCGTCGTCATCATCATCGTCATCCTGCTCCTCTTCAGACTCTGCCAAATAAAGTTTTTTTTCCTGTTGCTCAAAGGGACAGACAACCAACTTCTGTGCAGTGCATGCCGTCTAGCTCCTATGAAAACCAGCGTTTTATATACTGGGATAACCACAAGGAACAATTTTAATTTTGGCACTAAGCTTCCTGAAGTCTGAAAAGTGGCGCCATGTAGTGTCGAAACGTGACACTACATTACGTGCCTTGGCCACGTGACATTCAAGCCTTGCAGCTACGTTTATTCACGCACTGAAAACCATTTCGCCCAAGTACACGTATAAGTTCAGATTGTTATCTTCTCTTTGCCATTTCAAGAGCGCCGAAAAACCTTAACCGCATGCAATGAACAGCTCGGTTTCGGAAACCTCTATTGGATGTTGGTGTCGCGGATGTTTTATAACACCAAAAAAAAGAAGCTGCAATGCGTGATTGAAAAACATGCATAAAAGAATAAGAAAGCCTGAAATTCATTATTTTTTAGCTGGAAAAAAGTTTTTAAATAGTTTTTCATCTCGCATACATACAAAAGTATGTTCACGCTGATCTATGTCATGGGCACCAGCATTAGCTATGGCAGGACACATACAGCTCGTAAATCTCAAAATTCCAATTTAAAAAGTTCGAGGGCGCTATTAGCAAAACCGTTTCGGGTTAAGGTATTGTAAGGGATGCCCTTCCATTTGGATAGAGAACATATTGCTTGTATTCACTGCCGAGGCACGTATGCAGGCAACCGTGTCACTCGTTACGCCGGGCTCCGCGGGATGGCGGTACTTGTCCGTGCTACGCACATGACTGTGTTGCACGTTAACAAACTCTACCTCATCGAACGCAAAGTATTGCCTCGAGTCCAATGTGAGTGCGACTAATAACATCTCTGTTCACACCACTGTTGAGAATCGGGTGGAAACGGAGCAGACGACACACGCCGATGTTTCTTTTCTTCGGCACGCGGGCACAGTGGCCCGAGCTGCGCCATGTCTGTGGCCGTTTCCAGTGTTGCCAAGCGAAGAAATTGACAGCCAAACTTTTAAACGAATACCACTTACACTCGACAAAAATCAGTTGTCTGTCCCTTTAAACCACTAAACTGTAATAAGCAAAACAGGTTACCACAAAATTTCCAAATTTTGGGGGCGCAGTGCGCCATAGCTACGCCAGGGCTATGAGGTGTGCAGTAGTGGAGGGCTCTGGATTAATTTATACCAAACGGGGATCTTTAATGTGTGCCAAAATCTCTGCACACAGGCGTTTTTACCCTTCGCTTCCACCTATTGCAGCCAGGATTGAATCTATCGGGTTGAAGCAGGCTACTCATGGCACTGACAAATGTAGCGGTGACAGTCTGTGTCATAGTCCTAAAATGCAATGCCATCATCTATAGGGCTAGCTTCAATGGCTGGCTATGTGGCATTGTTAAGGAAGCCAACGATTCTTCCACATCACCAAAACGACTGCTCTCACAATAGAGCCACTGTGGACTTCTACACAGCATTGCCAGTTTTTCTGCGGGAAGCAAGGACTGGCGAGACAAAACAGCGACAGCCTCCAAGTGGTTCGTCAAACATGCACACAGCAGCAGCAGCTTCGCTTAGCTACTTTCACCACACACATACCCGCAGCTCACAGACGCTTTTGAAACGAACGTGAAATAAAATTACACTCCCTTTGCGAGAAAAGTACAAGCACACCGTGGCAATTTTCCTGTTCCCTTTGGATTCGCAGAGCAAGTTAAAAAGGCCACGAAGACAAAATACAACTTCGCTCAATTTGGAAGAACTAGCCTTCGGTAACTCCCTCATTAAAGCATTCCGACGGGCTAGTTGGTCTGACATGATGGAAATAAAATTTGCGCTACAAGGACGGGTCTTCCGTTTGGGTCTTCCCACTCCAAGCTGGTCAAGAGAGCCATTGCCACCCTGTGCGTCAGGAATGCCCTATCAAAATCATGCCCGCACATGATGACAGCTAGCCTGGCTCAGCAAGCTGAGCGATTACAGAGTTCCGGCTACCCCACACACCTGGTTGTGTCAGTAGCCAAAAAGGTGCTTAAAGAGGCTAAGCTGGCAGAGCGAGACACGAGGCCAGCAGGTGGCGGACGAAAGATCGCGGTGATTCCTTACGTCCACCAGCTGAGCCACAATCTCAAGCGTAACGCTCGACGTGCAGGGACGAATGTGGTTTTTTCTGGGCCCGATAAGCTTGCAAAGCTTTGTCGCCAGGTCAACGGCACTCGAAAAGAAGAGAATGGGTGCCGCACGAAGCACCAAAGTAAGTTCGTTGCCTGCACGGAGGGAGTAGTGTACTTGATTTCGTTGCCCTGCAAAAAGGTATACATCGACCAAACTCACAGACGTATTAATGATAGACTCCGTGAGCACAAAAATAATGTTAGTAGCGTGATAAGCGGGCATCTCGGCACTCATTGCCGTGACTGCAGGTGTGTTCCATTTTTTAAAAAAACAAAGGTGCTCACTGGGAGCCCCGACTCGCTTACTCGGGAGATAATGGAGGTGCGTGAAATTGTGTGCGTGGGGGATGTTCGCATTAGTGGTTCTTCAATATCACCGTTGGGCGAGAAAATCACGTTTCTTGATGGTGTCTAATCTGGTTGAGACAGCATGTGTCATGGTGAAAGTGTGCGTTTTAAATTTCTTTTTTTTATTTTTGTGGGTGATTTTAGTTGTGTATTTTAAACTTTTCTTGGTTCCACATGTCTACTTGATAGTAGCATATATGCGCGTGGAATCAACACAGTTTGTTAGTCTGCGCTGTGTGGTGTGTCCTCTTCTGTCGTCCTGTCTTTGTAGCGCAAATTTTACTCCCATTAACTCCCTAAGCTCTATTCTAGCCAGAGAAGACGTTTCTTTAACCAAAAAAACACAAGAAATATTGAAAAACTTTCAGACTTCGCACTACAGTGATGCGTTATAGGCAGGAGTGACATATTATAGGGGAGCATTAAAAACAGGCCATGGAACAAATAATGTCAGGAGTAACACTCAGGGACAGGAAATGAGCTGCCTGGATCAGAGAACAAACACGAGTAGAAGAAGATATCACAGTTCAAATAAAGAAAAAGAAATGAACTTGGGCTGGCCACGTAGTAAGACGAACCAACAACCGGTGGGCAATTAGGGTAACAGCGTGCATACCAAGAGGTGGGTCTGGAAGAAGGGGAAGGCCATTAATCCGATGGAAGGATGGAATAAAGAAATTCGAGGGTAGACTGCGGACTCCAGGACAGGAGCGTTTGGAGGTCAATGGGAGGGGGCCTTCATTTTGCAGTGGACCTTAGTAGGCTGACGATGATAATGATTAAAAACAGTCATTAGTGTGTTAGCAAAAGGTTAGAATTCAAGCGATGCAATCAAATGGAACTGCAGGCCGCTCTACAACCACCCAGTTGTGCTTTCTGGCAGCGGCTTAAATCGGCGGTCACCATTCACACAAAAACACTCTGCGACGCCATAGAGACCTCCTCCAGAAGGTGGGTAAGATGTCGCCCTTTCTTCATCCGTTTTTTTTTTTTTACATCTAGATTACATTTTTTCGATGTTTGTAATAAGTGCAGTGTCATTGCTACCGCAACAAAGCAGCCTCTTTGTTGGCCCAAACATGTATTTTGTCCTTCAGTCTTCATGGCCCCTTTAATAAGGCACTTCTCCCAGGGCCCACAGAGCAAAAGAACGAAACTGGCAGCACGCCCATACCCAGTGCGTTTCCCAGAACCCCGGTCTCCTGTCGCGCGAGCTCGAGCAGGGCCCGTCCGTAGCAGAGGTAGGCCTCGCCGCACTCCTTGGCCGTCTCGCCGTAGATCTTGCCCAGGAGCTCGCACGCCTCCTGCAGGCTGGCCACGGCCGAGGGGTAGTCCTGGACCAGGAGGTGCCTCTTGCCCTGGAGCAGCAGCATGGCCGCATCCACCGACGGCTCCGTCTTCTTGGGGGCGGCGGCATCCCTGGAAAAGAGTACCACAAATGTCACATTTTCACCACCACCCCTGAACGGTGAGCCTTCTCCTGATGATTCCTTTCACCTCACTTCTCTACAATTCAAATTTATAAAGCTTTAATAAACTCGTACCGTACGTATTTTACGGTCTTCTCTCAATGACCTTCAGTGATCCCTTTTACCTCAGTTCTCTTGAAGTCAGATCTACAAGGCTTTGATGAACTCGTACCATATTTTATGGCCTGGCAGCAGCACAGGTGGGAAGTCACGTCCCCACGACCATCATCGGCGTGCTTTCCAAGACTGCTCAATGATCTCCAACGATTCCTTTTACTTCAGCTTCTTACAATCCATATTTATAAAGCTTTGATACTATATATGCGTACCGTAATATCCAGTCTACAAGCCACACTGCCACTAGACTGCACCCCCCTTTATAAGCTGCCCCCTTTCTAATTATTTCCACTAAGTTGCTCCTTCCATACAGTTCTTGCATACGGCACAAAAATCATACCCCATTTCACTTGAGAATTGCTACTCTGTACAGATACTGCTTCATCCCCAACAATAATGATATACCAATCCTTGTGCTGTGGAGAAATAAGGTAAAGATGTCAAAGTTTTTGCTTTCTATCTCATCGTTTACACTTAGACTTTAGAAATCTTGAGTACACCGCAAAAATTTCACTGCAGTGATTCCGTTAAGGAGCTATGACTTATACGCAAGAAAGCATTGAGGTTAGTTCGTTTCAGTAACTGAGCCGGCTGCCGGTCAGCCAGTACAGAATGTCTGCGACCAATATACGTGGCTCTAGCCACAACCAAGTTTGTCCTTCCAGTAGCAAGAGTTCAGTATGAACGAGGGAAGAGCTCGGGATGAAAAAAAAATAAAAGCTCATGAGGTTACAAGACACTGGCCCATGAAGCATTGATCAGGGTTAATATACACAATACGAGCTCACCAAAAGCCCGCAGAAAATTCAGCATGCAAGCGTATCGACATAAGAAATTTAACCCGCATATTCGGCCTGAATCAAGTGAACTTGTACTCAAAAGCAAAATTCTTTTCTCCTATAGCTACAGTAGTGGGTTTCGTAGATGAACTCAGACATGCACTGCTATGCGACAAGGTACAAAATGCATCCCACGAAGTGAAAACAGGAATTACACTGCTGAACAATGCTATCACGATCAATTTGTGAAATTTGTTACAAATCACCAGACTACGTTTAAGAAAATCAAAAACGCAATGGCGGGTAAAACGCAATCCAGCACGCATGTAAACCTCCAAAAGCAAGCTTCCGAATTAAAGCTGCGAATTCAACTAATTATACGGCGGCGGTATCACACTTTGCCTGTACCGAAAAAAAGTTCTGAACGGTTCCTGGGAAATCCAAAATCACTTTTGCAACAGAAATTATACGGACGAAAAAAAAACAGCCGTAATTGCTCTGGGTCAGTTTTGAGCAGTCCAAAATAACAAGTAAAAGCCACCACAGGTTGACAGGTATCAGCAGCTGCGCGCCGCGATTTGTACAAGCCCGAGCAAAAGCTCCCTATCGTGGGTCCAACGGGATTTCTGGAAAAATATACGCTTCAAGACACTGTTTAAAACAGAATGAACAAGGCTTTCAAAGTTCGAGACGCGTGAAATTAACGCACTCTTGCATCGTGCGGGGAACGTTGACGAGGCACTTTGATTACCGAATGCAGGGCTTCCTGACAGAACCTAGCAACATATGAATGCGCGTTTGCAACCACACTGAACTTTCGTTCGTCACGGAAACAAATTTAACGGGTAAGTGAAGGAGATTCTTCGTTACGGACGAACAGAACAGTGCGAGGCCAGGCACTTTGAAAACAACTGTCTCGACAAACAAGACCGCGCGTTGACATAACGAGAATGTTTACAAGTTCCAACGCTCGAAAGCCATGCCCTCAAAGTATCAGTCACGTGAAGTTCTCTCTGCCAGATGGCTCGGTAAAAAAATAGAAACAGAAAAAAATCGAGAAAAGTTCGTCTCTTCAAACCGGCGCGAAGCAAAGCCCCGCGACTTTTCACTTCGCAGTACGAAGCGAGCCGGTCGCTTATTTGAACTCACCCTTCTGTCTTGGAAGGCGGTGACGTTGCTTCGGCCATTCTAGTGTGGGTGAGTGTCACAGCTCGCAGGGAGGAACACGGCAAGCCCAAAACAAGCACGCGCACGATTTCGCGCCTTGTTGCAGGATTGAAAATGCAGTGGCGGGGACGAAATCGCCCGTAGCCTCGCCACTACCGACAACGCAAGAAGCGCGCTAACCGAATGGCGCGCAAATCGCAACCCGACGCGCTCTTTTTGTAGTACTGGCGGCGCCAGTGTCGCATCCCTTCAGAAAGTGCCGTAATCCTCATTGTTTTTGTGTTACCGTGGTAAATTTTTGGCCCACTTGAAGGGCCTAGGCGTTGTGTGTTCCTAATTTTCGAAGATGCGCTTGTTGTTGGTAACTACTAGTGCGAATTTAGGGTGTTAACGAACTGCTTTGTAAAATCTCTACTCCGTGTATTTGCCTTCTGCGCAGATGGTAAACGTTTTCTCTGCGCCGCGTTGGCCGCGTCGGGGTCGGTTCGGTTGACCTAGAGCCACTAAATGGTGGTTCCAGGAACGGAGCGGTGAGAATAGAGAGTTTTAGCATAACGGCTCCCGTACGCTACGCTAAGGTTAGCGGGTAGCGGGACCGGACTGCGCATGCGCGCGCGGGGAGTGCGAGGAGGTTGCCCCTAAGCGGAGGGAAAGAGCGGGCATGGCGAAGGCAGGCCGCGCGGAACTAATTCACCCCACCGTGACGAATTTGCTCTCCCCAGTCGCGCCCCGCTACCCGCCGCCGTAGCGTTAGCGGACGGAGCACGCTATGCTAAAACTCTCTAATGTGCACGTGTGCAGACAGCGATCGCTCCGGCGTCAGCTGTACGCTCACGAGCTGCTTGTCGCCGCGATAAGACGCGGATATACCTACGTCTAACTTAACAACGTGACGTAACGGCAGTGGCTTGTCTCACGGTGACAAGTGACAGCTGCAATTACATAACGTGCGCGCGTTGAAATGAAGTACTACACCTAGGATGGGGAAAACTGTAGTGCATGCGGTACAGAATAGTTTAGGGGAAGCCTTCATGCTGAGATTTCTGGGAAAGGAAAATTTCATATCCCAAGAAGTTGTACAGCTACGAGAGCTGTACACCCTTCTCAGAAGCATTTCTGAGGTTAGGATGAACCTGATACACTAGCAAACCTTAGACTGTCAAATAAAGTTTGTAATGCTGGCTTAAGGGTTTGACACAACTACCTTTCAACCACAAACTACGCCTCATGCAAGTATACTTCGGCAATGCTTCATTCAGGTCGACTGCACTTTACTGCCAACGATGAAGTCACAGCATTGAACTTGTGATGTATCTAGATATTGCCACATTTTCTGAACTTCAGGCAGACATAGCGTTATACATTACCAAGCAAACTTCACTTGCTTGCAAACACAAATTTGTTAGAATCTGCTGTAATTACGACTGCTGCAAAAGGGTACAGATCACAACTACACAAACCAAGTGCTCGACCTGATATGCCATTCAACCCCCCCTTTCCCCCCTGCACTTTACATGCAGTGTCCTCCTTTTATCTCTTCCTTGAGAAAAGCACGCTGCACACTGAAAATCATCCGACAATGCTTTTATTCAAAATGTACAAATAAAGCAGGCACATCACGGATATCAGTCTGTGCGTATCAATCAATCTGTAATAAAAGCAAAGTTTGTACGCACGCATTGACTAGTGCTTTGTAATTGTTAGCATGACAACACTCAAGGTTGCCTTGTGCAAACTCAAGGATATTGCAATTAGTCAAAAGTACGAAAAGCTTTCTTTGTTCATAGCACCAAGCATTTCACCTTGCATTGATATCTATATCGTAAAAATGCCTAGAAGGATACATTATATTTGCTGCTAAAAATAAGTAGTTCATTGAGCATAGATGTATGGCACATCCAACAGATCTTACACCCGAAAGTCAGTTGACAGCCTCTGTGCTAAAGTCCAAGTAAAAACAAATGACTGATGCATGCTAAATTCCTGAGTACATTAGGGCATACATTTCGCCACACACACACACACACATAGGAGTATTCAAGATTCTTACAAAGACAAAACGAACAACACAATATGTGAGTGTTACAATGCACAAGTGTTATATTAGTGCAGCAAACTGTGGCCATATTAAAGGGACCCTGCAACACTGTTTTCAACTTTAAAAAAAATCTTAAATGCTTGCAGAGCGTAGTCAAATGGCACATCCAGTACTTAGATTAGGGGGTTACAAAGGACCTCAGCCAAACATTACTACTCTGTTCCCATCAGATAACTTAGAAACTTGCTCAAACGATTTTTCTCTCTTTCCCAATCTTGGTGTTCTTCCACCGCTGTAATTAAGTCATGACAGCAGTGTAGTGACTATTGGCCGGCTTTTCTTCAGTCGCAGCAAGCACAGTTTAAAAAGAAGGCCACAAAAGCAAAGCAAAAATGGAAGGCGTGTCGGCTCCGACGAGCAAAACACGCAGTGTCGCTCCAGCTGGCGATAAATATAGCTTTCGCAGTGCTTTCAGACATGAAGGAAAAAGTGAAAGCGGTTATCGCAAGTGTTGCAGGGTCCCTTTAAAGGGATCATGTAGATGACATAAAACCTTGTTTTATTTGAATGAATTAGCCTTTGACAACTCACTAAACTCCAATCTCACCACGAAAGATGCCGCTTTTACCAAAAAATATTTTGAACGTTGAAGAACTTCCAGATTTACCAACACATGACCAAAAACACAGTAATCCGGGTGTTAAATTAACTGTACATTAGCATTCAGCCAGCGTGATCAAACCAGACGACAGTAGCTTTTGTCGGTGGTGAAGCTTTAAAGGAGCCATGAAGACAAAATACAAGTTTGGTTCATTCGAAAGATTGTCCTTGGTATAGCAGCCGTACCACATTTAACCCAAAATTCATTTAAAGGAGCCATGAAGACGGAACACGTTTGGTTCATTTAAAAGTTGCCTAGTTAGAATCACACTGACGCCACTTTTAACATAAACTTCGCTCAAATAAGCTATATAATTGGGAAAAAAGGGAATGGCCATGCGACCCACTATCTCATTTCCCGCAACAGAACCTATGATGTCATAACAGCCTGCTCTGCGATTGGCGGGAGCCGGCAAAAGCAAACGCAAATTAGCAGGGCTTATAAGCTTGCCAAACGAGCTATTTGTGCCTAAATGTAATGCATATCCATTTTACAGCAGTAAGAATGGTGCATTAAACAACAAAAGTTACGAAAATACACGTAAGCATAGAAGTACCGATGCGCACTGCTGTTGGTACTGGACGCACTATGCTTGTTTTAGCTGCACAGCAGTCCGACACTTTGGAGTTGTCTTATACGACGCTGGCCGATTGGTGTAAGCGACGTTGCCTTACGTGACCCTGTTTGTCAAGCATACCCCATGTTTCATGAAGCGATTACTTTCCACCGCAACAAAAACAAGCCAGGTGTAAATGCGGTCAAAAACAAAGCGACGGCGGAGTGCTGAGTATGCTAGCGCCATCTGGGAGGTTTGACGGCAAGCAAGGCTGCAGAGCCGAATGGCGCAGTGGAAGTTTGTTAGTATACATGCCGTTATGACTTCATTGTTGACGTCACCAAAACACACGATTTAGCGGGAGAATGAAAATTTTAACCTAAATTGATTAATTTCTCAGTGAATATGGCATCATTTGCTGCCTCTGAAGACACTATAAAACATAAAATCTTTCGAATAAAACGAACTTGTATTTTGTGTTCATGGCTCCTTTAAATAGGCTATATAATGAGAAAAAAAAAAAACAGGTGATTCTCCTGCTTTTTTCTCCGCTAAAATTATGCCGCATTACAGAACACTCAAACTGAGGCCAATAAAATCAAATGCGCATATACCAGGGATTATAAGCTTTCAGGACGAGCTATTTGCAGAACGGTTAAAATTCAGTACATATTCTGTTTACAGCTGTAAGAATGGTGGAGGGAACAATTGCAGTTCCAAACGAACAGGTAAATATATACGCACTAAACACGGAATCACCGCCGGCTAATACTGCGGAACACCGCCGTCGTGCGAACCATTTTCAGGAGCGCTGGGTATGCCCGACTTGACATGGCAAGCGAGCATAAATGACAAAAGGGTGTACTGAAGGGCTTGTTGGTACATTTTAGCATTTAAAAGCAGCGCAGAAGACAGAACTAAGGAAGGAACCGACAACACAGGCGCTGTTCACAGGCCTGCGTCTCTTTCACATGCCTGTATCGTCTGTTCCTTTCTTAATCTGGTCTTCCGCGCTATTTTTAAACATTAAAGGCATACATGACACCACCACTTGTCATGTTATATCCAGTTTTAACAGCGGAGCTGTTGTTACTGGCCGCAAGTTCACCGTTGCAGGATAAAATACCATGAAAACGCCGAGTGCTCGTGAGCACATGCCTCACGGTGACCGCCGAGTCCCCGGCTCCCGTAGTGGCTTTAGCAAAAAAACAAACAAAAAAAATTACGCCCACCTCCCCTGCGGGAACCCTGGTGTGATGCGACGCTGAAGGGGATTCCATTGTGTGTTTCCGTTGGGTCGATTACGCGAATCGCGTGAGCAATCGTCGGGTAATGCGAGAGAGAGAGAGAGAGAGAGAGAGAGAGAGAGAGAGAGAGAGAGAGAGAGAGAGAGAGAGAGAGAGAGAGAGAGAGAGAGAGAGAGAGAGAGAGAGAGAGAGAGAGAGCGCAAGCGTAGCGCGGACGACCGTCGACTTAGACCAGCCGGAGCGCGGCCCTCCGCTTGTATGCGTAGCGCGCCCGAAGGAGAGGAGACCACGGAGAGAGAGGGTGCTGCACATGCGCACAGCGCCACCCACCGGTGGAGTGAGAGAGCGCGCCGTACTGCGCGTGCCACAGATGTTGGGGGAGAGGGCGCGCTATCCCGGCGATAGGAGAGGGGGTGAGTGGAGGAGAGACGCAGCTGTGCGGACGCGGGCGACAACGACGCAGGAAGGACAGGGCCGCCGGCAAGAGATGCTCCTCTCAGCGTCGCATCTAAAAAACAACCCTCCAGCATTGTGGACAAGCGCTAGTGCACATGTAAAAAGTAAAAAAAAAAAAAAATCTAGAAGCTGCAAAAACACCCTGCTTGGGAGAGGTCACCGCGGTCGCCGCATTCTCTAAAAGCCATTGTAGATAATAGGAGACATGGCTACGAGTGTGCCAATCCTTCCCGAGACGACTTGCCGATCTCGCCACCGCTGCCTCAAGTCAATGCCGAAGAGCTGGTGGAAATCTACAGTGCTGAGGATGAGGATGAATCCACCACTTGCCACAAAGACGACGACCTCTTCGATGCGTATGACAACGATTACAAGCACCGCAACTATGCAAATAAACAATGATACCGATACTTAACCATGTGTGCGGCAATGCTCACCTACAGCAGCTTCGCCATTAAAGTCTTGTGTGCGAGTGCAAGCTTCCCTGAATTTTTTAGTAGAATAATTACTATAATAAGCAATAAAATATGGCCGTACAAATCCAATCAGAAGTAAACAGAGCGCAAGTGCGGTTGCCAAATGTCACCGTTGCGCCACCTAGGAAAGCCGACGGTAACCAAGAGCGCTTTGGCGTGGCCCTTAGGCCAGCCTTTGTTCCAGTTCCTGTTGGTTGGCAATATTTGTACGCGACGTAGAGTTAAAACACTAACTATCCGTCTTACACACGTCCCTCTAAAACACCACTGCTGATGTTGCAAAACATGCGATGCAGCGGAAGAATTGAAACTTCGGCTTTCTTAATTTCTCAGTGAACAAAGAATCACCTGCTGCAGGACAAGAGCTAAGTGTTCAATAAACCACCAGATATTTTGAATGAAACAAATGAATGGAATATTTTGAACGAATGTTTGGTCACCGTGACCCCTTCTTTGTGGAGCTTTGAAAGCCATAATCATCCAGCAACAAAACCAATCAGGGCCACGAGTGCACCAACGGCAATGTTCCTCCACAAATAAACCACAATTACGGCATCATGTCCATTGAGGAAGCAAAAGACGCACCCAAGAATACCTTCTAAGCATTGTTGGTAGTGTCTCTTTACACATCACAGATTCTGCAGTGCCGCACGAACTTAGTGAAAGAGAGTTATGGGGTTGGGGGGAGCGGAAAACAGCACAGCAGGTCACGGGATTAGAATTTTAAATATGTCAAAATTTAAAATGGACTGCTTCTAAAGTTATGTCATTTAACAGATAAACAAAATTTCAAGGACACCTAAGAACTGCCTGTATCAAGGTGAATGCGAAAGCATTAGTGTTGAATCGCCGAACGTATACACCGTTATTGTAAAGGCTGCCATAGAAGCCTGAAGCTCTGGTGACTGCTGCGCCTCTGTGTGAGGCAGCGTGATCCTTGGCACAGTGCACGCTGAGATCACGTGTCCTCTCATAGTCGTCATCTTTTCCTTTTGCGTCATTACTTCTCTCCATCTATCACCCCTGTCAGGTGTATGCATAGGCTTAACATTAGGCAGCCTTGCGATGGTCCAAGCAACGTCAAACTCATTGTACATAAAGCAGCCGATGCTGGCTGGCAACGTTAGAGCACGAAGTCTAATGTTAGGCCTAACGTCAGGCCGGCACACACTTTCGTTCGCATCACCAGTCAAAGAGGACATTTGGGTGGAAACATACTTTGCTAGAAGCATGTGCGAATGACTAATGTAGGCCTCCGTAAGTGTCTCTAATGCACGTTTCCAAGCCAAGGGCCACAATACATTCACTAGGCTCATTTTTTGTTCAGTTAAACTCATCGAGACATGGTGGCCTTGGGGATGCGTGCTCTTCTAGTATTTTGAAGTCCCCGGGTTTGACTGCCATCCAGACCCAAATTTATGAAATTTTCTCTTCAAGTAAATTACTTTAATTTCATTCTCTTTTGCCCCGTCGGCCGTTTTGTCTGATGCCTATTGGCTACGGGGCAGATTTTTGACCACGATGATGACAGCAAATTTCCCACCTACATAGTCATCTAATGCGTTTACATTAATACTGGGTCTGCGGACCTCAATTCAGGAACCACTCCACGGAAATACTTTCGTCACTCTAAAGCTTTGCGTGTGGCCCTCAGTGTATCCTTTGCTTGCTTGTAGACATGACAGCTTCTGACACCTAAGTTATGACATCTAAGGTCACTTTTGGGCTTCACTGGCAACAGTTAAAAACCAGTCGGTAGCAAACATTTATAGGGCATTGAAGAGAGCAATAATGTCACTTGGTATAAAGCTTGGTGCATGAGGTCGGAGTCTGTAGCCTTTCACGGTTAACTTACCCACACTTTTAAAAGTGAAGACGCTAACGAAATCATAATTTTTTGTGAACACAGTTAAAAATACCAACAAATTGCCGAGCGCGCGCACGTGAGCGCGGCGGGCCTCGTGGTGACCGCCCGGCAGTTAGCAAAATCAAGAAAATGCCTAGCGCTCGTGTGTGCATGCCTCGGGACGACCGCCCAAAGTATCCTGCGCATGTTTGCCAGGCCAAGCATGCCCACTTGGGAGATTAGATGCTCAATAAATGTATTCTCTCTCTCTTGGCCAAGATTGGCCGGGGGGAAAAAAATGCAGCCGTTATCGTGGCTACACTTGCTCAGAAAGAGAAAGACAGGTCACAGCGTATGCCCCTCCAAGGTGATGTCCAATGATCATCCTTTCCAAAAAAAAGAAAAAAAGGAAGCTCACACTTATAGCAACAATGATGGAGTAAAGTTTGTTGCGGCAGCAAAGAAGAAGCAAATCAGCTGCCATCGTGGGCTTAAACTGCCGTGATGGTTGTGAAGGTTGTGTAAGGCTTCACTACCGTCAAGTCTTGCACATTAGTGTGAGCTTCCTTCATTTTTTTTACGACAAAAGTACATTCCAAAGTGCCCTCTTTCTGTCACAAAAATTTCGCACAATGTGGCAACGTCTTTTTTGTCATAGCCCCCCACAAGTGAGCGCGAGAGCAAACCACACATTGTTAACCACAAAATAGGCTACTCTTGAAACTGAGCACTGAGCTACATTGCAAACTCATGCGGTTTTGTTGCATTAGTTTGCAACGCAAAACGCAAACAGCATCTGGTGCTTTGTTCGACCCCAACCCACTGAGTAAAAGCAAAGCTCTAGGTTGCTGCTACAAGTTGAGCTACTAGGGAAACAAAATATGGCATCACTTTGACTGCATTAGAAGCAACCACGTTTTAAGAAAGTTTGGAATAGTGTATAAAAAGAACATAGCCAGTTTGAAGCATGCAAGAAAGGTATGAAGCCGAGTCAGAGCCGTAGGCTCCTCAGCAAGCCGATCACAGTAGCTCTGGAACGACTGTTTCTTTTGAAGCCCATGGCCACGTTTTCATCACACGTCTTCTTGCTGTAGATAGCTGGATAGTTACGTTGGAACTGCAAAGAAAAACAACAAAGAAAGAAAAAAAAAGATATCACCAGGTTACCAGGATGGTTAAGCAGAAATGTGGTAGAAAACCATACCAAGTAAGAATACCAACCATTCAGGGTGCCCAAATGACCTATCTATCCTATTCGAGGAATTCTGTGTTCAAGCAGCCTTAATAGGACAATACCGCATTCAGATAATGTAACTGATTGTCTTCCTCTTTTTCACGTGCTAGCCATCTCTATCTACCTCGTTTTCTTTCTTCTTTTTTTCCCCCTTTTTGTTCAATCATACACACTCTATGAAAGCTGCTTGAAGATGTGCGTTGTTTATACACAAAAAATAATGTTTAATTAATAAAGCCTTAAAGGAACTCTGTGTGCTTAGATAAACCTCCAGCATAAACAGAAAAGCATAGTGCTGGCCTCCAAATGGTCAGTTAAAAAGTGCTTGCAACAACAAACCACCAGGAACACTAAAGCACATTTCTTGCAGCAGAAAAAAAAAAAATTTGTTCACAAAATAGCGTGATATGCTAGCATAACCAATTCCATGACGCATCAAATAACAAACGAATTTGCACTTTTTTATTTTTTGGTAAGCTGTTAAATGTAAATGAAATGGTGTGCACCAACTGTCAAACCACCACCAAACAATTGAAAGTATTGTTTCAAAACGAATACCTGTAGGGCTAATCACAAACAAATAAAAAGATCATTCACACCTCCGTCAAACGACAACGAGGGTTGAATGCAACGCTTTCTCTTGACGGATTCTTTGGTTGTCGTCTGAGTTTTCCAAACCGCTTCGACCATGTCAAAATGGAGATATTATATAGACGCCGGCTTCGCAATTTTTCTTTCACTTCAGTGCTTTCGCGTCACAGACGCCATCCGTGAAAACACTAAAGAGCTTTGTTTTAAAAAACCACCAATTCATGTAATTTACAAATGAAAGTTTAAATGACCTCCAGAAATACATAATGCAAAATCTAAACGTTTTTCAATATTTCTCGTGCCTTTTCTGTTAAAAATCATGTTTCGCAATCGAAGGCTAGTTTTTCCTCCAAATTAAACAAGCTTGTATCGTGTTTCGCGGCCCCGCACAAAAGGCTTCCCGAGTACAATGCAGCCCCCGCACCTGCTTCATCCTGTGGCTGCGCTCCTTGTCCGATATCCGGGGGTCCCTGAGGATGTCGTCAAACAGGTCCATCAGGGCCTGCTCCGACAGAGTCCGCTTTTGTGCCTCGAACTGCGACTGAGTCACCTGCTGGCAGTAGGTCATCCCGCCGCCATCCTGCAAACAGATGCGTTCCGTCTCACCACCCCATCAGAGGTGCTGGCAGGCAATGTTAGGCTTAGCTGCATGCGGGAGACAGGGATCGACCTGCCGTGATGTTTCGTTCCGAGATAGGTACAAGCCCGGCACTTTCGGTGCGATGCAGAAAGTTCATTAAATGTGCCAACATGCCGCACTTCGCCCCTTAACCGACCTAAAATACACCAAACCACCCTCATCTACAAAGGGAACGTGCAGAGCTGAGCAAAGAACATTTTAGTTGATCACAGGTTTCGGAAAAAACATTAGCACTGCTGGTACTCAAACCCAGGCGGCTCACTCCCCGAACTACTGGGGCCGAGCAGCACAACTGTTTTAGCACTCTGTCAAAAAAATATAACAAATGTTCCAAAACAACCAGTAGATAGTACTAGGGGCATACAGGGAGTGCGGGGCTTGTACCTGTCTTGCAACGGAATGTCACCTTTCAGAAGTGAACAAGTCCACCATCATCATAACGTAGGCAAATTTCACCTCAAACAAATTCCTTTTTAATGTGTAGTAAGTGCCCCCAAATCAGCTGGGACATGAGTGGTAGCCCCGTAAAACGCCTCGTTAATCAGTCGGAAGCGTTTATAAAAGCTCCGCCGCAGACCACGCTGCACTTGACCACGCTGCACCGCGTAAACAGCCATGATGCGCCTGTGACGCTCTAGCCATCCAGGGCTTCTTCCTCTGGCCAGCCACGCAGTTGGAGAACCGATTGAGCTCTGCTGCGGACGCTTCACCCATTTGCTGCCCCGTGTGCGCGTAGAGCTTGCGTGCAGGCTTTCTGCCAAGCTGCTCACCGTCCGGCCGCTCGCTGGACGGCTACGTCATTTTAATAGCCTCGCTCTCCTCAGTTTCGGTTTCAAAATTTTCTCTGACCGCTTGCAGCGTCCGCATGCTTATTTCAGCTGTTGTACTTTGCACGTTGCTTCCTTTTTCAGCAGACTATAGGGAAATAGTGTTTTCAAGAGGTCGAAATTTTGAGTGCAGTTGGCCTTTGAGATGATGACCATGATGATGATAATAATGAAGTCTCCAGTGGAAGGGGTAATATGTGCTTGCAGACAGGATGCTACACTTTCTAAGCAAGCTTCAAGTACGAGCTGATTTCGTACTTGGGCTGTCTCAGTCTCAGTGGTGAGCTATGGTACATCACTTAGCATGCCTTCGAATGAGCGCAAGCACGAGCAAGGCAGCGAGCATGAGAATGCTCAAAAGTTTCATCAAGTGGGATCAGATTATTTTTCTCTAGCGTTCAAGACCAGATTCCACAGTCAGTGAATTGAAGACAGGATGTGTTTTTAAGGCAGCATTACACACATGACTTAAGTCAAGGGGTGAGTCTGGTTGGAATGTGAATGTATCTGGGCAAAGGATGTGTGAAACAGCACAAAAACTAACAAGCAAGCAATAAAAACATTTAATAGGAACTTTTTATCACCACAGGTGAGCCCTAGGATGCAGAAATAGTGTCAGCTGGACAATTTACTACATACTATAGAAGGATCCCCCCTTGATTAAGAAGTGTTGATAGGTACTTTTACTGCACTTTTCCTATCAAACACTGCTTCGTCACAGAGTCAAATTTACCTCCAGTATGTTGGATTAGTTCCGTGGTTTCAGGTTTGACATTCAATTTGTACGTTACAAAAACACAAGGAGAAAGCAGAAAAGCAAGGAATGCACACAGAAATAAGACAATTCAATTCATGTTTCAAAAGGCAACAAAACTAGTGAAAATAACACCTTTCGTTAAGCACGAATGAAGCATACTCGACAGTGTACCAGTGCAAAACTAAAAAAATTAACCAGCTTGATGCAATACGTGGTGAATAAAAATTAGTTTATTTTCTTGTACAACATGTAATAGTGGTGGTATATGCTAAACCAAACATGAAGGCTACACAGGCACAGGAACAAAACATTACAGCACATTAACAAGAATGTAAAAAAGTCAAATCAATAAAGACTGCCACCCCAGGCCGCCAATTCAAGAACATGGAATGTGCAGAAGGTGAGATCACATCACTGAGTCTGCTGTGCGGTCATATAAAAACCGTATGCATTATGCCAAGGCTACAACTATAAAGTTTATATTACATATTCTTAATCAAAGGAACAGAATCAGCATTTTACATAGATGAACATTTTGATACAATAAAAATTCGGGGTGAAATCCCCACATTGGTTATTCCTGTAATGCAAAGCATTTCGTATAAAACAAATTCAAATCCCTTCTGTCCGACGACAACGATGGTTGAAATGTGAAGCTTTCTTGAATGCGAAAATCAAGTCCAATTTACTTTGACTGCAGTAATGAAGCGGAGGGGGTCTAACAAGTAGCATGATCAGTGTTTGACAAGGATCAAGAAAAATGTAACCGGTAGTTCCAAAAGTAACCAGAAGTCCTAGCAAGGATTGGGGCACGAAGGCCAAATAAATATTTTGACAACTTTGACCTCGAGTTCGACTACCAGTGTGACGAAGAGTGTGACCAGCAATGCAACGAGCACAATGTGACACAAAGTCCTTCCCTGCCTAAACTTTTTTTCTGTGTTTGTGCAATTTTGCACAGCCATGCGTAACAAAAAAGAAGAAAAGAAAAACAGTGTTTCTCGCCCCTGAACCTGACACTAGCTCTAGACTGGACATCGACAATAGAAGCTACAACCCCCTCTTTCGCCATCTCCAAAACTAACCTTTACTGCTGGAGGGTTTGCAGTTCATTGTTTTTTTTTTCTGCCTTCTTTGTTTCGTTGAAGTGTTTTAGGTATTTCTTCTTTGTTCTTTTCAGCCACCAATTTCATGAAATGTCCAGTTCAAAATTTTACAAATGATGCTTTCCTTTAGTTTGCCATTGCTGGCTCTAGGTTGGATGATGGTTTGCTTCAGTTCTTTTATGACCACGAGGTTAGAAATATTTTATTGAGCTCGTTCCACTGGTAGTTAGTGCCACGTTTTGCTTTTAGTAAGCTTTTCTCTTCTTGCCTGCTTGTTTAGAACACACATTGGTTGTGTTACTCGACACTCACGTGTCTCCGGCAAGTGGCAAATTAGGTGACGACCCTACCAACACTTAGCCCATCAAAACTCTTCTCCTGATCACAGCGCGGGAGTTTTTTGCCACCTTTCCCATCCAACGCTCGGTCTTGGATGGAGTCGATGCCATAGGCCTTAAAATTACCGGGATTAAATAAGTTGCCACCGTATTATTAACCGCCTAACACCTTTTATTTCTTAATGCCGTGTCACCACTAATGAGCAAGTTCAAACAAGGAGGTTGACTCAGGGCTGTCTCTTTGCGAACTTTTAACCACGGGGCTCACAAAAAGTGCAAGGAGAGAAATTAAAAGATTAGTTTCATGCAAGGTTGTCTCCTTCATGACCCCTCCTCTTCCACTGTCATAATGAGGCGATGTTTGTACAATCAGCCACAAGAGCCAATAAGCTATAGTTTCAGAACGAAAATGTGCGTGTGCAGAAGTGAGTATGGCTGGACCGGGACTGTAATAAGCAGCTTGAAGACAAGCATTGATGGGAGTTCCACAAAGAGTTCACCGAGAATGACGACAACAGAACCTGAATTGTGACCGGGAGTGCGATGTGGAGCTACGCAGACCGTGTGAAAATAGCTCGGCTGGTTCAACTAGAAGTGTGACCGGGATAGTGACTGCTAATTCCAGACAGGACTTAACAAGGGTAAAGATGAGGAATGAAAAATGGGATATTAACATCTGTATGGATTTGACAACGAGAATGACATGAAACTTGACAAGGAGTGCTACAGGGCGCATTCCACACTTAGGCTGAATTTTTCGTGGTCTAGTACATTGGGGTCTCAGTGGTACCCTGTCTAGCTACGCTGGAGTGAGAACTGCCAAGCTCTGTTAGCTTTGTTGTGAAATCCAAAGACTCACGCATGGGCAGAAAGACTCCATGCTTCAGCCACAAAGTTTCGGCTCTATTAGTGTACAAGCGTAATGCGCCAACTGACGTGAAAAAAACTCGTGTTCTGAGCAGCGGATGGCTTCAAAATTTCATGTGCATCTGGAACACGACTTCCAAATGAAAGAATGCCACTACAAAAAATACCCCCCCCCCCCAGAAAAAGAACATGACTTGTGACATCATAGCATGCCAGGGGAAGTCACCCGTCTGCCTGGTGTTTATCAAGGCTGTCGGATTTTTGACTCGCTCGGTGTCTCAAAATGGAAAGTGCTTTGATGTCAGGTGTATTGCTGGTTTCTACGTCAGCCAAGCGCAGTCAGCCACACAAGTACACCAACAACGGCATAACGCAGGACGCGTACAATGCAAGCGGAAGTTATCACGCTTGAACCTTCAGACCACAAAGTCCCCAGAAATGTTTTTTCACCAGGCGAATACAGGTGGTTCTGCACCTAAAAATAGTACAAACTTCGCTCACGGCAGAGGCAAGGGCTCTGCTTGCTCAACTAAGCTGTGACGATTCACTCAGACATCTACCACATTTTTGTGATTATAAGCGCCCCCAGATTCTAAGTACCTTCCCCTACTTTCGAAAAAAAAACTGGAAAAAAAAAAGTTTCCATGCAAATCTTGGCACCCCCTTTTCTAAGCAACCATCGCAAGTCAGATTTCAGATGCATAAAAGTGGGCCTGAGTTGACATAGTGGCCGAGTATCAGATGTAAGCGGTGGATTCACTGTCTGTATCTATTTTTCTTTTGCATGTTCGCCAAATAAAACATGATTCCTTGCACCCGGCTTGTCAAGATATGGCTTCGAAAAAAATTGCGGGTTGGAGGAGGGGGGCTGCCCATTTTGCATTGAAAAGTTCCACAAAGAAGCTTCTGCAGTGATCAACACCCCTGGCAGCTGCTGCTTAACAGATGGCTCCACAAGCTTTGTTTGTTACACTTATCTTTATTGCCCTAAATGGTTTCTCTCTCCATTGTGTGGCATAACGTTCTATAAAACAGTGCGCGACTCTTTGGATTCCGTTGCGGGGCAGGTACAGCATAGTAGTTCTTACTCCAGCGTGGCTACACAGGATATCCCCCGAGTAACCCACAGTAACCCTCAATCCAGGCTTCCACACCTTTGATTGTCTGTATCATGCTCTAACTTGGTACTGAAAATGGTAGTGCCAGGTTCAAGATGAAGTGGGGATGATAACTGCGATAAGAAACATTTTGATTCGAAGCGCTGTCTTCCATGTCCACTTTGTCTTTGATCGATTCAAACCATGCAGGCACTCTTTTAAATTCTGGGGGTGTTTATGAAGAAACGTTTCCCGTTTCAAGGCAAGCAAAACAGACTAGAGCAGAACAAACCTGTGCACGAGAAGTTTGGCACACACGAGTTTAAACAGTACCGGTATGGGCAAGATAAAACAGCAAGCTATGCTTAAATAAAAAAAGAAAAAGAAAAGAAAGATCATGCTTCTCAGTGGGAAGCTGTTTGGTGCAAGACTTCATGTGTTCTAACATGTACTGTAACACTTGCGCATATCTATGTCGCTGCATCACTAACATGATGCACACCAGGCACGGCTGTTTGAAAAAGAAAAAGAAAAACAGTGCGAAAGATTGCGCAAGAAAAAATATACCACTACATGTTTCTATACTGCACTCAAAATGAATACAAAGCTAAAAGTCGTTGAAAACATCCTTAGGATGACACCACCAAGACGTACAGCTACAATATTTAAAATACATAGAAAAAAAGAATCCCAAAACAAATTAACAAGTTTGATCAAACACTCCTGCGTAAACGCAACGGTGGCAGCCAACTCTTGCAATGTGGTAGGCAACAAAACCAGTACAGGAGAGGCTTTGCTATAGTATGACAACACTCTAGCCACTGTGCCTAAAAGCTCGCGGACATGCCTGCGTAGACATGACCTGTCAGTTGTTGGCAATGTGAATATAAAATGTACTCCTCACACAAAGTGAACTTTATAATGAACAAATTACAAAGCTATGTAAATATGTACATTCAACTAAGCAGCACACAAAACATGAAGTGTAGAATAATCAAGAACAACATGAGGTCAACAAGCCCTCCCAGGAATCTGTTATTATGTATGGTTGTTTAGAAGGAACACTTCAAATACGACAGGCAAAAATGCGAAAGGACAGTGGAAAAAATATTGCATGATGTATTTACAACAATTTAGTCAGCTTGCTCAGGTGTGCACTGCTTTCCTGAGAACAGGCAGGGAGCAATGTCTAGAGTGCACAAAATCTTGGCATAATGCTTAGTGCAATCTCGTTGCTTCAAAATTGAAGGACACGGAAAACTTGTTTGAAAAAAGGTTGAACTTTACAGTTATTCTGCACCCCATGATTGCAACAGAGCCCACGCACCAGTTGCATGGACTCTTGGCAATATGTGAGTTTGCATGATTCGATCGCACCTACACCAAATTCAGTGGTGCAGCCGGCCCACAACTGACTTGTTTCTTCATAGCCTCACAGACAACGTAGAAAATACCTGATGCAAAAGTACTCTCTGTAGCTGGCACCCTTAATAAACACAAAATTTCTACTGAAGGCTGATTTTTTACAGCATCACTACTGCAATAGTGATAAGTGGCTTTCCTAAAAAACATTCATAACCAACCTGGGTAAGGCCCAATGTACATACATGCGCACTTAGAGTACTACAGTGCCACAAAAAGAGGTTGGCAAAGTGCAGTACAAATCCAGGCAACCCAGGCAGTTATATACAAAACAAATGGCACTGGCTCAACGTCTGTCCCCTTCCCCTCCAATCATGTCACACATTACGGATGGACATATTTCGGGGGGACAGGTCGCCGACGAATACTCAAACATCAAAAAAATGTAAAGCAAAGTCAGGCAACCCAGACAGCTACCCAAAAGCAAACTGAACCGGCTTGACGTCTGTTCCCTTTCTCTCTTCTCTCCAATCGACATATCACACCATCATGTCCACGCGTTATGGACGGACAGAGAATACGGGAGGCCCACGAATGCTAACACATTAAAAAATGGAAAAAAAAAAAAAGCCAGGTAACCCAGCCAGTAACTCGCCAAACAAACTGAAGTGGCTTGACGTCTGTTCCTTTCTCTTCACTTCACAGACCACACCATACACCTGTCCACGCATTAGGGACGGGGCAGATTTCCGGAGGGGTCCAGGTAACCCAACCAGTCATTCGTTAAACTAAACTGCACCGAATTGGTGCCTGTTCACTTTCCATCAAATCTGCAGAACACATTGCCAACCTGTGCACACGTTACAGGTGGACAGGCGTCTGGGGGACAGTTGCCAACAAATAAAAAAACCACAACACGAAGCTGATTAACCCAGCCACTTATCCACAAAACAAAGTGGACCAGCTTGATGTCTGTTCCCTTCTCTCTAATTCCCAGACAACACCATCCGCCCGGGACCGATAAATTTCCGAAAGGGAGTCACCTGCAAATACACTAATGCATTAAAAAGTCACCACACAAAGCCAACTGACCCCGCCACTCATCCATAGAACAAAGTGGACCAGCTTTGCGTCTGTTCCCTTTCTCTCTAATTCCCAGACAACATCATCCGTCTGGGACGGACAGATATCTGAAGGGGAAAGCCAGTGATTTGCGAAACAAGCTGGACAGGATAAACGTCCGTCTGTTCCTTTTCCTTCCAACCCCCAGATCATCCAGCTGTCCTTGGGCGGTGGTCGCATCTAAACGGTGGGCAAAGGTCAGCTCGTGGTGCCGCTGCTCACCCTTTCTCGTCGGAGGATGGCCAGCCGCGCTTCGACCTCGAGGTGGAGTTCACGCGGCGGAGCAAAGATGCGGTCGCAGTGCTTGACCAGGAAGGCCAGAAGCTCCCGTGCCGCCTCCGGACTGGCCTCCAGGCAGCTGCCTTCCGTGCTCAAGAGAATGCACGCAAACGCGTTCAACAGCTGCGAGGGAGGAGAAACAAACATTCACGGGAATCGGCAAGAGTGGGGAATGCGATGACAGCTGGTCGGTGAATTCACACATACAAATACACCGTGCACAGTTTGTAGGGGCCGAAACACCCAAGCCGGGAGCCGAAATTCACAAAAATAAAAATCCGAGGGTCATTCTACAAAGTACACCTGTAAATTTCATGCGTCATTCGCGGCGACATCATTTACATAAGTACCCCCTCATTCTTTATCTAACTGCTCACCTTACCATTTGTTTATATATTTCTCTCATTTTAAGGCAACTTATTTTAAGGCAACAGCCTCCCATGACTCGTTCTGCAAAAGTCCGACATCCGCATTGCTGGCGTGGTACTGGTACTAAAAATTCTGTCCGCTGAGATGTCTACCCACCCACAACTCTCATCACATTGGCTACAATGCGTCATGTGGGTATGTGTCCACCTGACATCCTGATTAGCTGAGAATGAGCATGCAACAACCTGGCGTTTCCACCAAGTACGCAAATGCCCGATGTTAAGCCTAACGTTACCATTCGCCATGTCGGTCAATTACACTGCACTTTCCAAGTTCTCTGCTAGGCAGAGCCACCAAACTGCTTGCTTTGTCGCAACTTGTGATGTGCTCTTTGACGTCATCAAATAAAACTGGAGGAAAAAGCCAACTTTGATTGCTTACTTTTAAACAAAGAATGCATTGTTTCGCATCGTGATCTTTCAGTTCAAATAGAGAGTTATTAGTGTTCATTTAGTGTCACTTAAGCAGCAGAACACATTACACATGTCAGCCTGAGCCAAAAAAAAAAAAAAAGAAAGAAACCTGCAACCCGGTGCAGGCTGCAACATGAGCCCTCTTTGACCTGAGCGCCTTTGACCTTTGACCCGAGTTGACCAATAGTGGTCAACAAGCAATCAAAGATACATTTTGGATTGCTCTGAAACCATCCACGTAAAGACTAACATTGCTCAACAGCTTTCATACCTTGCCAAATCGTTTTGAGCAAGGAAGAAAAAGAAAGGAAGAAAGGACTGAAGTGTGTTTTTCCACCAGCTTGCACAAAAAGTTTCACAGTTCCTTTGAGGACAGGAATCCTTGAACAAGCTGCCAATCAAGAATAACCACAGAGTGCTGTTCTGCTCAGTTGTTTACTCAGTGTGCTGTGTAAAATCACCCTCCTGCTCAGCTATCAAGCCTCTCACTAAAGTGAGATGGGGGTAACTCACCACTCTATCTTATGCATGACTAGCACCACCACACTTGTCACCCTTCTCATGTGAGGAACTGGTCATCCCTCATTTAGTAAGGAACGGGCCGCGATGATGATGCGTTCTGACGTCCGCACCAACAAAAAAATTCCTGCTAGTGGCCAGATATACAGTCTTCATCGAAGGTTTCTAGGCCATGCCAAGAGTTTCTGGGCAACGAGGAATTCAGAGCAAAAGCTTAACTCTTTCGGGACCGCTCCATAGGCCATCGATCGCATACGATCGATGGTTTCACGAGCCTGCAGAATACAAATTTTCGCTCGATGGAACACCTAGCGACATCTAGGAGATAGTTTGAAAACTATAGTTTTCTCTTTTGTGAAGTTTCTTTTTTTATCGCCAGGCGGCAACGCATCAGATATTTTATTCTGACGGGCAGTGGTTGCGAATGTAAACAAACATGGCGTCATACTCGCGCGAGCGCGATAAGAAATCCGCCTCATCTCGTCTCGCATATCTTCGCCTTCTACTGTGGATTTTAACGATGAGAGTGGCAGTGAAGAGTCGGAATGTGGCTTTAGAGATTGGATTTCAGCTCGAGTGAGGATTCAGGTGTCGATCAGCCTGGAACATCAAATCGCGCTCAAAGGTGCGTGTTGGTTTCGGTTTCAATTGTCTCTGGAGTAGGTATGTGCGCTTGAAATATGTTCTGGCTGGTTTATATTTGTTCGCTAGGGTGTTAACTACCTATGGTGGTGATCTCCTGCCACCATTTCAGAAAGGGATCAGGTTTTCGCCGAGACGAAAGCCCGGCGTGTACCTGGGCGACGACGTAGCCATGGCCCTAGTGCCAAAGAGATCACGCACAAAACAAAAAACCAGTTACACCTAGCTGCATCAAACTTTCGAGATGAAGAAACAAAGCATTGTGTTAGATTTTGTATATCCTGAAATAATTTTATTCTTTTTTAATATGTTTATATTTACGCTTTTTTCTATCTTTTTCTGTAGTTTTTTTACAAAGTTCTTACTTTAAGATTTTTTCATGGTTCTATCGTCAGTGTTGAAGTAAAACTTGGTATTGTATGTCAAAGAACATATAATTAGCTGCATTTTGGTATATGCTAAGGTAGGATGGTGCCTTTGCTTTATGTAATAAAAAATTTGTAGCGAGACCTCACTTTTTCATCACTTTTTCGGGCGGTCCCGAAAGAGTTAACCTTCAAGTGCAACCAATCACTTGACAACAGGATGTGGATGTTGTTCATCTGTGGCCTATAAATTTCTTGCATGGCCAAGAAACGTTCGGCAAGTACTGTACATCCTGTTTCAAGACACAGCAATGCTGCATGCTGTGGAGTGAAGCGCACCATGTCCATGTTGCTGTGGATGTGGTTGAGGACGAGCGCTTCGTTCCTGGACGCCTTGTAGATGAAGCGCAGCAGTAGGTGCAGGTAGCGGCGTCGGCACGGTGGCAGCAGCAAAGAAGCCACTTGCATCACCTTCACCACCCGCCGCAGGTCGTTTTCTGCGAGGGCAACGCGACCTTCGTGTGTAGCAACAGTAAGGCAAATTTTTGTTTACATTTTTCAGCATATTGTGACGTAACAAAGAGCAATGCAGTGTTCTGTCAGCAAATGAGGTCTATGAGACCAAACTTGTGGTCTGCAATAGAGTGGAATAAAGCGCAAGCATCGGAGAAGCAGCCAACAAAGTAAGGCGCAGTTTTATGGGCCCTAAGGAATATCACAAGAACTTACACTATCAGCAAATTGTGACGTAGCAAAGAACAGTGCAGGTTTCTTTTTTCAGTAGGAGAGGTTTATTGGAGCAAACTTGTGCTCCGCAATCGGCAGGATTAAAGCACAAATGTTGAAGCAGTCAACAAAGTGACATGCAGGGTCATGCGTCGGCCAACGGAATGCTGGGACAATAGCTTTCCATGCATACAGTACCTCGGAACACTCTTCGTTGCAGAACCATCTGAGTAGATCGAGAACTTTGATGATCAAACAAGAACAGTCTAGATTAGTAAGGACAAGGTGACACCCTTTCCCTATCAAAAGACTGCCTGGCAGTGCATACGACAGAAGAAGCAAACAGGTGCTCCGCTTGAAACAAGATAAGATAGCCAGACATGGCCAAGTGCTGGTAACAAAACATCAATAAAACGGTTCCCACAGCATAGTTAGTGGCAATATAATTTGCTTCAGTCTGAACTTAAAGGAGTACTGACACCAATTTTCGACCTTAATATTATTGCACAGTTCGCTTCCTTTACTCAACAAAATACCCTGGCTGAAATATAAACGGCCTGCGACGCGAAGAACATACATCAATTCGATCTCATTTATCGCGCCGACGGAGCAGCGCACGGAGCGGCATTCAGCAAATGGACATCAGCATGACATCATCCCGTGATAGCCAAAAGAGGTGACGCGACAGCGCTCGTCAAAAACTCGTGACGTCACTTCACGCACGCTGCCCTACGAGCGGCGAGCAGGCGCCGGCGCATTCACAAACGGGTGCACGTAGCCAGAGCTACAGGCATAACCGCTGCCCAGAAAGGCACTCTTTGTAAAAATAAAGTTCCACACACGAGAAAGGAAGCGATAATATAGCCCGGAATCGCAATAGAAGTTGCCATCAGGACTTTTATTGGAAGCGGTCATCGAATTTCCGCCACAATGGTAGGCCTAGCACCTTCAGGCAGCTCAGCCGTTCAGCTCCGGCAGCAGCGCCGTCGAAACAATGCCCCCACCAGCCTCCGCAGTGTTTTGACGTCCGCACAAAGCGGTGAGGTCATGCTGGGATTCTGTCATATGCGCCTTTCGGGATAAAAGCGCGGGAATTTGAAACAAACGATTTTCGGGCCATTCATTGTAATTAATTATCGTGCGCTGAAGTATTTAAAGTGCTGTTTCTGGTTCGCCAGACCATTAAGCATCGATTAAGCAATAAAAGTGGAACATAAAATTTCCGTGTCAGTACTCCTTTAACTTCGAGGCAAACCAATAAGGTTTGACCGCCTTTGTCCTAATTCACTGTAATAACGTGGAGAAAATGTTCCTTAATCACACTTCAGTCAGTACCTCTCATCAATTTCCAGCTAAACCAAACCGTACCAGACAAGTGTGTCCAAATTTTGTCTCCGATTCTGTGCACAACAGGACAAGGCTGAAAAACAGGCTCAGAGCATAGAGATTGTTGCAAGACACAATATGCACGTTGCAGTGGCGTCAGAAGTGAACCGTAGTATCCACTGAGGCCAGAAACTGAGCCTGCAATCATGTCTAGGGCAGCTAACGGCTTACAACTTACAATGCACAAACCAGAGAGAGACTGGGGGAGGGATTAAGTAAGAGCTTAGTAAGTAAAGTGAGCAATGGAAAAGCAACACGTTTCTACTGCACTCCCAAACAACAGAGGTGCATAGTCACTCTTGCTAAGGTTTCTCATTCCCTCAACTGCCAATGCTACCGCAAAGAGAGCAGCCTCATCCCCTCTCGACCCTGCTTGCAAATGAATCAATACTCCTTCATAGCCCTCGGCACCCATTCAGCAATTAAAAAATCACATCAACTAATATACTACTCACCCGTATGTCGCAAAGAAGAAACGCTGGCATAGAAAGGACCCTTGCCCTTCTCCACAGGCACGGGCTGCACAAGAACTGGGAGGCTCTCGCAGCTGGGATTTAATGCCCTCGCATAGCGCAAACACGTGATGCTGTTCCTAGCCGACACGAAGCCGGTCCGAGACATCGGCACGTTGAGGTATGTCGGCACGCTCGTGTAGGAAACCGTTCCCGCCGACCGTTGCGACGCCACTTGCCAATCCGCATTCAAACTGCCGCTCGATCCGTAGCCCAGGTTTACATATCCTAGCCCTAGTTGCGCATCGTCTCTCTTTGTAGACCCCACAGAGCCATGGATGTCCAGCGACGCCGTGCTTCGGACAAATGCCTCCCTGGGAGCCAGCGCAGTTGCCCGCACGAAGGGTACCGCGTCTTTCACGTTCTCCGCGGACAAACTCCGAGGGATGTCGGCCGCCACAACCGGCTTCTTGTCGGAGTCGTAGCCATTGACGAAGCCAGCCGGAGACAAGGGTCGAGCCAAGCCGCCGCTGCACGAACTGATGGTGCTGGCGGTTTCGGCGTTGAGCGCGAAGGCGCGCTCCATGGAGCTGGAGGAACAGCGGGACTCGAGGAGTGTTGTGACGGGCTCGGCCGATTCGAAGGCGGTTTGGTAGACCAGCCGCCGACCGGAAGTGGACGGCTGTAGTCGCGGTCTTGCGGTCTGCGTCGTTTTGGGAGCGTCTGCTGCGGGCTGTGCCAGGATGGACATGCTGTGGAGGAGGTTTTCGACCGATGCGTCGGGGGACGGCGGTGCTTCGGAGCTTCTGCAATCCTGCTCCACGAGGGGACCTGCGTTTTGGTAAATTCAGCAACTTTAACATTTTCCTTTCGCACAAAGTAGGACCAGTGCAGCACAGTCTTTAAAGTACCGTATTTACTCGCATAACGATCGCACTCACGTAATGATCGCACTCTTCAAGTATGTCGTTCAAGTTCGATTTTTTTTTATTTCCCGCGCAATAAACGCACCCTTAACTAGCCGCAGCAATATGTCGCATGTATGCAAAGTCTAGCTGATGATGGTCGTACATACCTCTGTTTCCTTCCCTTTCGAAGAGGACATGGATACGTTATTGCGGCAGACTTACCGATATGAGCGATATCGGCAGTCATGCGTTCAATATTGGTGAGGAAGAAACTCTCACTAAAGCAGATAATATATGTACTCACAATTCAAAGAAAAAAAAAAAAAAAACCACTCAGGTTGCCGAGTTGGCCGCCATGTCTGTTTTGATGTCCCGCACTGTAACAGTGGCTGCCACTTATTGGTCGAACTGTTGTCACCTCGCAGTAAACTCGCACTAGCGTGCTCGGTAATTCATGAGAACACAGCATTTTGCGTCACTTTGCCAAGCGCCTGGCGGCGGTGTGAGGAGTTTTACTAGTTTTTATTTATTATTTTTGTTATGTTCATGATAACTATCGTAAAAAATTTTACCCACAGCTTGCTTGCGTTTTCCGTGCTCAAGATGGTTTGTGAAAAATTTACCACGCATAATGATCGCACCGCTAAATTTACATCGATCTTTATTTAAAAAAAAGTGTGATTATTATGCGAGTAAATACGGTATAGCATGAAAGATTTATGTTAAAACCAAAGTGAGATATCAAGATAATGAAGTTGCCTGGATGGTGCTTTTATTTTGCTATAAGTGTGATAACTAGCTCCCACCCTTTTGTCACACTTTGTGCTTCCCACATCACACCCAGCAAAATTTCGTCTCCAAATGAATTTAAAGGTGTAAGCTGTCTATTGTTCCCGGGCACGTGAGAAACCTACTTCTGATAACCCAAACTCTGCTCATGAAACCTTTCACACAGCCAATAATGAAATGAGGTTGTCAACCTTGAAGAAGCGCACTAATTTGGATAATTTGAGAGCGATGACTCAGAGAATGAGTTCCCATGGGTTTACCACTAGAACGAAACCCTACAATAAGGGAAGTTTTGTTTCTTCAAATAAGAGTTTTTAGCAAAAAAACCAGCACTCATCAAATAAAGTGTTTCATAAACGAAACAATTACCGCCAGTTCCTTTGGTTTCCTCCCTCTAACGAGGGCACCTGGGTTTGAGGCTACACTTACCAAGCGCACGATAGAGCAGCCGCAAGATCTGGTGGGGGACTAGGGCGGTTCCGAGACCGCTGAAGAATTCGCTGACCACCTTCAGCACATCCAACTCAAAGCCAGGGTAGTTGGGCAGGCAGCTTCCCGCACCCGATGCACGCGGCCCTGTGGGGGAAAAAAAATATAAAATAACAAAACAAGCCACCAAAGTAGTGCCAAGTGAAGTACTAGGAAGCAACCCGACCATGCAATAATATAGATGGCTATAAGGACACTGTAAAAACTGGAAATCAAGGCACTTCAAGTAATCCAAAATTTATCCTCTGCATATGCACAACATTAACGCAGACATTTTGCAAGTGTGCCTCCCGCATAAATTGGCAGAGCAGTGACCTTCATTGTAAATGTCGCTTGAACTTTGTCAGCAGGACCCGAGTTATCTCGCCTTCCCAAGCGGCCCATTAGAGTCACTTCTAGAACCCCAACAACGGATTCCCCAAGATGTTTGAGGTTGCAAACACGCCTACCTCCTACACCCTGTACCACTCCCTCCTCTTTCGCTCTAGCTCGCTCTAGGACAGATAAAATTTGTACTCACAGTGAATGAGGCACTTCATTGCATTGATTATCCATTTCGGAAGGTCGTCTGCGGAGCAAAGACAAGAGGAACTACTATTATCGGTGCAGGACGTCACATTCCAACAAAGACACAATAAGCGTTAAAACGACGATATAGTTTCCTTACAAAATGAGGTAAAAATATTCACCTAAAGGAACGTGTTCAGCGCCCTCCAAATTTCACTACTATTTATTGGGAATACAGCTTCAAATTGAGGGCATACAGTGTACGCTCGTTAGAGCGGAGCCGGCAACAACGGGCTTTCGGTTACAACCAGAGTTACTCAATATAGACAGTTGCGAAACTCCGCTTCAGAATCCGGGCGGCGCTAGCCCCCCCACTCCGTGGAAGCTGAGGGGCAAGTCGACGCGCGCGGCACCTAGGAGATAAAAACGGAACTTCGCTAAACTATTATTATTCAAAATTCTTCTGTAAAATAAAGATTGCTTTTTAAATTAAAACACAATACAGTTGAACCTCGATATAACGAACCTCGATTTAACGAAATTCGCGATATAACGAATTTTTTCCAGTTTTCTACCAAAATTTTGCTAAATCCATGTATTTTTATCTCGATTTTACGAAGTAATTTTGTGCGGCGCTTTCGATTTAACGAAGTCACGGTGAGAAAGGAAGAACTAAATTCCGGTCGAGGCACGTTTTATTTTGCCTCTCAGAGCCTACATTGAAAACATTAAGTACTCACATTTACTGATAAAAGGCTAAAATGAAAGAAAAGCGGTGAATTATGCGGTTGACAACAATTAAAAGCGATAAAAGCTGCTGCTCAAAAACCGCTAGCGGTCATGGACAGTTTAATAGTGCCACCACCATTTTGACGTCTCCATCGTTGCCTACGCCAGCGCCCTCTATGCTTAGGCTGCCAAAGCCTACTTCAAGTGTTTTTTTTTTTTTTTTTTCTACGCGTCTTTGCTCCATGGAGGAAGAAATGCTTTCCTCACGGTGCTGCTGCTCTAGGTTGTGCTCGCTGATAACCACATTAATATTTTGTTCGTCCATCATTAGATGAGTCTTATAAGCAGCATGAGCACTCCAAGGGAAAGAAAAGTGTTCCGAACAAGAGCCTGTAGAAGTGTCAGTGAAACCGACGGTAGACCGACGGCCACCGAAGTGATGGATGCCATCGACGTTCTGCGGAGGCACGCAGGCGCACGCGAATGTTTAAGAGCAAGCCTTGTTAGCGCTGTCAGCATACGAGCGTCACGTAAAGCCCACCCTGGTCAAGAAACGCCAAGCACTGCTTACGGACTTCTTCACTACGGCTTGAACATCGAGTGCTGGTGGCAATAAATTGCTCTCCGAACGTGGTCAAAACGTGTTCATTAGACAGCTGCGATGCGGAGAAATCGGTTTCTTTAGGGCTCAGCAGGCATACAAGTAATTGCTTAAAGGGACACTGAAGTGAATTTGTCAAGCTCCCGTTTTTGCTTGCACTGCGTAGACTGGCTCAAATTAGCACACTTTTCATCGTTTATCCGGTTGACAAATCGGTAATTATTTTACAAAGCGCGAAAGAAGAAAAACTACCATGCGCGGTTTGCGGCGGCCGCACCAACTAAGGCTGTGACGTTGAGAGGAGGGGCGCCGTGATTGGACGATGCCCAAGGTTAGCAATCACACAAGTTTCGGTTTCGGTTCTGTAAAACATAACCAATGGCTTTGTTGGATGGGCATTCTCAATATCTCAGTAATCATCGTACCGCGCTTCTGCCATGTTGTCGGCTGTAAAATGCACAAGATAAGCCTCCCAGGACGGCTTGTAGTCGTAGCATTCACTAGCCGAGACCTACGCAGTGCATGAACGCCCTCCGCGTACCCGCAGACGCCCAAATGTCATGCGCTTTTCCCCCATATTTGGAGCTTGCCTCCCTCATGCCTGTATCGTAAAAAGCGTGCTCGCACCAGGCCAAGGGTCTGTTCATTCTGGCCTGTGCCCACTGCCTGCAAGCAGTCGGTGCTTATGGCAACAGCACGCCAACGAGAACTCGCTAGCGCGCCAGTGCCAGCCTGCGCGCGTTTTGTGAACTAGTTCGTGTAGCCATGAACGTTGCGGCCCCAAAAAAGGTGAACTCAATATAGAAAACATCGGCGGAAAACAAAAAAGTTAACTTACAAAAAAAAAAGCACGTACCCGCGGGGATTCGAACTCGTGACTCGCAAAACATTTACGGTGAATTCCTAGCGCCCCAGACTGCTAGGCTACGGAGCGGGACGCGAAAGCCTTGCTAATATAGGATATATATTGTACAACCGGTTTACACTTTTATTTCGTTTTGGCATTTCAAGCCGCTTAGGTGACTATTTGTTGTACTGCGATCGTGCAGTAAGCGTCGCCCGAGTTTCCACAGTAGCTCACGTCTAGCAATTGCATTTCGTAGACGGAAAAGCGTTCGCAGATGCGTAGTCGTGCTGCTGACCGCTGTGCTTGTTCGCCCAGCGCAAAAAAGTGCTTCCCGCGCCCTAGTTTTACGCTGTACGGTAAAACTATCAGTTGATTTTATTTGCTTAGTACCTATATTGACTTCGCTGACTCTTCTCCCGCCTTCAAGAGGCCTTATATTTTCCTACTGGCGTACCAGTCAGCGAAGCGTCGCATGTGCAGCGCTTGTGTGAAGCGACCTTGACTTGGAGCTAGATACAGTGTACAAACAAACCAAGTAAAGAAAGGCACATTCTTCCATTCACAAACGTGTCCTGGCTTCGTTTCAACTAAGCGAACGAATTGCGACCAAGCAATTTTTTTTAACCTCCTTGATTGCGACGACCCGCCGGCGGCCGGCGGACGAAACGCTGGGCCGACTGACTCTGTCGGCCGGGGAGCCGTGCAGTAGCGCAGCCGTGGCGCAGCCAATTGCCAGCTCATCCCCTCCTGACGTCACACGAAAACGCCACAGAAAATGGGCGAGCGTAAAGAGAGGAGGACAGCGTTTTCGAATTAGTTTTTCTACTAAATAAAATCGCGTAAACGCGCCTAGAGTGGTCGAAACATGGCCTGGGGACTCCGGACTACAATTTGCGCTAGTAATCCCGCAATGTTTACATATCACTTCAGTGTCCCTTTAAAGGCCAACTGCACTCAAATTTCACCTCGACCAACTTTATTTTTAACGTGTAGTAAGTACCCCCAAATCAGCTGTGACACAAGTGGCAGCCCGGTAAAACGCCTCGTTAATCAGCCGTAAGCGTTTAAAAAAGCTCCGCCGCAGACCACGCTGCACCTGCCGGCGGATCGCGTAAACAGCCATGACGCGCCTGTGACGTTCCAGCCTACGGGGGCTTTTTCCTCTGCTCAGCCATGCAGCCGGAGAACCGGTCGAGCTCGGCTGCGCACGTGCGCGCGTAGAGCTTGCGCGCAGACCTTCTCCCGAGCTGGTGACCGTCCAGCCGCTCGCTGGACGGCTGCAACGTCACTGCGATGGCCGCGCTCTGCTCGGTTTCGGTTTCAAAATCGCCGATTTTTGCTGGCCGCTTGCGGCGTCCACGCGCGTATTTCAGCTGTTGTATTTTGCATGTTGCTTTCTTTTTAAGCAGACTATACGAAAATAGGGTTTTCAAGAGGTCGAAATTTTGAGTGCAGTTGGCCTTTAAAGGGACACTGAAGTGAATTTGTCAAGCTCCCGTTTTTGCTTGCACTGCGTAGACTGGCTCAAATTAGCACACTTTTCATCGTTTATCCGGTTGACAAATCGGTAATTATTTTACAAAGCGCGAAAGAAGAAAAACTACCATGCGCGGTTTGCGGCGGCCGCACCAACTAAGGCTGTGACGTTGAGAGGAGGGGCGCCGTGATTGGACGATGCCCAAGGTTAGCAATCAAAAAAGTTTCGGTTTCGGTTTCGGTTCTGTAAAACATAACCAATGGCGTTGTTGGATGGGCATTCTCAATATCTCAGTAATCATCGTACCGCGCTTCTGCCATGTTGGCGGCTGTAAAATGCACAAGATAAGCCTCCCAGGACGGCTTGTAGTCGTAGCATTCACTAGCCGAGACCTACGCAGTGCATGAACGCCCTCCGCGTACCCGCAGACGCCCAAATGTCATGCGCTTTTCCCCCATATTTGGAGCTTGCCTCCCTCATGCTTGTATCGTAAAAAGCGTGTTCGCACCAGGCCAAGGGTCTGTTCATTCTGGCGTGTGCCCACTGCCTGCAAGCAGTCGGTGCTTATGGCAACAGCACGCCAACGAGAAGTCGCTAGCGCGCCAGTGCCAGCCTGCGCGTGTTTTGTGAACTAGTTCGTGTAGACATGAACGTTGCGGCCCAAAAAAAGGTGAACTCAATATAGAAAACATCGGCGGAAAACATAAAAGTTAACTTACAAAAAAAAAAAAGCACGTACCCGCGGGGATTCGAACTCGTGACTTGCAAAACATTTGCGATGAACTACATAACGCCTCAGCCCACTCGGCCACGAAGCCGGATCCGCAAGCCGGATCCGCAAGCCTTCCTAATATAGGGTATATATTGCACAACCGGTTTACACTTTTATTTAGTTTTGGCATTTCAAGCAGCTTAGGTGACTATTTGTTGTACTACGCTCGTGCAGTAAGCGTCGCCCGAGTTTCCACGGTAGCTCACGTCTAGCAATTGCATTTCGTAGACGGAAAAGCGTTCGCAGATGCGTAGTCGTGCTGCTGACCGCTGTTCTTGTTCGCCCAGCGCAAAAAAGTGCTTCCCGCGCCCTAGTTTTACGCTGTACGGTAAAAATATCAGTTGATTTTATTTATTTAGTACCTATATTAACTTCGCTGACTCTTCTCCCGCCTTCAAGAGGCCTTATATTTTCCTACTGGCGTACCAGTCAGCGAAGCGTCGCATGTGCGCTTGTGCAGCGCCTGTGTGACGCGACCTGACTTGGAGCTAGATACAGTGTACAAACAAACCGAGTAAAGAAAGGCACATTCTTCCATTCACAAACGCGTCCTGGCTTCGTTTCAACTAAGCGAACGAATTGCGACCAAGCAATTTTTTTTAACCACCTTGATTGCGACGACCCGCCGGCGGCCGGCGGACGAAACGCTGGGCCGACTGACTCTGTCGGCCGGGGAGCCGTGCAGTAGCGCAGCCAGCCAATTGCCACCTCATCCCCTCCTGACGTCACACGAAAACGCCACAGAAAATGGGCGAGCGTAAAGAGAGGAGGACAGCATTTTCGAATTAGTTTTTCTACTAAATAAAATCGCGTAAACGCGCCTAGAGTGGTCGAAACATGGCCTGGGGACTCCGGACTAAAATTTGCGCTAGTAATCCCGCAATGTTTACATACCACTTCAGTGTCCCTTTAATCAAATTTGGCCAGAAGATATTTAATGTAAGCTTTCCACTTTAGCGGGAGCACGTAAGCGCTGCTCCACAAAGTGAAGCGGTCCGTGTGTACTCCGCTCAATTCTCAATCATGGCTTTATCTCGAGTGTCGTGGTTGCATCACGCGCCCATACTGCAGAGCCTTTGTGCATGAAAAAAGTCTTTAGAAAGCTTTATAGCACCCTTCCGCTGTTGGCCCGCCGCACCCCTCAACGCCGCGGCTAAGCCTACTACTGAACGGACGAAAAGAGGCGTAACTTTGAACCAGCACCTCGCCGGGGTGAAGTTCACGGGGCACGGACGCGGGTTCAATGGACTAACAGCGGCGTTTAGTAGTGACCGAAATGAAAAAAAGAAAAAGTGAAAACCTAGTCTGCTATCATTTTTAATGAGGCGTTGTGGAAAAAGCGCCGGTTTTACGACGACACGAACTACGGTCGGCTATCCGAATTCCATTGCCTAAGTGTTGAGACTCTTAATTCACACAATTTTCGCGGCCAGTTTTAGTACAAATTTCGCTTTAAGTTGAGAGGTAACTACATAGCAGTTGTTTCTGAGCGATGGGCAAGGTTTTGAAACCTCAATAACTGGTTAAATTAACTGTAAAATCGAAACCTCGATTTTACGAAATTCTCGATTTAACGAAATTTTCGCCCGCAAGTACGACTTCGTTATATCGAGGTTTAACTGTAATCACGTAAAATTTACTTGTTTTTTTGCGGCTTTTCCTTTTATGACTTACGGCAGCAGCCGCAAGCACTTGAGTACTGCTTCAACGTCCTGCCGACAGACGACAGGCTAGTCAACTTGCCCCGTGCTTGCCCCGGCGCAGGGGGGCAACCGAAGACCGGCTTTCAATACATGGGGCCTATGGGGAGTTTCGCAACTGTCTATATCCAGTAACTCTGGTTACAACAGACCGAACCGGCAACTCACTACAAAGGGCACACCCACATCACTATCACCATCACTCTCGGCAGGGTGGCTGATTTCACACTCAGATAAATTAAGAACAATTAATGCTGTCGAACATGGCAAAAGACAGGCCAACATTTCCGGAAGTGCTGTATTTTCACACATATAACCCGCCCCTGCATATAACCCGCACCCACACTTTCAACCCGCCGGAAAAGAAAAAAAAAATATCCTCGCGTATTGCCCGCACATTTGATACAGGGAAAGGCTGCACCAAAGCTACTGATCAGGCAACACATCAGGTGCTAAGTAGACAGAAAAAGTGTATATTTAGTGAGTAGAGTACACTGACTGCAAGGCGAAAGTCACAATTCACTAATAAATTCAGTTTTTATTCAGCGCTCGTACTTGTGTTTTCTTCCTTGTCCTTGCGTGTTTTGCGCAATCGCAGCCATGGAAGGCTTACTGCATAGGAGCTTCACGGCACAACTCGCATTGTCGTGAAGCTGCACTAAAAAACCCCGCGTATTATCCGCACCACCACTTTTCCACTAAAATTTTCTCATTTTGGGGGTGGGTTACATGCGCAAAAATACGGTATGGGCCTGTCTAAGCAGACAGTCCACCCGACCATCAAGAACAAGGCCGCTGCCGAAAAACCCGTCTCAGGTGAGATCGAAGAACAGCGCTTTTGAATACGCGAAGTGGCGCACCCGGAGGTCAAGCCTGCCTCCGTCAGTTTTTTTCCATAATAACGAACTCCGGTTCAGTGAAGTTCAGCATTCATTATTCCCACACATGCATCGTTACCATTCCGTTCGATGAGAAAGGTAAGAAATGCCTCAAGCAGGAGGATGGTTCCCATCCATTGCGTGTAATTTGCCACTGGCCGTGCGCAGTCCGACTGGTCTAAATTTCGATTTCACCGCTGTCTTTCATCACAGCATTTCATATCAGCTGTCTTAATGGCCACACTAAGATCATTAATAATGTGGAAGCTGCCTCGGGGAAACATCGGGCAGCGATCCAAATTGTTTAACGAACGACTTTGGGTAAACCTGCCTCGTCACGAAGGGTTTGAAAAGGGCCAGGCTAATTCTGCTGGCCTTGACTGATTTTTATAACTGGTTAATAATTGCTTCAAATAATTTTTCTGCTTTATTTTCTCAGCTTAGCGTACGTTTCTACGCACTCAGCAGCATGTGGTAGGACTTTTCCGAGTGGCGATGTTAAGCTTCAAAAACAGCGTTAGGCGATTCTTTTACCCCATCGAAATGCTGTGCAGAGATGCTGCAGGCATGCAGAAAGTACGAATTGTCTGCAGCATTTATATGCAATACAAGTCAAAGTTCCTACTTTATTCTCATATACTACCCCCCTCGGTTCGGATACTGCATACTTCGGATACAGCAGACATTTTTTTCCGGATTAAGAGGCCATGTTGTAACAGGCGTAGACTGTACTTTAAGGGGGCACTAGAAGCAAAAATAACTTCCAACAGTACTAAATAACTATCGACCTATAGAGGACAATTTCCTGTCGCACTTTAGTGTCCCTTCAATACACTCTGCCGCTGAGATGCAATATAAAGCCAACATGGGCAAACAAGCCTGCTGTGTTTGTGCGCAGATTGCGTTTACTAAATCCTCATTGTTCGTCATTACACATTTAAAAATATATACAAAGAAATTTCCACCACAATGCAATGTTTATCCCTGTGACAAAAACATTGTTAGAATTATCACATATTTGAACGTCAGTCACTTAAGTTTCCTGTCTGCACGCACACTCTAGCATCCCAACAAGCAAGCACAAATGAGAAGATATACGTGCGTAGTAATTCTAATACAGAAAACTACGCTCCTGCTATTGGAAGTCACCCATGAAGAGGTTTTGCACCAATACAAGAGCTGCATTGAGAGCTCTCAACCAGAGTCAAAACATCACTCAAGCAAAACAATAAAAAACTCAAGGATCAGAATTTCTCACCGGATTTGTCGAGCAGAATGACGACGCCATTGCGGCTGAGCCGGTACATATTGTGCACTATGTCCGCACCAGAGACCTGCAGGGCACCCAATGTGTCGTCCACCGCTTCCTCCCCGAGGAGGCATCGAAGCCTGCAGAGAAGTAGCCATTCGCACTTCACAAAAGCTTTGCTTCACTGGAAATAAGCTTGCATCTCCATGCATTGTTGACAGTAGCAAAACATAAGGGGGGACTTGTTAAAACAACTTCTTATAATTTTTAAGTAAACTCTGAGAAATTTGTCAGTCTCGCTGCTTTCTTCCCACTGATTTCAAATGTGCCATTATTTTTTCAGTTGGTCAATTAGTTCCCAAGACAATTAGAGGTAATTAGCCATTTTTGGTCAAACAATAGAGAAAACAGTGTTGGTCATAGAACTGTAACCTTTATATTTTGGAACTGTCTATGTTGCCGGCAGCCGGCAATGTTGGATTGTAGCCGGCACTTCACCCCCATTGGCTAGCTGGAGTCATGTGACCAAACTGCCGGTATTTGTGTATCACTGCGATTGTGCCGGCAGCCGGCACAGTAGTCGGCGTGGAAGTTTGCCGGCAGCTGACTCAGCAGACTGCGTGTTTGGAGAAACAGCAATGCTTGCAGCCGGTATGGCAGTTATGATAATTTGTGGACAGACCAAAGTGATGGCATTTATCGGGCCACACTTATATGCCTGTGCCTGCAAAGCACTGCTGAGAATATAGATGTCCCATTCTGGTGTAATAGTAGGTCATTGATACTCTTGCATTATTTACAAAGATCCGCCAAACAAACATGTATTCTGACTTACCCCTGTCGCACAGATCAAGACAAGAAAGCTAGCGCAACGCCTGCAAAAATAAAGAAAAAATCCAGGAACCAAGAGAAAATTTACACCATTTGTTTTTTCACCCATCAATGGGGCAGTGGTGCATGGTGCAAAGTCAGAACTAAGGGGGCATTTATTGTTGAAGTCTGACATGACGTCTCTCCGGATTCACTTTCTAGGCACAACAGTGAATAGAGTATACATACCACCCCTGCAATCTACCACTCGACCCTTGTTCTGCCCCATAATTCCCTTGAGGTTTCCATTTTGTATGTTACTCAACATCTCCAAGGAAAGATCCTCACCACAGAGGCAAGTATTTCAAATACAAATTTGACACAGAATATTACTTTATTTGGCACTCACAAGATAAATAAGGTACAAAAAAATCAGTTTATCACGGAAGATAAAAGGCGGTACCAAAAATAAATGACATCTACATTCTCAGCAGTGCTTTGCAGGTGTGTGGCCCGATAAATGCCACCCCTTTGGTCTGTCCACAAATTATCATAACTGCCATACCTGCGGCAAGCATTGCTGTTTCTCTCAAACACGCGGTCTGCTGAGTCAGCTGCCGGCAAACTTCCACGCCGTCTACTGTGCCGGCTGCCGGCACAATAGCAGTGATACACAAATGCCGGCAGTTTGGTCACATGACTCCACCTAGCCAATGGGGGTGAAGTGCCGGCTACAATCCACGCAGCCTACTTTGCCGGCTGCCGGCAACATAGACAGTTCCTTATATTTTCCCATACCATGAACCCTGGTAAATGCGATAATCGAAGCAGTTTTCTGATGCATCGCTTGGAACCAATTTTACAGCTCATTAAACTTTGGTGTTTCAAATGGGCATTCAAAGCCACCAAAGCACTTCTTATGGGCTGTGAATGCAAAAGCACTTTGCTTCTGCCTTGCGTTGATGAAGGGCTTTGTAACCTTGCCGCTCAAGACACTTAGCTTTGCGATCTGCTTTGACACTTTCGAATGGATTTGATCTGTCTCCTACCTGTTGTACTGCTGCTGCTCCTGCCGCCGTGTAATGGCAGACTTGGTATAGATGACGGTGAATTTACCTGCTCATCTTTTCGCTCGTAGGGCTGCATTCCTCTACTCCCTTAGTTCATTAGCGGTGTACAGTGTGGACGGCCACCTTTTACTACTGCTGTGTTTCAGTTCATGCTGTGGAACACCCTGCGCTATAGAACACTTTTTAAGGAGCCGTTTCATAGCTTCCAACGCTAACAACTACACTGACACCGGCTTTTTCGCTCAATAGAATAATGGCTGTGCCCGCACTGAGACAATCAAGTCTGAGCACATGCATACATTTCACTAGCGAAAATCAGACAAGGGTGAAGAGAAGTGCACACAGGATGCTCGCTAGACTTCAACTGAAAACTTTGCTTTGCACACACAAAAAAAAAAGAGAGTTATCCGTCACACCTACACACAACCCAACGCACGCCAAACTATGTACAGTCTATGTACAGTCTACAGTCTAGTCCACTTATAAGTGCCAAGGAAATTCCATCATTATAACCGATAATTGTTAAAAGTGGGTTGCGCAAAAAAAAAAGACAAAAGAGATGAAAACATTTTATTTGCATGCAAGCAAGGTTGTACAACTACTTATTTGCAGAAAACATGTCATAGTCGGTCAACTTCGTTTGCTCCACGCGTAGCTGGTGCACATCTTTTTCAAGAGCTGTTTAGGAGCTTCACCTAGCTGGGTGAGAGGTCCTTGGCGGAAACGAAGTCCCTGAGGGGCTGTATCATGCATTGGGCCTCCTTCAAAGACCCTACCTGAGTAGGCTGCTCAACCGGGTCCTCGGAGTACCACTGCCAGCACTGTGCACAGCCAGTATGTGCGCAACTATTGCCTCTTCAGTAAGGCACTCTGACATTTCCAAAACATCGGCCCTGACGTACTATTGGTGAAAAAAAAAACGGAGACAGTTGAAGAGGCACCCAGTTAAATTCAAAGCAGTGCATACGTGACACAACAGGTGAATGTAGGCCAACGAGCGAGCGGGCGTGGGGACAATGCTAAAGCGGGGACAGTGGGTTCAGAAGAAAAACTGCTCTCCCCCTCGTTTCACTTTCTCGTAAGCAGCGCAGTCGACTTGTTTTCTTAGGGGTAGAAGGGGTGCGAGGCGCATTGCGGCTCGCAGCACATGCCATTAGCATGGACAGCCAGCAGCAGCTCCAATTTTCGGTGCGCGCTGTAACCGGATGCAATCATTATATCCGATATCAGTGATGTTCCGCGCGGGAATTTTTCCTTTCTGGGGAATTTTCGGCTGCAACTTTGGGGAAAAAAAAGGGAAAAGGGAATCCCTAATCAGGGGTGTGAGAGCTGAATCAGATTTGGGAGCAGTTTTTGGAGCCGCGAAATCTCGATTTTGGAGCAGAAGAACCTAGGTTTGGAGCAGACATTTATTACGTCACCTTAGGAGCCTAAAAATAAAATTTTTGGCAACTCATGGGGGGGGGGGGGAGTGCACGTTTTAATGGGTTTTGAACATAGATAACACTGAAACAGCCTTTCAATGAAGTTTTATCTACTAGAGTATCACAAGGCACCAACTGCACTACCTTTTTGCAAGCCATTTATAAATTATTGGGCTGTGTGCATAGATAGCATGGAGTGCCGTTGAAAACATCGAAATAAAAAACTAAGCAATCGTATGGCATTTTCATTATCATGTGAACGCTGAAATTATTATTTTTGTAATCCCAGACTCGGCTTTACACACGAGTGTAGAGGCATGGCAAAAGTTGCGCAAAGCGAGGTGACAACCTTCGCACCCCACCAGCCCTCCCATTTCAATCCCCAAGGTACGAATTCACTACGATCGCAATTTGAATAACGTTGGTATGTTTACCCGCCTCCCTCTTGGCATTAAATTTCACTTCAGATAGATAAACTATTATTACTAGCGTGCAATAATAGCCCATCCCGCTATCGGCCACTGCTTGAGCATTTTGCGGCGATGTAGCCTGCGCCGCCATTTCTGCAGTGTCGATCGTCCCATTTCCGCCACTGGCAAGCTCGCTGTCAAAGGCAGCAATAACTCAGCGTTTTATTTTAACACCGCAATGAGTCCTAAATTTCACTACAAGCACGCACCGCGCCTCTCACTCGAGGCCGAAACACGGCGAATTCACGCTGTTTTTTGATGAACTCCCGTTCTTTGAGTCGCGCAACTTCCCTCAACAGATCAAACGACTAAATGAAAACCCAGCCACCCCCATAACCCAAACCACAGTAGAAATCGGCGAAGAGCACTCTGCCTGAACCACCAGAAATTGCTTCGTCCGACGGCCATGTTTTCCAATATTCACCACACCAAGATGGCGGCGCCCAGTAATGTCGTTCTGCAGATATACGGCGCTCCGAAAATTGCCGTCTTTTCGTTAATTTTCACCAGTAGTTTGTCGCCTGAGTACACATACGTATTTTTTCTACAGGACTTTGCAATTGTTTCCCATGGGAAAACTTGAAAAAACTCACAGAATATAATATGTGCAACCCGATATGGTGACCTTCAAAAAAACTATCTTGGGGACAATTTTATGTGGTTGTTTTATTGTATGATCAATCAATTAAACCTTTACAAACAGGATCACCTTGGGGGTGCTGGAAAATTATGCCGTCAGTAAGCATTTTTCCCCTCTGAAACTGGCGGGAGCGTTAAAATCCTTGGTTCTCAGACTGTTTTGGAGCAGTTTGGCGCAATTTTTGCAATTTTCAAGCGTTTGGAGCAGCCTGGCGCAGGAAAGCAGATTTGTATCAAAAGTGCGTAATATGCGCAGATGTCTCACCCCTGCCTAATAGATGCAGGGAATTTTAGGACTCGTGGAGTAAAAGCGGGAAAATAATGCGGAGTAAACCGGACCTCGCATCATTTATTGCTTAATTTCTTTTAAAAGGATCCCCTCATTTTTCCTCAGATTTACGTTCAAATGTCCGCAGTCGTGTTCCCACAAGCCACAAGCATCGAAGCCAGCTTCCAATCCAGTTCATAAAACAGGAGAGAGCATAGGGCAAAGAACACTCCATGAGAACAAGCCAGCAGAGCGTGAAGCGGCGGCTGAAGGGCTGGAGCCTGTTCGCATGTATTCCTGCACAATACACAAATAAGTATTTTGGGTGAGCCTTAGTCCGCATGCTGTCAACAAGAGATGGCGCCAGCAGTCCCTGCGTTGAGCTAGACTTAACTCAATTACCGTATTTTCCGGTCTATAAGTCGCATCTTTGTATAAGTCGCACCCCCCTCAAAATGACAGTTTTTCCGAAAAAAACGTATATAAGTCGCACCGGTGTATAAGACACACCGGTGTACAAGACGCACTTGTTAATTAGGTAAACTCACAGTGAATCAGATTGTTAGAAGGAGCGGCGAAAGTACATGGTTGCGGCGGCCGCCGCCTATCAACGCATCGCCCGGTGAGGAGGGCTAGACACGTGCATCTCCTCCAAAGTCTTGACAGAACAAAGTTCTTAAAGTTCTCAAAAATGGTTTATTGATACACACAGATGGCTTGTACTTTCAAACGATGTTAGGCAAAACCATCAAAGTCTTCTTCCTCCGACTCACTAACAAACAATTCAGACTTCAAGTGGGAGTTCCGCCAGCAGATCGCTATCACCCTCCGACTCACTGATATCTTCTTCGCCAACATCGTCACCACTCGCGGAACGGATCATTCCGGCCTTTATGAACCCGGCTACAACTGATTTTGTAGAAATGGAGTCCCAAGAGTCAGAGACCCATTTGGCCACCTCTCCAAACGTCGCGCGTCTCTCGCGTGCTGTCGTAAATCAGTGCAATAAAGGTGTCATGGTGGACGGAAGTGACGCGACCGGAAGCGGCCGGAAAATCGAAACTTATCAGCAAGCTGTCATTTTAAAAATTAGCAGCACGTTTACATCCTTCAGAGTAACTCTGTGATAATTTATAAGCTGCATTTTATTTTTGCTACCCAGTTTGATATTACTTTGAATTTATTCTGAACTGTAGTTACTGCGCATGGCAGAAAGTGGTGCGCGGTTGTCGCAGGCCATTATCATTGTTTTCGACTGGAATAAACTGTTAATTCTTTGATTTATTGTCCTGAAGCGACGTTTGGGCTATGAGAAACACAGTAGCGGTGGGCTTCGGATTCATTTGACCATAGAACTGTCACCTAACGTGCACTGCCCACACGCGGCCGCCGCGAACCGGAATTCTTCTATACATAAGTCGCACCGGTGGATAAGACGCACCAACGAAAATTTCAGAAAAAAACCGCGACCTATACACCGGAAAATACGGTACCCAACTATATCTTGTTTTTTGTTTTGTTTTGTTTTTTCAAAGGGGCAGTTTTAGCTTAGATATTTAGCATGAAAAGGAAGCCTGCTGTTTGGTGCAAGATATGAAATGCATTGCTGAGCGGTAGATGTAGTGGGATTTAGTTCACGCTAAAACTCCGATTCTGTGAACGACGTCTGCGTCCGCAAGGCTACGTAAAGTAGACATAGGTGGCGCTGGCGAAAACCCAAACCGAAGAGGAATCCACGTAAAAACCTATCAGCTGCAGAAAGAGAAAGCAGGGAATTTGGAAAGGAATTCTTAAGAACCATGCCGAGAAAAAATGTTGAAAATAGGGAATTTCTGAACCCAGGTATGAGAATTTTTTTCGCCACAACTGTCCGATATCATGGCCCTGGAGCATTGTAATAAGCGGTTCATTTTATAATAGAAAGCATACAAAAGTGGACGGTGCCAGTGTTCATCATTATATCCAATGTATTGTTATACACAATATCAATAGAAATGGACTCTACTGTATTAGAGTACTGTAAATAAATGTTTCAAATACTGTAAATGAATGAACAAAACTCATTGCTGGTAGCAAGGAGAATGAGAACTGAGCAGCGAGGCATACCTCGCCAGGGCCACGGATTCCCAGATCCGCTGGACTTCGTCCCGAGTCACCAAACCAGCATCCGTCTCAGCAGTGTCCTCGGAGACATCCTTCACGACATCGCTGGCGAGGGGTCTGCTGCTGTCTGTTTTGCTGCCAAACCACGATGCCAGTGCCCTGGCCGACACGCGATGACTGTCCGAAGGGAGGTTCGGATGGTTTTCGCAGGCGATCAAAGGTGTCCGGCCAGTGCCGGCTTTTCCTGCTGTCTTGGAAGAGGGGGGAGTCTTGGCGGGAGAGTACACCGTGAACCTGAAGGCGTAGAAGCAAGGAAAACAGCGTTTGCACAAGTGTCGGCATCGCGTGTCTTTTGTAGTTGAAATAAGGACAAGATCCTTTCAGGAGCAGGCTTTTAAAACCGGTGCCTCAAAGCTCCGACGACTAATTCTTCACCTCACAGTGGTAGCCTATCTAGGAACATGCAACTGTTGTCTAGTTTCCTCACATTATGCCTAATATCAACCTTTCAGAGAGGGTTCGGAGCCAAGCAGTTCACTTTGTCTATGGTAGGTGCAATGTTCAACGAACTACAAACCATGCTATTACGTTGCACTGATTTAGCTACCCTGTACAAGTCAAGCAAATCACCCACAACTTGCATCAAATTCTCGCACCAAATAATTCGCAACTCATTCCAGATAAACACGAGATTTTTTTTTAACATTTGTGACACTTGACTTGATGACACCTTGACTTGAATAAGAGAATCAGTTTTTTGATGCATCACTTGGAACTAATTTTACAGCTCATTAAACCTTGGTGGCAACAGTGACAAGGAACCATTTTGAGTGCCCATTTCAAACACTGAAGTTTAATGAGCTGCAAAATTAGTTCCAACCGATGCATCAAAAAACTGATTCTTTATTGCACTCACCAGGGTTCATAGTGCCGGAAAATGTAAAGATTAAAGTTTTATGACCAACACAGTTTTGTCCACTGTTCCTCCAAAAATGGTTAATTACCTCTAACTATCTCAGGAAATAATTTAGCAACTAAAAAAATAATGCCATACTTGAAATCGGTGGGGAAAAGCAGCAAGACTGGCATGTTTCACAGAGGTTAATTAAAAATTAAAAGAAAGAGTTTTAAGAGCCATGTTCCCCCTAAGGGTACATGATAACAAAATACAACATTGTTCAGTTTGAAAGAACTTGCCAGTGGCAACTTACCCAGCTCCATTCCACCCACTAAAGAAGTCTTTTTTTACCGTGAAAAAGCAAGGATTATTAAAAAACTTTCAAATTTCACACTACAGTGACGTAAAACGAGCAGGAGGGACGTAATAAGGGCCAGAATTAAAAAACACAGTAGCACCGTATACAGTAAAACCTCAACGATAGAATTAAAAAAATAATAATAACACGAGGGAAAAACGTACTATGGGGCATTTTCGGTGTTCACAATTGACAGTGCAGTAACCAGGAAATCGTATGAACCGGGAACGTATCAACGGAGTCCTACTGTACATGGTTCTACTGCATGAGGGAGAGTTGATTCGAGTCCATTTGACTCACAGGCAAGGAGTGGGTCGACTCGCTTGTTGGGCTGAGTCGGCGAGCCATGAGGAGCTGAACAGCTCCTTTTCCGGGAAACCCTCTGCTCCCCTCACCTCGCTTCTTTAAACGGGGTTCACATTATAAACACTGGAGGTGTCGAGGTAAACTGAGCCCGCCAGTCGACTCGACCCTCCCTCGTTGAGTCCATGCATCCAGGGCTAATGTGCAGACTGCATGTTAGCTGCCAATTGCACCAACAAGATTCAATGACGTTACGGAGAAATCGCTGGAAAATGGCTCGGCTGAGGAGTCGCCAGCACTTCATCTGTTTCCTTTAGTATATCGGTTATTGGTTTGAAGCTTGCGATAACATTGGTGTCGTTATCAAGATGAAGCAGTCTTTTCGGGGGAAGCCCCTAAGGGGCTGGGGCTGTTGGCATCTCCTGTCGTCGTCATCGTCATTCGCCTCATGTAGTCACGGTACTAAAACACCGGGAAACTCGTTTACGCCTCACGTTGGAATGCAACGCGTGCTAAAAAAACACCGGGACACTCGTTCACACCTCGTGCTAGAGAGCTTCGTGCTTCAAAGACACGAGACCTTTACTGCAAAGCGGTACACCTCTACACCCCAACTGTTTCACCTACATTGGCAAAAACACCAAGGCGCCAACAATACACTCATACATTACATGTTTCACCCCTCCACAGGTTTGACGTTAATGAAGATGGTCCAGGCTTTTTTAATTGACCAAAGTTGTATTTTGTCTTTATGGCCCCTTTAAAGACTAGCTGTGTGAGAACGCCCCCTGGGAACTATGCTAAGAAACCTACCAAGGGCAGAAGCACGGTGTAAGGACAGCATACCTGTACAGCTGTTTGTCGTCTTGAAAGACTTTGTGCTTGGTGGCCTTCACCGCCTCGATGACCCTGTTTTCCAAAAACTTCTGCAGCAGCTGCATCGTTTGGAGCCTGGAATGGTGCACGTCACACGAGCAGAGGAATTAAAAGCTTGGCACATGACATATGTACATGTCTACGAGGTCAGTACTGTTTAGGTTCTACCAGTACATCCCGCTGCACATTCGAGAATCCAAGCAAGATGCCTTATTACCTGGCGGTACAAATTTTGGGCAGGTTGTTTTAACACATTTGACTCAAACAAGCACGACCACTTCCAAAAAGCGGGTTCGGACTACTGTGAGTAGGAGCATGACGAATGTGAACATAAACAAGCAAAATTTCTTCAAAGGTAATCAGCTGTTTCACATGCGCTACACTACATACGAATGGTTTTTGTTATTCGCTAGTCCGAAACAGTTTCTGAGCAGTTCCCGGACGGTCCAGGACAGCTCTCACAGTAGAAATTCTACAGGAAAAAAAAATAGAGCCCTTCCACTACTTTGAAGATGGAACCCCACTGAAGCTGTGTTGGTGGATATCTAGATTGAGCTATGCATGGTGACTTGCTATATTGATTGAATAAAGACACATACCGGTGACCTCCTTTTGAAGTAATTCTAAATGAATTTCCATGTACAGTCGAGCCTCGTTATAATGAAGTAGTACCGGGGCAGTAAATTAGTTTGTTATATCCGATATTCGTTATAACCGTAGAGTTAAAAATCGGCTCTAATAAATCGGCAGTCTGGCTCACGCAACAATCCTAGGCAAAAATGCATTGTTGTAGGCTTCGAACCCACTATAAACGAGGTAATCCTTATCTGTCTCCTTGTGGCATTTCAAACTAAACAGACCGGAACGCGAGAACATGAAATTACAACAGAACAAAATCCGTTCGGCAAAACAGGCCGGCCTTCTCAGTTACTTGAAGGAAGATGTGGCCTTCACCTGATGGCTTTTCACAGACTTAGCGGAATGAAGTTTTTCGCAGTGTCCATGCAATAAAGGGCCTTCTCTACTTCTGCAGTTTTTCAAGCTACTAAAAAATGCTTGTTTTGTCTCACTTTTTTTAAACTTTGCTTTCATTATGCCAGCTATCGAGCTTTGAGCCTCGCGGGAACTAAATATTTCTTCGTTATACCCAATATCACGCACCTCTCGAGGTTTTGGTTTCGTTATAAAGAGAACAGGTGCCATTGAAATAAAGCATGACCAAACAAGCCTTGTGTTTAGTTCGCTATATCCGATAATTCGCTACATCAGTGTTCGCTATAACGAGGTACAACTGTAATTTGTTTCGGGATAGCGTCTATAAAACAGGAGTAACAGCTGTTTTCTGTAACCATACCCACTTTGTAGATCACCACATATTGACAGCATACTGTAATTTTGTAATGTTTATAATTTAATTGTGAACTATCTAATTTAGACAAGTAAATGATTCTAGGCCTACCAATACAGTCGTCTTAGCGGCCAATTCCCGCTTGTTTTCTATTTTTTCCAAGATACCTATGTTAGACTTAGATCCTTGACAGATTCGGTGTAAAAAAAAAAATACGTAATTTTTCTGGTGCTGTTTTAGGCACTATAAAATGACAAATGAGAAGAGGCCAGTTTACAGACCTGGTAACGCCGGGACCGAAATCCGGGTCCCCCTGGAGATGCTCGTGGAGCCATGAAACCGCTTCGCTGGCCACGAAGCAGTTGTCGAAGGTTCTCATGTGACGCCGGTGTTTTCCATTCGGCATTCCATTCCGGAAGGATCTGATGACGTTGTTCCACTAAAAAAAGTTTCGGAGAGCTCGAGTTCTTAAAACTGCCCATACACAATGACACTGCGATTTCACAGCCTGTCAAGTCAAGTTTCTACGACGCACACGAAATCAGAGGCCCATTTCGACTTGAAATAGAGGTTCGTCTAGTACGAGACGCAAAATGAACGTATCCGTGCTCTTTCACTGCGCAGTTTATTGGTAGGCGTGATCGAATTTTACGTGGCCGTTGACGTGAAGTCTGTAAACAAGTGTGCGCATCAGTAAAGAAACATCGTACGGTTAAGTTAAAGTTCAGTGGCACGTAGATTGGCAACAACAGCACGAGGGCTGAGTTACGGTTACGGGCCGTACATACCAGCCTTGTAGCTCTGTACTGGCGATCCCGTGAGTCACTCATGGCGGCACTGCTTTGAAAAAGAAAGAGTGTCCAAAAAACGTCTCCACAGCCATCACCTCCACACAAACATTCTTGCGTTTTGCCCGCGATCACAGGGCATCGCAGCACCAAGGAACGCCAGTTTGAAAACGGCCGGTGGACAATCACATGTTCAAAAAACGTGGCGTCGGTGACGCGGGCGGCGTCGCTCAACTTTCCCCGGCGCTGATTGGACAGCAGTTAAAACAAAACTATTCAAAACGTAATCAAAAACAAAACATTGTATTTATTTTTAGAATCACAAATACAGGACTAAATATTAAAAACTTACATTAATGAGGTACTGACATTTTTAGAACAGCTCGCTAGCCAGATTGAGGTGTCTGCTAGAGCGTGAGCGTCTGCATCAGGCTGCATTGTCTCCTGCATGCAGTCTTGGGCATTACGTACCGGTAACTAGTTACTTTTTAAAGTAACTTGTAACTGTAGCTAGTTACTTTTAAGTTCGAGAAACTTATAACTGTAACACTTACCTCTGTAACAGGACGTGTACCATTAGTTACTTCCTTTTTTATAAAAAATTACCCAACAGTAACACTCGCTAAATCCCGACGTAAAGTTCCCTCTTGCCACTTATTCGGACTTACTTCTTTCCCATATATCCTCTCCACCTTTTCACGACACGGCTGCTCCTGCAGTTGAGAGGAGGTTGCTCTGCAGGAGACTGGGGTCGAAAATTAGTCTTTAAGGTTATTTAGAACTTTCCATTTACCTTAAGTCGAGCGGAAACAAAAAAAGAAAGAAACTAGCCACCGAGGAGGAAGCTGGGCTACCCTTGCATAGCAAGACCAACGCAGAGAGGCCCACCGAGAGCGGGGCATCCACAAAAAAGTTGATGCAACAAGACGATTGTTGGTATCGGGCTGTAGTGTGGCCCCTTTTAGGTTACCTTTGTTTAGGGTTTTACCGCGCACTTTTGAGTATACCCGCATACAGAAAAGTAACGACGTTAATTTTTCACGTGCAGTAACTGTAACTGAAAACTCTAACTGTACAGAGTTACTTTGTTGGCTTAGGTAACTGTAATTGTGCCACTAATTTTTACTGGTGACGTGCCCGTGACTGCAGCCTGCACGTTATTTTCGCAACGTGCTAAAATTTTCAGTTTTATATCGATCAAGTTTTCATTGAGCTGATTCTTGCCATGGGCTCCGATCATCATTCAAGAACACAGGCTAGGGACCTGTCTTCAACAAGAACGAACTTTGACAACGCTGGGGTGATCAAGCTCTGGATGGACAAATCTAGTTCACTCTACCAAACATTTTCCAGAATGTCACCTGAACCATGCCTGCAGTTCTGGTTGGGTAGACTCAGTAGCTTAGCTCACGCTTAATTTCTACCAAGGTTGGCTGAATGCACTGCACTCTGATCTGCAGTCAAATTGACCTCGCTGAACACTAGCTTTGTGTGCTGTTAAGAGCTTCTGTCGAGCAGAAAAACGTGAAGTTATGGATGCGGCAAGGCCCATTTTGTTACCACCCGTACGTTTTCTCGTATCCTTATTCTACAAGCTCACTTAAAATGGCACCTGCTCAGAAAACAAACTTCTGCGTTGATTACCCATCCATGGTACAAAAGTGATGCATTTCCCACGCGCACTAACGCATGTGCATGCACACACACAGACAGACATAACTGCAAAGAGCAGCCAGTTCACCCCGCTGCCCAACTTTCTTGTTTTACATGCCGAAAACACTTTATACAGTTCAAGATGTTGGTCTTCAGAAGCCTGCATGGGATGCCAGACACCAGAATCCATGGGATGTCGGTCTACACCTCAGGTCGACCACTTGCAGCACTGTCCAGTGGCCACACTCTTAAAGGAGCCGTGAAGAAAAAACACGTTTGGTTCATTCATAAGAATGCCTCGTTAGAATCATACTGACACCACTTTTAGCGTAAACTTCGCTCAAACAAGCTACATAATTAGGGAAAAAGGGATTGGCCATGCGAACCACTAGCTCATTTCCCGCAATAGAACCTATGATGTCATACCAGCCAGCTGTGCGATTGGTGGAGGGCGGCAAAAGCAAACGCAAATTAGGCAGAGCTTATAAGCTTGCTGAACGAGCTATTTGCGCTTAAATTTAGGGCGCATTCTTTTTAAAGCAATAAGAATGGTGGGACATACAGTGGAAGTTACGAAATCACACGTAAACATAAAAGTACCGATGCATACTGCTGTTGGTACTGTGCGCACTATGCTTGGCTTAGCTGCACATGACTGCGGGGCTTTGGGGTTGTCTCAGAAGACACTGGCCGATTGACGCAAGCGACAGTGTCTTACGTGACCATAGTTGTCGAGCGAGCACTATGTTTCACGAAACGATTATTTTCTCTTTGAACAAGAACAAGCCAGGTTTAAATATGGTCCAACCAAAGGCAGAAAACGGCTTCCCACGGTATGGTGGCGCCATCTTGGTTCACTAACGGTAAACAAGGCTTCCCAATCGGCTGCAGAGCGGTTCGGTTCCTGTGATGTCATTGCAGACCACAAAAATGCACCATTTAGCGGGAAAAATGAAATTTGAACTTGAATATAATTTATCATGGAATAAAGCATCTATTGCATTCAGACAAGCGCTGGGGGCACTATAAAACACGAAATCTTAGGAATAACACAAACTTGTATTTTGTCTTCATGGCTCCTTTAATTAAGAAAAACACATTTGCTCCCAGAGGTACCGATACGCCTGCCTTCTCAAGGCTTTCACAAACCACCTCCACTCGGTGAACCTTGTCACGGCATTATTAATGTACGGCTTGTCACATGGGCTGTCGTGTGACATGGGCAAGGAGCCATAGAGGTCTCCTCTGTGGGTCCTTCAGGGATGTACAACCACTTTTCAATGCTCTAAGCCTGTATTGGCTTGACGAGGCACTTTTCATCTGGCTCCGAATCCCCAGACATTGCAAATTTGCTGGACCACCAACCGTATGCTGAACACTGAAAATCTTTGTGCTGCACATACGTGTCCAGGTTAGTTACTTTCCGCTGGTTGAACCTGGACCAAGTGATATTACGTCCACAGCGAGGATAGTCTTGTTCCTTCGTCAACACATCACTTGGTCAGTCATGGCGCTATGAGCAAAAATTCCTCGGGTGAAATTGCAAATGTGGTAGTTTTTCTGTACAGCCGTTCAAACCACTGATGAAATCAAACCACTGATTGCAGCTAACCTTTATATTGTACATGCTTGCATGTGTGTGTGTGCGTGAATGCATTTCTGAAACGCTTGATGTAACGATCAATTTGACACAAAATGAAACGAAATGCGTAAAAAGATAATTACAACCTTTAATTATCCATACAAGCTGCGCCCTGCATCACAGTCCAAAGCTACGTTTTTACAGGCATTGGTTACAATCAAACGTAAAAATAAAAAAAAAACATCATACATATCCAAACTCTTCCAGCAAAGGGAGGGAAAAGCGCATCTTTACTATTAAATCTTGTTTATAAAATCTATTACAATAAAATATTCAGTCATTTTAGTCTTTAATAAACAAACAGTAATAATCTCGAAACAAAGCTGCACTCAGTGCCGCACTAAAAGACAAAATATTAAAGAACAAACCCTCATACCGAAAAAAAAAAATATTAGGACGTGCTTTTGAGAAAACGGAATAAATACAAAAAAACACCGCCACACGTGCTAGCTGTAACGCATTAATGAATAATAATACGAACTCGCAAACTGTGTCCGCTACAAAAAGTGCCGGACGAGCGTTATCTCTATATAAAAATTTTTCCGCGGTCTGCCAACATCAGGCTTTTTTTTCTATGGTCAGCAAGACCAACACTTTTGTTACACAAAATTGTCGTGGCAGTTGCAGTAATGCATGATGCAACTAAGTTGCTTCACAAGGGACCTGCAAAACAACCATCCGCCCAAGCAAACAACTGCTCTAAGCAGCGATTGCGAGCTATTGTGTGACGCTTACAAAAAAGAAAAGAAAACCCTAAGCACTGCATTTCTATATCGCTAAGCTCCCTTTAACGGGAGAATCGGAAACGTTAAACAACAAACTGCAATTTGTTCGCGGGTGGGCAGTGTGTTTAAAAAAAAAAAACAAGTCCATTGAAGAACAACTCTCATCCCTGCATGAAGGCTAAAGGTCACGTAGAGGAAAACTTATGTACACTGGAATCTACTCTCGCATTGAAGGCTTTGCGCACAGCGTTGCATCTTCGCGGCAAATGACGGCGTATTCTACGATAAAAAAAAATCCGTACAATGCGAATACTCGCACCTGATGTTCCCTTCCCTGCAAAACCCTTACAGACACCTCCCATTCCGACCAAGGCCACAGGCTTGCACAATTCTTGTACGTAGGCCACTAAATTTGACCTCAGTTTGTGCCGCGCAAGCGTTTTGACAGGCAGCAGCGATGCGCTTTTGATGTAGGGGCTTTGAGAGACTCCGCAAGTCGGATTCAAGGCTCCGCAGATACTTTGCTTATCTTAGGGGTGAAATGCTTCGGGGGTAAAAAAAAAAAAAAGCAAAATCTCTGCAATGTAGATGCAGAGCAGATTAATGGTGGGGTGAGGAGCTTAAACAAAGCTAGTCCACGTTACGATTGTAAAAAAAAAAAAAAGGCGGAGAAATCACGAAAAGGGCGCGGTGGAAGGCGACGAGAACGGCAGTGCAAGGCGCGGACGGTCTGGCCAACGCGAAGAAGCTGTTGTCGGTCGCTAGGTGGCATGAGCGATGGCTTGACCGTTGGTGGTGACCTCACCGCTGCACGTCTCCTGAAAATCACACACAGAAAAAAAAAGAAACGATTTTCATACATACAAAGAACAAAATTTCATAAAAAATCATGCCATCCTCTCTCTGTTACGGTGGGTGACCAGTGAAGCTTTATATAGCTTCTGATGGAGGCAAAAAGCAAGAACGCCCCCCGGGTACGGGGTTTCGGAGCGCGTTAAAGATCCCCAGGTGGTCAAAATTAATCCGGAGCCCTCCACCAGCGCACCTCATCGCCTGCGTTACGTCGGCGCATTAAGCCCTACAATCACTCAATAAATCTTTATATAGCACACGACAGAGGTGACACAGAGCTTAGGTGAAATATATAAGCAGATTTTGTTTCCCTTGAGTCTTGACAGCAGCCGACCCCCAAAAAAAGACACATACAGACACTTGCACATGTTTATTTTGACTCCACTGATCTTAAAAATGGTGCTTATTGGTAACTAATTCACTCAAAATAAATGTTCCAAGAGATGAGACTTATAAGCGTGGAGTCCAAGCCATGTTTTGATCTAGTATCAACTAATCCACCCTATATGCACATCCAAATTATGAGATGTGTAAGGCTGCGGTCCAAATCATGCTTTGAAGAGCCTTTGACTCCATGCTAACAGCACACCTACTGGGACGTTCATTTCTTAATGGCTCGTGCTTGAAAGCCACTCGGAGTGTGCTTGAGCCACATAAGCTTTGCTTAAAAGAAGCTGGGCGCACTCCTTCCAACAATTAACCGGGGCTGAGATTTACTAGGCTGGGTGTGAACGAAAGAGTACACAAGTGCTACTATCCAGAAACACACCAACAGCTGGATAAAAAACCAGTAGAAGTAGTGACCACTGCTTAGTTAATCAAAGCTCAAGCTCCCAAACCTTATCCTAGAGCCATTGTTGTTTTACTACAACAAGCAGTCTGAACGTTGGGTTCTTTTACCCTACACGCATGGTAGGCGGTCAGCTTCCAAACACTCTCTCTTTCGTTCACCAATTTCGTGTTTCTGGAAAAATATTTATGCTTTTGCGCCATCGTGAGAACCGATTCCGTCACATCTGAACACCAAGTGCACTGGTGCAAATGCTCTCAACACAAGGATTCTGCAGTACCATGCAGTGCAAAATGCAGATAACTTGATGTAAGAAACGTCAGCTGCATACAAAGCCCCCCCTCAAGAGGACATTTGCACTGCTGATCGTTACAGTTTGAGCATTGCCCCAGCTGAGCGCACCTTGAGGGTGTTGGTGAGAAGCGGGGTGGGCGCCTTGCCGTTGGTGGCGGCCAGGGGCAGGCGGCGGTAGTGGCGCCGGTGCATGCTGTCCACCGACTCCAGGTACCAGGTGCCCGGAAAGAGGTCCTCCAGGGGACCCACGGGACTGTAGGGCGCTGCACAAGAACAGGGAGGCAGACCGCGCTCGTCATCAGCCAATCGTTTGAAAGTTAGCACACAATAAAGCTATAAATGATCAGACCACTGAGCTACACCCAGGCGTATCGAGGAAACTCCCACCAGGCACACGTACAGGCGCCATAAGCAACTGGCTGTACTGGACAGTACGTTTCCATAGGTCATCCACAGGAACTTTGCTTGGATTGGATACAGCCATGGTAGAGGGAAAGGGAGGTATGTACGCTACCAGGTAGGACGTAGTAACCAGGTCTAACGGGGTGTCCTGAAACAGGAGCTGAGCCCCCAAAAACTAAAGATAGAGACACCGCGCAAACACAGATAGCGCCACCTAGCTGCTTTGTCACCAAAACTTATCAGTAGATAGGGCTTCAGGTTGCCAATTCACACCCACCTAAACCCAATCCACATTGAAAAATAAAGACACTGCCACTAGGATTTCAAACCTACTCCCACATGCAGGTTATGTTGTCGGCAAAGAAAACGGTTTGCCTGTCACCTTATACAGGTATGCGGATTCCTTTGCCCCCGTTCAACGTCGCGAATTTCTGAAGTCAAGGTGCATACACCCTCGATGACACCCGTACGTGTGTAACCACGATGACACTGTGCATAGCTCAGCGTTCTCATCCACCCAGTCAATATGTTAAGCTCAGGCGATTAGTCAATACAAAATGCTGCATTGCAATGACCAGGGCCTGCTTGCTCGTAGCCCAATAAGACAGACTTATTCGCAGTCTAATCTCATTGTCAGTCTTTCCGGAAACTTATCGATGAACCCGAAGCCAATTTGCAACTGTCTAATTCACGGTGACATGAAAAAAACGAGTCGTGTTGCGACAACGTGAGGCAATGTGGATGCTTTTCGTGTCAGCCCAGTGGGTTCCTCAGGCCCATGCTTCGTAGCAGACTATCTTTGTCATTGACTTCGTTTACGCGGCCGGGCAACTGAGGCCTGGCGGCGCGAGTTTGCCAACCAAGGATGGCGAATCATTGTAACGTATTTGTGACAAGGCCCAAATACGCCGCCCGATGGTCAGCATTTCTTGAATTTATCCAATCATGGTTCGGAATAAATGCCTGCCCAACGCCGGCAACGGCAACAAGCAGTTTTGCGGCGTATTCCCCGCTTTTCCCTGGGGGCCTCTCTCGTGCTCGTCTAGGTACCAGCTGTCCCCATAGTCTTCAATAAGACCGCTCTGTATTCTGGCCTGAGTGCTTTCGAGCAAGCGCACTAGTCCGAATCTTATTTGCGGACTTTATTAAAGTCCGTGGATAAGACTGCACTGCGAATAAGAGTGCTAATAAGCACATTCGTTCGTGCAGACGGGTCCAGATCTGTTCAAAGCAGAGGTCAAAGCAATGCAAGATCGACAATAACAACTTGGTTCTTGGACCCTCACTATTCATTGCTTCACAACTGTGCTGTTTATTAGAGTGAAGAAGGTGCTGCACTTTGAAGCCATTTCACTGAACATACCTTAGCTCACGCCCTTGCCGCACTTATAACCTCACAGGTTAATGGAACAGAGTAGCAGCCGCCTTTTAGTTCAGTCTACAGCCGCACCATGATATCCGGGCACTATGAGGAATATACACAACACCCCTTCTCAAAACACAATAGAAAGATCCTAGGGAAAATGAGATCCTAGAGAAAAAGAAGGTCACGGGTGAAAAATAGGTTATAGGGAAAGAAGTTTCTGGGGAAGAATAGATCCCATGGAAGAAGAGTTCGTAGAGAAAAAGAAGATCCCAGGGGAAGAGATAGAGGAAAAAGATACTTGGGGAAAAGAAGGCCGCAGAGGAAAAGGAGATTATAGGGAAAAGTTCCTGGGTAAGAGGAAATCCCAAGGAAAATGAATATCCTAGGGAAAAGATCCTAGGAAGAAAGAAGGTCCCAGGGAAAACTTATATTCAAGGGAAGAAAGTTTCGGGGGAGAAGACATCCCATGGGGAAAAGAAAACCCTAGGGAAAAGAGATACTTGGGGAAAGAAGGCCGCAGAGGAAAAGGAGATACGTAGTGGGAAAAAGTTCCTGGGGAAGAAGAAATCCCAAGGGAGAAGGACATCCAAGGGAAAAGACCCTTGAAAAAAGGAAGGTCCCGGGGGACACGGAGATTCTAGGGAAGAGAATTCACTCCTGGGGAAGAAGAGGGAGGACCGCCACCTCACCTTGGTGGTGGGTCTCCTCGCGGAGCTTCATGATGAGTGCGAACTCCTGTGGCTCCACCTTGCGGCGCTGGGCGAGCCTTGCCCGGAGGTCGGCCAGGCTGGCGTGCAGCTCGTGCAGCGGAGAGTTGGGCCCCGCGTCGCTCGTCACACACAGGCAGAACAGGGTGGCCGCCAGGCCCGAGCCGTAGGAGAACATGCCGATGCGCCTGCCAAGCAGATGGGACACCGGGAAGCTGGGCCGCCAAGGAGGACGAGGGGGTCAGTTAGCGGAGAATGTGGGAATGTGAAGAGTAAACAAGCCAGCAGAAGGCTGAGTGAATTTCGGCTCATTCTAGTGGCCAGGGGCGAGACAGCTGAAACCGATTTGGCAGCAGCTTTTGGAGCAGCAAAACCTTGATTTGGAGCACTTAATGAGTTCATTGTCATCTCAGGAGCCTAAAAAAAACCCGCCCGCATCTTCCCACGGGGGGAACTTGAGTAAATGCGTCGCAGAGTGGTGGGGGTATCGCGTGAATGTTGCGTAATTGCGTATAGTTTGGGAATGCTTAATTGTTATTTCGTCTTTATTATTCTTATTTATTGAATGAAGGAGAAGCGAAGGCAAGGAGTGTAAAGTTAAAGTCTGTCTTTATTGCTTGGTGCCGTCGTTGTATTGGACGGAGAGGATGACTGCTTTGTGGTCGCTAAAGTGCACTGTCAAGGGGTCTTTGAGGAGTGGTCGTGCGATTGCGTAACTGGTGAAGACGTTGCTTACATCGCATCTACTCGAGTCAAGCAAAGCGTCAAGTCAAGCGAAAGCCAAGCAAAGACGCCCTTGACTGAATTCCGAACGCGCACTCCGCCGCTTATATACACACCGCCCGCGTTCGAGGGAGAGGAGTACGGGGGAGAGACGCGCATGCGCACACTTCCGTACACAAGCGCGCGAACTTTCCACGCACCCACCACGCCATTATCACGTGTACACGCCCTGCCGCAGTTACTGTTGAGCGCGACGCAGCGCACGGGTAGCTACGATGCATGCGCGCACAGACGCGCTCCCCCCGCACCGCCGCAGCTGTTGTTGAGAGCGACGGAGCGCACGGGGTACACGCGCTCCTCCCGCACCGCCATACTTGTTGAGAGCGAGGAGGGTACGGGGGAGAGATGCGCACCTGCGCCTCGACGCGACGCGCATGTGCAGTGAGCGTGTGGACGGCGGCCAAAGCGCGACATCGTGCGACTAAGAAATGCTCCGCATTTAAAATCAAATTTTTGGCAAATCGGGGGGAACAAGTGCACTTTTTAATCGGTTTTGAACGAATAGCCCGTATTCAATGGCATAGAATGCACGCAGGCAACCATGCGAGTGCGCCGCCATATCTGTGGCCAAGCGTCTGTTGCCAAGGCGACATTGTGCGCACGGCCCGCAGATCAGGCATCTCTCTTTTCCTCCATGCCTTCATGGCAGCCAGGCCGGCCGCGAGCAGCGACGTGACCTTGTATTTCCGTGCAAGGCGTGTGCGAGTGATTCGATAGTCAGTTGTACCGCGATAGCGTTGGTCACGTGAGAAGTCATGATTCCGCTCATGAGTGTGACAACCTTATCTGCAATTCAGCACCAGCCTCAGCGCACACCTACGAGCGAGTGCGAGTCGGTCGTGGTGCAAAGGTGTCAACGTGAGCGCAGTGGTCTGTTTGACAGCAGGAACTGCATCATTTCCAAACTGTTTCCCACTGAATGCAAAGTAATACCTCGACGCCAAGTGCTGCTGATTGCAGCACAGTACGATCTACCTATCGCCAGACGCGTATGAGGTAGCCGCCACAGATCAGGCGATTGCCAGCCACCGCCCTCTAACGTCAGACATGAGTTGTTTTGCCGAGTGTGAAACATTTAGCGCACGAGAAAGCCAGCGCTAAATCGGTGTACGCGTGAACCATTTCTCCAAAAAAATTATTTGGTTTTTGTACTCAACCACGTATTAGAGGGCACATACCAGACGAAGTCGTGGAAGCGGTGCGGGTGTACTTGCGTCGACATCCGCGGTGGCAGCCACCTTGGACTTACGCTGCTTATACACACCATTCGCAACCGCGGTTTCATCCTCCGTGGATTCGAAGTCTTCGAGGGTAGGTAGAGCGCCACCACTTAATGTGAGTGCGGATAATATTATATCTTTTGACGCCACTACTGATAATCGGGCTGAAACGCAGCAGACAACATACGCTGGTGTTTTTTTTTTCTTCGAGATGCGGGCGCACGCAGAGCGCGTGCGCTGGCACGGTGGCCACCGACATGGCGGTTTTCAGTGTGGCCAGGCGGAGAAATCGCCCGCTAAACTTTTCATTGAATACCGCATATATAACACTGAAACAGCCTTTGGAGAAAGCTTTTTTTTTCTAACCAAGTATCACAATGTACAAACTGCACTACCTTTTTACAAAGCTTTTAAATTCTGAAGCTCTATACATAGACAGCAAAGAGTGCCGTTGAAAATATCAAATTGAAAAACTCAGCAATTGTAAGGCCTTTTTATTATCATTGCTGCAATCCCAGACTGCGCTGTACGCGCAAGTGTAGAGCCACGACAAAAGTTGCGCAAAGTGAGGTGACGGTCGTTGCACCCCACCAGCCACCCCATTTCAATCTCCAAGGCGCATGTTTACCACGATAGCAATTTGAGTAATGTTGTTATTGACCATTTTGAAGGCGTTTGCAGAAGATGTATATGTAGGTCCGTGACCCTCAAAGGGTTAATGAACTCTGTCTTTCGAACCACACAACTTCCCACAACACATCAAACAACTAAATGAAAACCCACCCCCCCCCCCCCCCCCCCCACAACCTAAACCACAGTACAGGTCGGCAATGCGCACTAAGCGACTGAGCTACAAGCAGCTGCTTCACCCGGCAGCCATGTTTTCCAATCTAACCATACCAAGATGGCCACGCCCAGTGATGTCGTTCCAGAGATACAGCACTCCGATGCTGTTTCTTCATCAACTTGCAAAAATAGTTTGTCACCTTTGACATAAGTATTTTTTGCGGCACTTTGCAATGGTTTTCGATGGGTAATCATTAGAACCACACAGACTACATGTGCAACGTGACGATGTGATTGAGAAAAAAACTATCTATGGGACATTTTTTTTTCTTTTACTGATGTGCGTTTTTTTACTGACTGATTCATCAATCAATCAAACTACTAAAAACAGCATCACACTGAGGCTACTGGAAAAATTATGCTATCAAGTCAGCATTTTTCCCCACTGAAACTGACGTGAGTGCCCAGTTTCTTGTTTATCAGACTGTCTTGAGCAATTTGGCACGATTCTCGCAATTTTCTAGCTTTCGGAGCACCTTGGCGCAGGAAAACGGATCTGAATCAAAACTGCGCAATATGCGCGGCTGTCTCGCCCCTGTAGTTGCCCTTAAGTTGTGAAGCGAAATTTTCGACGGGAAAATATCCACCCGTAGCAGACTGAAAGGCAGGAGAGCTGCCCCGCACACCTTTTCCTATGGATTAGGGAAGGAGCCTGGTGGCACGAGCTTTTTAAAGTTTGCGCAAAATAACTGTATTCTCATTAGGTTGAGGAAGGCGAATGGGCGGCTTTCCTGTTAAGCAATTATTTCCCAGACATGCCTAATCATAAACCCCATTATAAACACCTCTCCGGCTTCCACAGCTCGGCCCACATTGCAGATTTGTCCCATTGCCCACATTAAGCGGAACAAGGGATGTATCAATACCACATTGAGCAGAGCAAGGGGTGCGTCAATTTCACATTAACTCTTTCGGGACCGCTCCATAGGCCATCGATCACATATGATCGATGGTTTCATGAGCCTGCAGAATACAAATTTTCGCTCGATGGAACACCTAGCGACATCTAGGAGATAGTTTGAAAACTATAGTTTTCTCTTTTGTGAAGTTTCTTTTTTTATCGCCAGGCGGCAACGCATCAGATATTTTATTCCGACGGGCAGTGGTTTCAAATGTAAACAAACATGGCGTCATACTCGCGCGAGCGCGATAAGAAATCCGCCTCATCTCGTCTCGCATATCTTCGCCTTCTACTGTGGATTTTAACGATGAGAGTGGCAGTGAAGAGTCGGAATGCGGCTTTAGAGATCGGATTTCAGCTCGAGTGAGGATTCAGGTGTCGATCTGCCTGGAACATCAAATCGCGCTCAAAGGTGGGTGTTGGTTTCGGTTTCAACTGTCTCTGGAGTAGGTATGTGCGCTTGAAATATGTTCTGGCTGGTTTATATTTGTTCACTAGGGTGTTAACTACCTATGGTGGTGATCTCCTGCCACCATCTCACAAAGGGATCAAGTTTTCGCCGAGACGAAAGCCCGGCGTGTACCTGGGCGGCGACGTAGCCATGGCCCTAATGCCAAAGAGATCACGCACAAAACAAAAAACCAGTTACACCTAGCCGCATCAAACTTTCGCGATGAAGAAACAAAGCATTGTGTTAGATTTTGTATATCCTGAAATAATTTTATTCTTTTTTAATATTTTTATATTTACACTTTTTTTCTATCTTTTTCTGTAGTTTTTTTACAAAGTTCTTATTTTAAGATTTTTTCATGGTTCTATCGTGAGTGTTGAAGTAAAACTTGGTATTGTATGTCAAAGAACATATAATTAGCTGCATTTTGGATATGCTAAGGTAGGATGGTGCCTCTGCTTTATGTAATAAAAAATTTGTAGCGAGACCTCACTTTTTCATCACTTTTTCGGGCGGTCCCGAAAGAGTTAAGAGGAAGGGATGTAGCATCACCCCATTAAGCAGAACAAGGGGTCTGTCGATTTCACATTAAGCGGAACAAGGGGAAACCATATTAAGGGGAACAAGGGATGTAGCATTACCACATTGAGCGGAACAAGGGGTGGGTCCATTTCACATTAAGCAAAAAGGGTGTAACATTACCATATTAGGCGGAACAAGGGGTGGGTCGATTTCACATTAAGCGGAACAAGGGGTGTATCATTACCACATTAAGCGGAACAAGGGGTGGGTCAATTTCCCATTAGGCGGAACAAGGGTTGGGTCAATTTCACATTAAGCGGAACAAGGGATGGGTCAACCATTGCTCTTCTGGAGCGGTATCACAAGGAACAGTGGAGTGTCATATAGGGGAAGGCGCAGCAGGAGGAGTTCATTTCAAAGACGAACAAAACTCTCACCGCACGATTCCTGCCAGTACTTTTCGAAGACAAACAAACCATCGGTTTCTCTTCCGGAAAACACCCCAAACCGGAACAACTTTGCGGCGTGAGACGGAGACCCAGGACGCCTCACCTGGCCAGGTAGGAGGCGAGGCAGGAGTAGAGCGAGGGCGTGTACATGTTGCCCACTTGGTTGGACACGAGCAGGCTGGGCTTGGTCTTCTCCTCGAACATCTGCTGGCTGAACTTCATGAAGGCCTTCTCCACCTCCCGGTCAAACACGGTGTCCTCCAGGTGCACCTGGCTGCGGCGACAATGACAGGCGTATGGGTGCCTACTCTCGCTTCGAAAAGAGAACAGTGCAAAGCAACGGGACAAGCAGGAAAAAAGAGAGAGAGGGAGAAGCTTTTTCACTTATCCTCTTGTACCGCACTGATAATTCCAACGCAAGGCAATGCAACAGGCTCAAATTGGCAGCACCTTTAAGTTTGAATACATTAATTACATGGTTCTTTCCTTTTCATCACGGTTTTGCCCCATCACAATGATATGCCTTTATATATAAAACTTTGGCTCTTATTTATGTGCACCATACAAGAATAAAAGGTCTTGTTTTTCCTGAAGGAGTTTTAGTGGACTTGCTGAACGCTGATGCATGTCAAGCACGTCGCAGAAGCCCTTTCAACAGCCTGCATGTGCAAGCAAGCAGAAAAGAAGAAGAACTGTCACAGTGGTTACACAATGTCTTCGAACACCCTCCACCCAACAATAGGACACCCACCACAACAGAAAAGGCTTAGAGAACTCCCCTCCCAAAGGTATGTTGCTTCCCTGTTTATGAGTCAAGACAAGCACATTTAAAAGCCTCCTGCAGGGTACAGGGTAAGAAAGCCCTTACAGTGTATCCATGCGCCTTTGCAAACAGATTACAAGGTACAATTGTCACTAACCTGCATCACTACCAAATACAACCATCCAATGCTTCGGTGGCAGCGTATAACAGAAAAATGTGAACTGCTTTCTTCAGCTGGCAAAATACATTTTTTCTAAAGAAACCTATGTTCCTCTAAACTTAAACTGCTCTCCTCGCTTTCTTGTAAACAGCACAGTGACTCATTTTCTGATGAGTGAAAGGGATGCGAGGCGCATCGCAGCTCGCAGGCGCGTGCCACGGGCGCATGCCATTGGCGCGGAGAGCCAGCGGGACCTCGCATTTTCAGCGCATGCAGTAACCGGATTCAATCATTATATTCGATACCGCCGCACTGTAATAAGCAGTTTATTATACCATAGAACTCATACAAAAGTGGACGGTGCCATAATTGTTCATTGTTATCTCCAATATATTGTTATAAAGAGTATCGTTATAAGTGGGCTCGACTGTAAATGACAACCCTGTATGTAACTCGCCAGTCACGGAACTTTATTTTATCATGTATTTATCCATTTGCTCAAAAATTTCAGTGTTACCTTTGGGTAATCATACCAAAAACAAAAAAGAGTCGGGCTCAGAACGAAACCCTGTGGAGCTCCAGTGCGATTCTCAGCCCACATTCAGCTACAGAAGGGCGCGACACCAGAAACAGGGATGCCTCACCTGAAGCCAGCCAGGCTGGCGTACTTTGGGGAGTTTGGGTCCCGCAGGAAGTCGTTGAGCACGAGTCGAGCCAGGCTCTTCTGCACCAGCTTGCCGTACGGGGCGTGGAACAGCATGGCATCCAGGCTGTCCATCGTGACTGGCTTGTCATGGTGCTCCGCTGCGGTGGAAACAACACACACGGAAATGAAACCAGGGCCTCAAATACGTGAATTACGGAAGGGAGAGGGAAAGAAATTTAAAAAGCTGGCAGGCATATGCATCTTTCCGAGGAATACCACTCCACAATGCCGCAAGGATTACACATGGCTTTTAGTGCCAAAAAAAAAAAACCGATGTCTTTTGGAAAGGGGCTGAAGCATTACTCCATTTCATTCAGTGTGCTAGTAAGGAGCGGATATCAGGAGCAGGATCGCTGTCGAAATAAGCAGAAGGATTTCAATCCTGCTTGTCACGAGGGGTGCTACGAGAAGCGGAATGGTGAAGAGACAGTAGGGTGATACCCCCAGGTTGGAGGAGAGATATCCTGAAGGAGGTCGGAAACACCCACCCAACGCACACACAGAATCCTTTACACGTAGCCCGGTAGTGCTATCCCCGTTAAAACCAGGGAAAAACAAACGAAAAAGCAGAGTCACCTTGTAAGCCCCTAACAGCAGTATTAGGTCCCACCAGAACAACTCACCTTCGGCGCGAACGGCCCGTGCCTTTTTGCAGAATCCCGCGTAGCACTTGTCGAGGGCCCGGCTGTAGCACTCAACCGAGAGCTTGCCGTCGACGCGGGGGTACTCCGACAGCAGGTCCGGCTTGTAGAAGTCGTACACGTGGCTCATGTACGATGCCCGCACACCTGTCGTCACACAAGGTCACGAGAAAAGAAAAAAGGCTCAAATAATGCACCACATTGGGCTAGTTGGTGGCTAGAACCTGACGATTGAACAGTGTGCATTTTTTGGACATGAACAAGGCAGAGGAGTACACAACACAGCGCTTGTGTTGTGTACTCTGCTTTGTCCTTGTCCCAAAATATGCACTGTTTTATCATCAAAACACTCAAATTCTGCCATGTGTGGCTCGCACGATGGTGCTAAACAGAAAAGCAATACAGCCATTTATGCAGACTGTTGCAACAGTGACCTGGGAGTGCGCGGGAATATGTGCGTGAATAGTAAAATGCAGTGTAAAGCGTGCATTCAATTTAATTGTGAACATGGTTTCATAGAGATCCCGTGGCGTACTTTTCAATCTACTGTATGGATGTCTGTGTGAACGACCCACAGATGAGTAAGAAAGAGAATTGTGGCAAATATTTTGGTGCACCACAAAAACGTGGCAGTTAAAAACTCTGAGAAAACTTATGCAATGATTCTATCATCCTAGGTACTAGCACTGATTAGAACCCCCTTCCCACCTAACTGCTGCCATTCCATTGATTATTGATTGATTGTGGGGTTTAACGAGCTGACGCTGCTCAGGCGATGAAGCGCGCCACAGTGGAGGGCTCTGGATTACTTTGACCACCTGGTCAAAGCGTGCACCGAAATCTCGTACACACGGGCATCTTTGCATCACGAGAATCACATCACGAGAATCACATCGCTCGAATACTAACATCTATTTAAGTTAATGAACACACAGTCTTTAGTGCTGGCCTCTACTGTGTCACTGCTGTTGCTATTGCATCACTGTTGACGCCATGTAGTGCAACCTTTGAAACTTCTTCAATATTTCCTGTGTTCTTTTGGTTAAAAAAGCATCCTTTGTGGCTGGAAGAGATCCGAGTAAGTCACCAAAAGCTAGTTCCCTCAAGCATATTTTCATGGGTATAACCCGCACGAAAAATGCGAAAATTTCAGGAGTGTAGTAGAGGTGCAGATTATATGCGAGGTATATCCTTTGGTGCAGCTTCACCGCAATGCGCATTGGGCCGTGATGCTCCTACAGCAGTAATGGCAACTACGCCACTATTATCCCATTGACAGTACTTATTCTGCACAAACAGCTCAACAATATACCAACCTGAAAAAATGTACGCGCCAAGTCATCTACCGACATAGTCAGCTAAGTAAGTTCTTTTGCATAAACAAATGCATAATGTTGCTTGAGTAGTAGATTCGGTCCATCCTTTTATGTATAAAATATGCGGGCAATATGCGGGGATATATTTCTTTTATTCGTTGACGAAAAGTGAGGGTGCGAGTTATATGCAGGGCCGGGTTATACAGTCAAATATCACTACAACGAAATTGACGGGACATGCAAAAAGTTTCGTTGAAGCGAAAATTCGTTGAGGCGAAATCTGCCCCAACACGCACGGAAGGGCAAGAAAAATGACCCTGGATATTTCCGCATCATTGGCAGCATAATACAATGTTTAGAAAAAGGAGTGACGCGCACTAACGTCATGTTTATTCAGATTCAGATAACAAGCATACCAAAGGTTATCTTTTTTTTTACCAGCACGCAAAGAGCGTGACACTGAGGAGGAGCTGAGAGGTGAAGAAATGAAGAAATGCAGGCGCAAAGCGTATTGCCAATTGCTGTACAACAAGGCGTTTCCGCCGAGCTGATTACTTGCAGATAGCTGCTAGGCGGTTGAAAGCCTCCTCTCGCTTGTGGCAGGAATGGCGCCGTTATCTTATCCTCTGACTGGGCACGGCAGCAACTGACCTTGGCGGCAAGCCGCGCGCTCGCTATACTATAAGATCGGAGGACGCTTGATCAAGACTAAACACGAAAACATTGTGTTTGCTTTTGACTTTAAAGAACTGTAGAAGGAAAACTGCAAGGTCAACTACTCACAACACATACATGACGGCGCTGCACCAGCAGCAGAGCACATTCGCACATTTTTTTGAACTGGATACGGATCAGCTATAGCTCCGGCTTGGCGAACCGGTGCTGTGCTCGCGCCAAGATAGCCAGCCACATCGTTATCACCAGCAAACAATGGCGCCCACCTATGAGTTTATTCTTGTTTTGGGTGGCAGTGTGGGCGCACCGCGCATGTTTTCGGTGCAATTAAGCGTCCCGAATGTATAAAAAGTTACAGATAGCTGGCGCTATGCTTATTTTATTGTGAATTAATTGTTCAAACCCAGCCCAAGTCATCGAAAATTTTGTTGAAGCGAGAGCAAGCCAGACAAACGGTTCGTTGTGGCGAGTACTTTGTTGCATTGTCTTCTATGGCTAGCTGACGGGGAATTGGAAATATTTCGTTGAAGCGGAAATTTCGTTAAAGCGGACTTCATTGTAGTGGGATTAGACTGTACGCACGAAAATATGGCATTCTGTCTCCATCGCCACGCTACCTGCACAATTGTTTGCTGCACAAAGGAAGCAATGTCTTATGGGAACAAAACAAAGAGGTGCACCTTTTGGAGAACCGCACCTCACAAAGGAAAAAAAAAACTGGAATTTCACACAGGCCCAAGCCTTGGGGCCCATTCTCTTGTAACTCACCCCTCTCGAGAACGAGGGCTGCGTTGGGTCCCACCAGCATGGCCACCGCCCCAGCACCTCCCGTGGGCCGGGCCGGACCGGTCGCATACACAGCAATGTCCGCTGCCACCACTATGGCATAGCGTCCTGCGAAAGACACCAAAGACAATGACGAGGCAGTTCAACCCACCCTGCATGTGCTTCACAGAGGCAGAACTTCCATGAACTTCTTTTAATCTGTACCCTCTTGTAGCTTTTTCTTTAGATTTGGCACAATATTCAGGCTCCTTCTGCTTGGTATCCAAGTTTTATTTTCTTCCCAAAATGTGGTGGACACAATAGCAGCTAATAATGCAATAGTAATTGTGCTATGTTCACTCATCACCGGAGCCCCAGTACTACCTTATCATGCAACACACTGTACGTAATAGTTGTAGAATGGGTGTACGGGGTAAGCAAGTGCTCATATCCTATTAGTAGAAGGGCAGATATCAAATCACCGTTCAAAACTCAACGGGTTACAAACTGCCAGTAACACAAGAGTTGTGCAGCAAATGTACGGCGAAAGGAGAAGGCCCACAGGGTAAGCAGACGAACTTGCGCTAGGAAAGTGGCAACAAACCCAGAATACGCAGAGCCCTGTCACGTTACAGACTGTTGCAACAAGAATTCTGTATTAGCAGTGCCACTTGTGCATACAGGGTAGGCAAATCTCCGTACTATCAACGAATCGGCTTCAAGCACCCCATCCACTGACTCTCCGTACTGTTTGCACCACAAGTTGGGTGTGCAGGAGCGCAGAGCGCACACACGAAGTACACAGGAGCACATTTACCGCATACGCGTGTTTACCCCATACGTCTGAGCATGCAACGAAGCGGGGCCAAACACACCTTCCACATACCCCGACTGTCCGCGCCACGAGTTGCGGAGCGGACACACATGCAACAAGAAGGGTAGTGGCTGCACAACGCACCGTCCCAGGCACTCGACTCCACCCAGGCGGCAGCGTTGAAGAGGGCCGCCGTGCCACCATAGCAGGCATTGGTGGTGTCCACGCCCTCGATGTCCGTGTTGCCGGCCTCCTCAAAAAGCTGCATCAAGACCGTCTTGACGCTCTTGGACTTGTCCACCAGCGTCTCGGTTCCGACTTCCAGACGGCCCACGCGGGCGGGCGGCACGCCCGTGCGCTCCAGCAGCCGACTGGTGACCGTCAGGCAGAGCGAGTTGACGTCCTCCCGGTCCGAGCAGAAGCCCATGCGGTCCTGGCCGAGACCGAGGGTGTACTTGCCGGTGGAGACGCCGTCGTACGCCTCCAGCTCCGTCTGGTCCACGTACAGGTAGGGGAAGTAGATCTCCATGGCCAGGATTCCCACATTCTCGGGCCAGCCGCCGCCGCGCGTCTCGTTCTGCTTGAAGCTGGGCATGGCCTGCAAGGCGTCGAAAGATTTATTAAAAAAATAGCAAGGTTTAACGCACCAAAGCTACACACTGGCGATGAGGCGCACCACAGTGGAGGGCTCTGGATTAATTGTGACCTCCTGGGGTCTTCGACAAGCGCTAAAATGTCAACACGCGGGAATTTTTGCTTTCCTTTCCATCTTAAATGCGGCTACGGCGATTAGGGTGGAACCAGAGTTCTTGGGCTCGGCAGCACAACGCCTTAGTGCGAAGACATCACCAGTGAGGGAAGGACACAGAAACAGCTAAAGACTGGAACATGAAACATCAGACTACGCTACTGCATTGTTGATAAGTGACCAGAGGCCTCACTCTCCACCACATCACTGTGTCAATCACATTTAGCACCTACTATGACGCCGCTAAGGTATGCTGAATTTCATTACCTGTGCACACAGCCCCCACAACTATGATGCAAAGTCTGACAGGGTGTGAGGCATACAGAAGAGACTCCATGAAACCAGTCAGCGTCAGTTGATTCTGCGACGTGGTTGCAACGTATCAACAATCAAAAGTGCGTGCCAGAGGAGAGAGAGAAAAAAAAAAGAAATGTACGTTATACGACAAAAATAAATGTGCTGTTTTCTCATCTTGTTTCTGTAAAACCACACTCTTTTTCATACTGCCGCTACAAGCTTCCCACTCACCCGGTCTTCTATGCTGGCGTGCATTTTGAGGTGATAACTCCGAACAAACAATATAACCGGAGAATAGCTTTCTGGCGAGCAGATATGCAACTGAAAATTAATCAATAAAAATATATCCAAGGAAATCAGCGTCCACCGAGTACGTCAGAACACAAAGATCAATGGAGCCCTGGCAATGAGGACGGCAGTGTGCGTCACGTCCCAGATGGCACGCTGGGTGCAAAATGAAATGACGACGATGTCAGAACACAAACTGGACAGCTGGCAGAACAGCACTGATGAAGTTGTGATTGACACGAATGCGAGCGCTATCTGTATACTTTGATGCACACGCACACACAGTAACAAAACCAACTCTATTTTTCTGATGAGAGTAGAACGCTCCAGAAAAAAAACTTAATGGTAGACCATTCACGGTTTTGACGAGTGAAATTTTCAACCTCTTGAACAACACATTTCTGCACAGTCTGCCTTTCACAGACTGCAAGATACAAAATGTCACGGCTAAAATACGCACGCGCACGCCGCAAGCGACCACCACAAATCTGCGATTTTGAGTTTGAAACCAAAGTTGAGAACAGTGCGGCCGTCAAAAGCGACGTCGCAGCTGTACGGCAGCCGAGGAAAAATCCTGCATGACACCTGTTCGCGCGCACGGCAGCCCTGGGAGAAGCTCGCCCAGCGGAGCTTGACCAGTCCTCCTGGCTGGCCGGAATGTCACTTCCACTTCATGGTTATATATAGGTGGTATTCACTGAAAAGTTTAGCTGTCAATTTCTTCGCTTGGCAACACTGGAAACGGCCACGGACATGACGTGGCTTGTGCCACCGCGCCCACACACCGAAGTAAAAAAAACACCGGCGTGCGTCGTCTGCTCCGTTTCTACCCGATTATCAACGGTGGTGTCAACAGAGATGTCATTAATCGCCCACCCATTGGACTCGAGGCCTTACTTTGCGTTCGGTGGGGTAAAGTTGGGAAAGTCCAGCATGCGGTGCGTGCTTAGCATGGACAAGTACCGCCATCCCGCGAAGCCCGATGTAACCAGTGACGGCGCACTCACATGGTTGCCTGCATACGTGCTTTGCCAGTGAATACAAGCTATACGATCTGCCAGCAGGTGTAGCATCACCTGCCACAGAGCTTCACACTGATTAACATGGCACTTCACGGAACTACCAGTCATGCCCCAGTTGGTTTGGTGGTGCGTACTGCCCTATTAAAATACTTGGCCAAGGTGAAATTTTAGCGCAGCTGGCCTTTACGTTTGTCCCGGTAAAATGGAGATGCAGACACAGTCCACCCTCCTCAACCACTTACACATATATACATATGAAAAGGCAGATCTGCTACAATGTACACTCGCGCACTCAAAATTTTTGCCGATCAACACAACTGCATTTTTTCGTGACAAGGAAAAAAATGAAATGCAACTTCATTTTCAAGCTTCCTGATTACCAAATATGAAGCTCTGTTCCTTCATCTTCATTCTCCTTTATGTTCAATAAAATTCTGCAACCTAAAGACAGCGATAGATTGAAACCACTGGAATATAGCTAATGCAAGAAAGATGCTCCTGAAGTAGCGGGCGGAATTTTTTGATGCCTTGAAAAAATTTGGTCACCCGTCGGCTACTACAGTCACCCAATCCTGCCCAGCAGACCCTAATTTGTGAATGCATCCTTCTCTCTTCCCACTCCCTGTGAAGAAATTCACGGGGAGTTCGGCGTGCGGGCGAACGTCGAAGCTGAAGGGATGCGTAATGACACTCTGCCACAATGACACAAATAAACCCCAAGGCTGTTCACGTCTACTCTACTCGGACATGCGCACAAAACAAACAAAATGTGGGAGTCCCAAAGGGAAGAACTAAGCATGTTTTTTTCCCCCTCCGATCTTTTTCCTTGTTTTCTTTCACAACAACTCACTTTCCTGTTGCACTTACGACATAACCATGGCTATCTTCTTCCCAGAAAAGACCTGCGTCATTTTTGCAGGTGCTTTTCTGATGGAGGCGAAAAGCAAAAACGCCCGTGTGTACGATATTTCGGCGCACGTTAAAGATCCCCAGGTGGTCAAAATTAATCCGAAGCCCTTTACCACGGCATACCTCATTGCCTGCGTTGTGTTGACGCGTTAAACCCTACAATTAATCAATCAATTTTTGTAGGTGCTCGCCTATAAATACTCAAACCTCGTTATAGTGAAGTAGTATCAGTGGTGGTGGTGGTGGTGGTAGTAGTAGTAGTAGTAACAAAGTAGTTCGTTATATCCAATATTCGTAGTAACAGTGCACCTAAAATTGGTTCAAACCAACCGGTAATCTGGTTCCTGCAAAATTCCTTGATACAAAAACACATTATTTTAATCTTCGAACCCACTATAAACAAGGTAACCCTTATCTTTCTCCTGGCAGCATTTCAAGCTCAATGAGTTAGGATATGAAACGGGGCAATTACAACATAACAAAGTTCATTTGGCAAAACAGGCCAGCGTTCCTAGGATGGAGTTTTCCGCAGTGTCCACGAGCAAGGGGGCTTTTTCTACATCTGCAGCTTCGGATGTCGGGAGTATTTCTAAGTAGCTTCTCAGCCTACTGGCCCACTAGTTATCCAATAGTGCGCGTGGCTCTCACACTTTCACTTTCCTTATAAAAGAACAAGTGTCATCGAAATGAAGCGTGACTAACCAAACTTTGTATTTAGTTCGCTATAGCCGATAATTCGTTATAGCAGTGTTCGCTATTATGAGGTTCAACTGTACTGCTTTTTGCAAAATGTGAGCCTTAATTGCGTTCACGGATCATCACAACCAGATACGTGAAGTACATTTGAAGAGCTCAGCTTATCTGTTTGTGCAACTGATAACGCAAATTCCACTGCAGTCAACGCAAACCACGCATAACAATGATAACCACCTCAAGGAGCTGAGCAAATGTAATGGGAAATGGGACATAACCGGTTCAGGTTTGTCAGACAAAGAAACACGATAGTAGCACGAGCACAGGAACAGGTTAGAACTTGCGTTCACTCTACGATACAATACAATAAAGATAACACATATCACAACAGTGGCCAAGGGTGAGCCCTCAAGGGTTGAGTCAACGTCGCAGAAATAGACACTGTCAGAGTTTGTCATTCGGTCAAAGATAACAAGCAGTGCTCAAAAGGAAACACGCTACAAGTGTTTGCGGTGTTGCCAGCTGTGTACAATAGCAACAAGGCGGGTTTCAGCTTCCGCATGGTAGCAGCAGTGGCACATACCCACTCAAGGGGATTGGCCAAATACGGACTCTGGCCGAAAATCAAGTTTCATGCAAAGATAAAAAGATGGAAGAAGAAAAAAAAAGGCAGAGGCAAAAAGAAAAGAACGGGCTCCAACCGCAAAGCAACAGTTATTACGCAATTATCCGAATGTTGGACGACAACATATTTTTTTATATGTAATGCTACTCTCAACAATGCACACACACAGACACGTGTGCAAGTATATAAACTTCTTTCTTTCATTTAATTCACCTCGCTCAAACACTTTTCTTTTTACTTCCTCGCTGAAATAAGAAATACAATGCCGCCCACATTCTGAAATATCGAACACGCCCAGGCAAATGAGCAGACAAAGCCATTCCTGGGGATGAATCACTTGCACGGTATTCCGAGAAGCTGATACGAACGTAATCAGTGCTGGTGAAAACCAAGCCCACAGTAACTTGGCCCTCTTAATCATGGAAAGCAACAGCAACAACAAAAAAGGAGGATAGTGACCAGACAAGAGCTGAGAAAGAGATAAAAAGAAAGAAAAAAACAGAGAAAAAGAAATAAAATAGTCTGCACACTTGCTACCCAGCACTGAAACAGATTACTCGAGTGTAATAAGAAATGAAACAGGATATATGTGATGCTCTTGTGATGGCGTAAAAGGGTGCATTAACCTCACAGCCAGCCAGATAAGCCCTCAGAATGCATTCACCCACATGCTACAAAACACTGCTTCGACGCCTGCAAGCTCAAGCCTGAAGGCGGGGTTTTTTAATTACTCCATAGAAATTTACTTTTCTCCATGTAACTAGCAAGACTGGTGGCAGGTAATAATGACTAACCCCACTAGGCTGTTCTGTTTGTTTTTGGTATCCCTCCTTCATTGTGCATAGTTGAAAGGTTATGCTAGTATTTTAAAGAGGCCAATGTTTTGCCCTCTTTCAATGCAGCGTGTACTACACACAATTTTATTTTACTGATTTTAATCCGTTACTTTTTGACACACCAGTGCGAAATATTTTAAAACGGCTTATTTTTAGAGATTTTGTCCTCCGAAACAATACAATCCCCCCCATCACTGAGCTCGTATTGTTTTTCTACTACCAGAACGAAGAGACGCACTTCTATTACTGTTTAACCGTTTAAAGTGTCAGAATACTTAAACAACACTCCCCTGAAAATGCCAAATTCCTTTAAGTTACCCTTGAAGCGCTGTGAAATCTATAAACTTTGACAAAGGCTCGAATTCCTTCCTCAAACATGAAAAACAAAGCGGTACTTCACAGCACACAGAATATTAGAAGGCTTACATTGATTTAAAACTCCTCGGTATAAAAGACTGTTCTTAGTTTCGCGCTACTATCTTTGCCGGAGTAAAATAGCGTGCTAGAGTACTGCAATTCACAGGATCTCGCCTCATTGCTTGTAACTGGCTCAAGGGCAATGCTGCCGGCAGCAAGCCAATAAAGTTGGCTATGCACGCGGGAGCCCCAGAACACGCGCAGTGAGGAAAACACAGCGTGCAATTCTGCAACACATTTCGTCATAAGTTTCAAGGAAAGCGACGTTGATTCCCGCATGCATAAACGCAGAGCTAACCAACGGATGGCGAGGTCGGCGGAAGTCTCAAAATGAAACGCGCTAAGAAAGCTTGTGGACCAGGACGCGACCCTGCGGCACACCACCTCCCGTACGACACGGCACATGTTAGTTTGCGCCGCGAAAATGAAAAAAACGCGAACAGAGTAAAGAAATTTAGCGAATGCGAACGTACCTTTGAAGACGCGGAGAATTAACGCGAGGATTTCACGTCCGACGCGGCCCGTAATGAACGCACATGGCTGTATAACATATTCGCGAGCTCGGAGCCTCGGAGCGCGCTGTTCTTTTGCGTGGTGGCGAAGCGGGTTTATCCTCCAAGATGACCTAAAAAGACAAAGGCGCCTCACCCCCCAACTCTGTGACGCACAAAACACACAAATCTGCCCCTCCCTTACTCATCGACGAACGCGGACAGAGTTAACTGATCCGATCGGCCGTGCGAGTCACACTTGACAAGCTGTTCCACATGTCGGTTTGCACGAAGAAAACGCGTGCGCAGTTAAGCATGCGTTGGGAGGAGACGTGTGCAACACAAGTTTCCCCAGCTCGGCACGTCTTCAATCACGCTCTCTCCCGGGCCGTACTATCCCACTCACGACGCTACTGGATACAAGAATAACATAGTACACGCACGGGCATTATTTAGGTTACGGCGAGAAACGTCGCTCGCCGTGACCGTGACCTAGCTTTTCAAGTTCGAGGCCGCAAGTTTTTCCTTCGCCGGCCGAGGCATCCCGTTCCGTCTTGCGCGCGCGTTCGCGTAGTTTTCACTGCGGTCAAAACGATGTGACGCAATAATAAACCTTTCGTTAATGAGGAGACGACCGACTTGGGGGAAGCCCCTGCCCAACCGCGTCTGTAGGCGCGCGTTTTGACGTGCCGTACGTGTTAACGACCGGGGTCAACGCCGCGAAGTTCACACCACACCTCTGCGTGAGATTTTTGAGAAATAAAAAACAACAAAAAAAAAAAACGAATGGGGGAGGGGGAGGGATGGCGATTCCGGGATGTCAGGGGATGTTACGAAGGGCGAAACGATCGACGGCGTGGGCATTAGTGCGAAGAGGTCTAACGAGGGAACGAAAAAAGAAACCCGTCTCTCTTCCGATTCTTCGGCGGCGCGCAACAGTAGCGGACAAGAATCCGCGCCCGTTACACAGCACGGCCCGTGCAACGAGACACACGCGGTTTCTTTTCCTTTCGTTCCGTTTTTCCGCCACCCGAATTCTTTCTTGTTCGTCCTCTTCGAAGAACGAGGCTTGAGACCAAGCGAACGGACGCGAGATTGGCGATGCTTACCTCGAGCGTTTGAGCATTAACCGACGAATTCCAATAACGGTCCCCGTGGTGCCGCGGTCAGCCCTGGAAATTTGCACGGCACGCGAAAGTCCGCTCGAGCACGAGCATTCATCTAGTTGGGTCCCTTTTTTAACTTTGCCACTACACGTAGGAGACGGAAGAACGAAACCGGAAGTACAGGTCAGACGCTTGGTGCGTTGCCAGACCAGAAACTGTTATCTGCACGCTTTTTAACGACTTGAGCGCCATTAACCATTATGTAATGCTCACAAAGCGACGTTAAGAATTACTAATTTTCTAAGTATTATTAAAAATTATAACTTAACAAAAACTACCTGCTACCCAATTAGAACAAGATAGAAACTAAAAACCGAAACCGAAAGCACATTGGATCAGCGCTACGTAGCAGACTGATTTACTGCGCATGATCCAGTTTTAAAGGCACCAATACAATTAGGTAAAACCATTTGAAATTAAAAACTAGAATTCGCATGGCGTTGTGTTAAGGTTACATCGCAAGCACTCAAAAAATTTTGTCTCCCTGATTCATTTGTTTTGTACCACGGGCTGAAAATTAGGTATTTCTTTTGCAACGAAACCTGAGACGATAATTTTCATAAATGCAATACCAACGAGTTACACAAAAGTGAATATGAGAATGTGTCGTCTGCTAGAAAAATAGTGTGCACGTAACAGTCGTTCAAGAGGGAACTATGAAAAAAGTACCGTAACTCTGGCCTGCCACGCACGCAGAGACACACTCGTAAAAAAAATGTATTTCAAAAATCCCGTAAAAATATCAGGTATGTCACCAGGAAATACAAACCTTGGCGCTAGAGAGGCCGGTTTCGTCAGACCGTTCTGGCGTTCAGCGAACTTAAGAAACCGTGTTTATCGTATGCTGCTAGCAGACGACGGTCGTCTGCGCACTCCGTGGAGTTAACAGAGCGCGCCAAACAGAAACTCTGCTGGCGTCGCACACCCACCTTAGGTTATTGGAAACCCGCCACCACCGTGACTACGACCTGTTCAGATATCCGAGCGCTCGAACGGCGGCACTCGGTGGGGTGAAAACACTGCGCAGCGCGCACACACAAGCACACACCAATGGTCGTCTTCCCAGGCACAGACGACGCACCGATGTTTCAGCCAGCTAGGCGTCAACGAGCCTGACTTCTTCCCGAAAGACGCACGACTGGAAAGTAGCGCTCGTTTTTTCCGCCCCCGTCACGTTTTATCGCCGACTACGGAGCGGAAAACGTTCAGCAAGCAAAATAAAGAGACGTCGCCGCCCGGGTGCGGCAGTGCCGGCTCAAGGCCGACCACGAGCAAGGAAGAAGACGAGCATTAAAACACCAAGAACAAGGGACAGTGTTCGCGCCCGGAATATTCTCTTTCCTTGTGTAAGGAGCAGCGCGTCTAGTGTATAAATAAATACGGAATGAAGGCAATCAATTCTAGGCTCGTCAAGCGCTCGGCTGCCCTCCCAGAGGGCACATAACAAAGGAGCGTCTAACCCTACCGTCCCGTATATGCGTCACAGTGTACGTCAGGAGTGTACGCGCACTTTCTGCGGCGCTGATAGGGCTTGCTCTGGGACATGTGTCTTACGATTCGGTGCAATTGAGCACTTTCAGTCTAGGTTATTTTTGAGACAGCACAGAAGTAATATGTTTTTTTTTTTTAGTCCCAAGCTTTCTTCTCGTTTACGCATGCTAAATATGTACGGTGTCTTCAGATAAGAGCGCCTAAGGTTTGAAAAGTATGACGCATCCAACCTTGCAGCCTGAAGACATCTGATAATTGTTCATGACTCGGTGATGCGTTTTTCATGGGCCTTAGAAATAAACCAGTATGGTAGGGGAAAAAACATTATTTGCGCATTTATTGAACTAAAAGGGTTATATAGAGGGGACCGAGCTTCCACAGAGGATATATAGCCTCATGGAAAACGTAACAATCAACTGCCAAATGTTAAATAAACAAATAACTAACGCAACTGGAGGAAGAAATTCATTGAGCAAGGGTGATTTTATGGCGGTAAAATAGAACTGCGCTATACCTGTAACTGCGCGAAACATTGGCGCGGCGTGAAACTGCGGACGCTAGCGCGTGCCAACTGCGGCTGCGCGCGCGAAACGTGCGGCGCCCAGTGCAAGTGCGCGAACTTTGAAAGAGGCGGTCATCTTGCAGAAAATTTCTTCCATAAGCGAAATATCTGCGTAAACTGTTGCATACGCTGTATGAAGTGGTAATATACATGTCACTATTCGTAGAAGTCAATTATTTCACAACAGACATTTTTATCCACTCCAAACATAAAACATATACCTAAAGAGGCCATTAACACAGTTACAAACTTGTTTGATTTGAAAGAACTAGCTTTTTGTACCTCACTGAACTCCGTTTCAGCCACAAAGGACGTTTTCTTGACCGAGAAAACGCAAGAAATGTTGGAAAAACATTCAAATTTTGCACTACGGAATAAGGGCCGGAGAAACTTTTTCAGTTTCGTAACTGCGCCTTCGAAGGCCACCCTAGCTACCCTTCTAGCCACCCTACTCAGGTCACAGCCGGGCGGGCAGGATTTTTGTTGCGTGAGCTACACTGGCCGAGGTTGAGCAGTTTCGCGTGGCTCCTAGCTGGAAAGCCGCGCTGGGCACGCGCGAGGAGCAGTGACGTCTCACAGCGCAAAGAACGTTGCTCGCTGCCCGGCGTCTCTCACACACCCCACGCGCCCAGCGTCTTCGCCGACCTCCGTTCCGGACGTGGCGTCCCGGTCCACTTGATGATCATGCGAGGGGTGGCCGGGCGTGGAAGCGGTGGCTCGTGCGTCGCAGCAACACAGGCGTGCGCCTGTGGAACCAGCTTGATTGATTGATTGTGGGGTTTAACGCGCCGACGCAACGCAGGCGATGAGGCGCGCCGTAGTGGAGGGCTCCGGATTAATTTTGACCACCTGGGGATCTTTATCGTGCGCCGAAATCTCGTACACACGGGCGTTTTTGCTTTTCGCCTCCATCAGAAAAGCGGCCACCGCGGCCGGGAATCGAACCCGCGACCTTGTGCCCAGCAGCGCAACGCCTTCACCACTGAGCCACCGCGGCGGGTAGAACCAGCTTAGCTCTGGGGCGATTGGTGACGCTGCGCCGGAGCCGCTTGATAAATATACATGTGTCACATAACGCGTATACCGTGTGTGTGTCACTGAAGCAGCAGTATAAGCATGATAATCAAGCTAATCCTAGGCAACCAGGAAACCTAAGAATAACAAGCTGAACCTTAGCTCACGCTACGTATATCCTGGCATAGCCCAGCTAAGGCACTGCTAATTTTTTTCTTTTCCTAGACGCAGAGAGGGCGCTGCGGTCGCGGGTCAGGGGTGTCGGCGGCAGCGTTGAACTTGACGGCCTGCGCCGGTCGACTGCAGAGCTAAAAGTTGCGGTGTAGCTGCGTGTTTGCTCCACTAGTGATGATGATGATGATGATTAGTGGCTTTCCCTTTGAATCGGGGCGTCGGTTGTCAGCAACCGACTTGCCTGTTTTATTACGTTTACTTGCCCTACTCCCAGCTAACCTATAGATTTGCTTCCTCCCTCCCATCTCTCCCTCTTTTCTGTTTTAAACTCATCGCCCCCACCCCCCTTATTTTCTCCCTTCGCTGTTCTAAATTCTCGTCCGCATGATTACTCCGCCTGCGTACCCATCCCTTCCCTACTTTTCCTCCACCACCACTCCAGTCGCCTCTTCGTCACCTCTATGGCCTTAAAGTTGAGGTTCCCCCTCGCACCAAATCCCAAAGCCTCCGCCAGCGTCGTTTCCCCCTCACCCCGCGGTGGCCGTATCTCGGTGCAGCTCCTGACAATATGATCTATAGTTTCCCGATCACTGCCGCAGCATGCACACGTTTCATCCTGCTGCCTGTAGCTACCCGTGTATACCCGGGTTCTTAGGCACCCTGCCCGTGCCTCGAAGAGCAACGCACTGCCTCTCGTACTGCCATAGAATCCCTCCTTCTTAATTTCCCGTTTCTCTGCCCTATAAGTCTCCAGGGTTTTTTTCGCTTCCATTCTCTGTGCCCACTTCGTCGTCTCTGCTGCCTTTACCTGGTTTTTAACTGTTGTGTAAACCCCGCTTTCCCCTACCGACTTTCCGTACCGCTTGGTCAGCTGTCTGGTCCTCCGTCTCCACCGCGTGTCCACGCTCCTCAAATACAGGTACTTAAACACCCTCGCGGCCCATTTTTCGTCCTCCATGTCACGAAGTCGCTCCTCAAACTTTATCTTGCTCTGCGCCTCCCTCGCCTCGAAAGACGACAGCCCATATTCCCTTGTACCGCTTCATTTGTAGTTTTACTGTGGGCCCCTAGGGCCAATCTGCCTACCGCCCTCTGATTTACTTCCAGGCCCGCTTGGGTCTCTGACTTCATTCACAGAACCGAATTAGCGAAAGTTAATCCTGGTACCATGACCCCTTTCCAGACTCCCCTTACCACCTCGTATTTGCTGTATCCCCAGAGGGCTCTATGCTTCATTATAGCCGCGTTCCGTCTTCCTTTAGTCTTAAGGTGAGCCTCATGCTCCTGCGTGTAATCTTCGCTGTTGTTCAGCCATACTCCTAAATATTTATACTCTTTTACCAATGGTATTTCTACTTGCTGCACTGATACTGTTTTGTGCTCCTCGCCGTCATTAAAGACCATGATCCCCGATTTTTCTCTGCTAAAGGATAGCCCTAGGTGCGTCGCTTCTTCACCGCATATATCCATCAAGCCCTGCATACTTATCCGGTTGTCCGCCATCAACAGTATGTCGTCTGCATACATTAGTCCCGGAACCCGTTGTTCCACCACCTGCCCGTTTTTCATGTAGGACAAGTCGAACCCCATCGTGCTGACTTCTAGCTTCCTTTCTAACCCCGTCATGTAGATCATGAACAGCAGCGGAGAGAGAGGACATCCTTGTTTCAGACCCTTGTGGGTGTACACAGGCCTATTGTATGTTACCCCCTCCCACACTATTTGCACTTGGTTCTCCCGGTATAGCTCCCTGAGTAAGCTAATGAATTCTGCCCCAACTCCCTCGTCCTCCAGGATACTCCAAAGCCGCTCCCTGTCTACATTATCATACGCCGCTTTAATGTCCAGAAAGGCTAACCACAAAGGTCGGTTTTGCATCTTCGCCACCTCTATGCATTGGCTTACCACGAATAAGTTGTCGTCTAGTCTTCTGTCCTTTCGAAACCCATTTTGAAGCTCCCCTAATATCCTATTTTCTTCCACCCACTGCTCTAGTTCGAACTTCACTGCCTGCATTGCTAACCTGTACAGCACTGAGGTGACGGTTACTGACCTATACGAGCTTGGGTTTGTCCTGACTCCTTTGCCCTTGTACACTAAGTTCATCCTGCTCATTTGCCACGAGGCCGGTATTGCCTTTTCTTCTATCCTTGTTCTGATGGCTTGCAGTAGTTTTCCCTTGCTCTTTGGTCCTAACTGGTTAATCAACTCCATCGGTATCCCATCCATGCCTGCCGCGGTATTCTTGGGGACCTTTTCCTCTGCTCTTTTCCATTTCAGCTTGTCCCCATCTATCTCCAGACATTTCGGTCTACCCGCCGCGACATCTCTCTGTCGCTGCGGGGCCTCTTCATCCACCTTACCGAACTTATCCGTGATGATTTTGTGCAGGTATGCTAATGCTTCCTCTCCCTTGAGCATCTGCCCCTGCTCGTTTTCTATAGTACCGCCTTCTGTGGGACTCGTACGTTTCCCTAATGCCTGCACATGGTTCCAAAACCTTTTCGGCGCGTCTCTACCCCTTCCTCGTATTTGCGCTACCCATCGCTCGCTGTCCCCCTTTATTTTCGCCTGCACTCTGCACTTCCTGTTTCATTTGCTTATACTGCTCCCATTTTAGGTCCACCTCCTCCTGATGTCTCCCCATCCTCTTGGCCTGCCTGTGCTCTCTAGACGCCTGTTTACGCCTCTCTATCGCCGCCTTTATTTCTTTGTTCCACCAGCTTTTGGGTGTTTTTTTTCCTCTCCATCGATTGGCCCCCTCTGCCTTGACTATTTTTTCCTGCATAGTCTTGATGAGCCTGACATATTCCCACTCTTCTCCGGGATTTCTTTCTATGTCAGCCTCTATGCTTTTGGCTATATCCGCAATTTGTTTGCTGTTTAACTTTGTGCGCTGCCCCGGTCGACCCGTTTTTTCGCCCCCCAGTTTCCCAAAACTCAGGTTTATGCGCTTGTGGTCACTGCCCAGACTGTGGCCCCCTTCCTCATCTATGGTCATTCCATCCAACCATTCATAAAGTTCCTCTGAAATAAGGCAGTAGTCAATGCTCGACTGTCTCCTACCACACTCCCACGTTATTTGTCCCTCGCATTTTTGTTCCCTATTTACTATGATCACCTTCTCGTACTCACACATATCTAGCATTAGATTTCCGTTGAAGTCGGTGTACCCGTCTAGATCTTCAATGTGGGCGTTCATGTCCCCTACCAATAGTACCTCCCCGGAACGTTTCAAATCTTCGATGTCCTTTTTTAGACACGCCACCAGTTTTTCGTTTTGTTCTTTGCTATCCTTACCCGTCCACCACAGGTAAGACACCCCTAAAGCCATCTCCCTACCCTCCACTATCCCTTTCATCCACACATGTTCTTTACAGTCTTCTTTCACTCTCTTCCAATTAGTCCCCTGCCGTACCAGTATACCTACTCCTCCGCCTTTTCTCAATCCAGCCGTCCTGTTACAACCTTCCCATACATACTCGCCGATTACCGGAGGTTCCTCCAAGTCCCGTAGGTGCGTCTCGGTCACAGCGTATACCTGGATATCTTCCTCTTCTAGCTGCTTAGTAATCTCCATCCACTTCTCTCTTTTCCTGCCACCCTGCATGTTTATGTATGCGATATTCAGTTTTCCCCCTCTCTTCTTTACACGCCGTCGTCGTCCCTTTCGTTTGCCTGCCCCGATCTGCACCGACCCCGCCACCTGCTCCCGCGCCGGCTGAGTCAGCGCCAGTCCGGGATCGTCTTCCGGTGTGGCGCCTTTGTCCTCCTCCTTTCCCTTCTCGGGGTCAAGCACTGGCGACCCATCTGCCTCGTGACCTGCTTCATCGTTTGTCGGGATGTCACCCTTCGTCGCCATTTTGAGCTCCATTTGCGCCAACCTCGCTTCGAGTGCCTTCCTCTGCTCTTTTTCATCCTTCAACTCCTTCTGTAGCTCGCCTACCTGAACTCTGAGCTGCTCCTTTTCTTCCTCGAGCCGGTCGAGGCGCGACGCTAGCACACACACTCTGCACATGAAGTCCTGCCCTTCCGCGTCCTCGACCGACTCGAATCTCGTCTCCTCGAGCGGGTATTCGTGCTCGCACCCCGTGCACATCACACCCGGCTTCTTCCTCTGAGGCATGGTACTGCTCGTCCAAGGCGTGCCCAACTCTGGCTTACTTCACTGCCGCGTTCTCGCGCGCTCCCCTCCAATCTAAAAGTAAGCCGCAACGTGCGATTCTTTCTTACAGCATCAATTCTTCTTTCACGAATTACCAACGCTTACAAACCGCCACGTGCAAGACCGCGCGACACCTCTGATTCGGTCACTTCCGTATACGCTAACAACTACCGCCCCTTTCAACTAACCTACATCTCTCTCTAAAACATAGTCACTCTAAAAAAGGAATAATAAATTTGAAACACTTATCCGGTTTCGTCGTCGATGCCTCCGCCGCGCTCTGTACGTCCGCACACCTCGACAGCTCGAACTTGCCTTCTTTTAACAGCGACGTCGTTGGGCAAATCGTTAGTGTACGGTGTCCGCAGTAAAAAATACCGAGAAAATGCCGAGCGCACATGAGTGCGTGCCTCGCGGTGACCGCCCAGCAGTTAAAACAAAAAAAAGGCCGAGCGGTCGTGTGTTCGTGGATCGCGGCGACGGCTGAGCGTCCCCGGCGCACGTTTGTCAAGCCAAGCATACCCACTTAGGGAGATCGGCCAAGAGTGCCCCCCCCCCCCCCAAAAAAAAAAAAATACAAGAAAACTCCAGCGTTCGCCGTAATCGCGGCAACACTTGCTCGGTACGAGAAAGACACGTACCATAGCGTACGCCACTCCAAGGTGATATGCAATGATTATCACTTCCAAAAAAAATGAAGGAAGCTCACAACAATGATAGAGTAAAGGGTCGTTGCGGCAGCGGGGGAGAAGCAAATCGGCTGCAATCGCGGACTTATGGTCAAAATTGGGTACTGCTTCTCTACCATCAAGTATTACGCATTAGTATTGTGAGTGTGAGCTTCCTTCACTTATTTTAAAGACGATAGTCTTTCTCGGGCTACTTAAACCCAGAAATTTTGGTCTGTCTGTATGTCTGTCTGTCTGTGACTCGATTCCGCCACCCGGCAAAGTAAACTTGATATTGCGCAATAGTCTTACATACTCACAGCCACATGTAAACGTCTAAGCCCGGTTTATATGTTCATACTTGTCAACTTTGTTGAACAAGAGCAAGAATTAGTACACAAGGGATATTTACAGTGTTCCTTTATTAACAAATGCATGGATGCTTGGTTTTTCGATAGCAAGTGATATTCTACATCTACTGCAGAAAACCGCCGCCTCTTGGCGGCATATGAAAAATCACGCGGCAACAGCAACGAAAGGTTCCACTAGCTAGGCTCCACGCTCTGCTTGGAACGCACTTGGAGCACGGCCACGCGGCTCTGTAAACCTTGTAGTCGGCCGCCTCCATTCACGCGCGCCTCCGCCGTACTGCAGCGCTGGCATCGAGGAACCCGGCCTGTAGCAGTGGAAAGCGGTAAATTCCAATCGCCTTGCGCAAACCTTTAGTGTGTTTACCTTGGAATGAGCGCGACAGTACAGGAAGAGCATGAGAGGTGAGCGGGAAAGAAAAGGGGGGCATTTCCTTGGCAAATGTCTACAAAGACCATCGTCTGTTGACGACATTTGCAACGAAAGGAGCAGATACGCGGCCAATTTTTTTTCGCTAGCGTTTGTCTTCGCCCTTGTGCGAGAGCCTTCCCCTTTCAGTGCATTCTGTTTTTGGTGCTACTGAAGAGTGCGGCCGCGAACGGAAGCATCTCTTCTTTGATGTGCTGGGCTTGGCGCAATGCCAACCTGCTTCGCACCCGGCTGTACAAGAAGAAGAAGATGATGATGATGGTAATAATAACAATAACAATGATACACTAGAGGTGCAAGGCTGGAGAAACAGCACCACTGGCAGCCCTTCTCCCTTCGTCGGAGACCCGGCTGTTGCATCATCATCATCATCAGAAGCAGCAGCCCACTAGGTCCACTGCCGGACGAAGGCATTTCCCGTCGGCCTCCAACCGCTCGTGTCCCGCGCCGCTCAAGTTCATTATTTGCCCCCGAATTTCCTTATTTCTTCCCTCCATCGAGTAATGGACCTTCCTCTTTTTCTATACCCGTCCCTCGGCGTCCACTCTGTCACCCTGGTAATCCACCGATTATCATTTCGCCTTATTACGTGGCCAGCCCAAGTCCATTTCTTTTTCTTTATTTGAACTATATGCTATCTTCTCCTCAAGTTTGTTCTACGATCCAGGAAGCTCGTTTTCTGTCTCTTAAGTGTTACTACGATCATTATTCGCTGCATGACCCGCTGAGTTGACCTAAGTTTGCTTTCAAGTTGTTTAGAGTAATAAGGCGCCAAGTTTTTACTGGAGCTGAAAGTTCTCCATGACTGGCAGGTCCGGATCGACTTGTCAGCAGGCTTTCCTATCTCTCCCAAAGTGGACCGCGTTAGCACGCGCTAGAACCCACGGCCAAGTCCAAAGCCAACGCCCGCGCTACGAACCCAAGGGAAATGCTGTCCATTTTTTGTGAACTGGCTGAGTTGGCGAGGAGTGTTTATGCGGCGCAGAATGATCCACCGGACTGGTTGAATCTTTTGGATGCGTGTGTCTGCTTGCCCGACTTTTGAAAGACGCAAACCGCCATATGTATCGTTGTATGTAACTTGTATGTATTGTATGTATCGTATGTATCGTATATATTGTATGTATTGTATGTATCGTGCATATTGTATGTATTGTATGTATGTAACTTTTGTATTGTCTTTTAGTCTTTGTGTGTAATCATGAGTATGCCTTAATTTTTCCATGCATTAAAAAATGCTAGCTCAATCGGATAGACGCCCGTTTCATAACGCGAGGACCCAGGTTCGACTCCGACCACTGGAAGGCGCGTTTCTATTTGTTTCCAATTGGCTGCACATGTTATTGTTCCCCGTCGGCGCGCTAGCCCGTACCCCTCAGGCCTTTGGGGTGACCTAAAGTCCCTTCATGAAGGAGATGAAGGGACTTTAGGGTGACCCAGCGGTTGCGTTGCCGGTTTCGCGGCGTCATGCTCCCACGTTCGATTCCCGGAACCTCCCTAACCACATTTCGTTTCTTGAGGCTTCGGGGTTTTCTGTTCACGACGGACGCATTTGTGTCGGCCTAAACGGCTCTGCTGTTAAGTATAATAAGCCTTATTTACAAGAAATACATATCATATTCCAGCCCACTTAGGCAGTGATTGTAAGAAGGCTAGGCACATGCTCATGCCGTTTACTAAAATGCACAGAGATGAGGAGGAGGAGAAAATCTACTCTGGCTATTTTTTATATAAAAAACTATTAATACAACAAAACAACAACAAGAAACAAAAAGAAACAACAACAAAAACAACAAAAACAACAAAAACAAATGAACAACAAAAGCAAAGAAAATTTCGTGATCCTAACACAATACACGGAGAGAACATATACAATTCAAATTTGAATAGAAAACTTCCTATAAAATCGGTAGGATATAGGCATGTGCACTTCACATCTGCGGGTGTCTAATTTATCAAGGATTTTGGGTTAGCCATAACTGGAGGAATAATTTGATTTTTTTTTTTTGAGGCTATGGAGGGTAGCGCCTATGCGGAGTTTATTAAAGAAGGAAGTTACATAGCATGGGCGTGTACTTTTTCAATAATTAGTGAAAACGCGGGTAATCGTGTATTTTTAAATACGGAGCAAAGGTCTTTTTTTATGTTGTCCACTTTAAAGTTATACGAAAAATAAGGTTTTCGAAGCGCATCGAAGATGAAATATTTATTGACAAGCAGCATTTCCAGTTTAGACGTGATTAAAGGCTAACTGCACCCCAATTTTTCTTTGCCCAAATTTGATCCGAATAGGTTGTTTATGCCGTAAAGGATCACAATGTGGAAGTTCTAAGATCGATGCCCACTTAGCGCAATGACTGCAAGTATTCAAAGTAGCTCCGAGCAGACGACGTTTGCACCTGGCGGAGAGTCGGCGAAACAAGTTCCAAATGGCCTGTAACGGAGAAGAGGAACTTGTCCCGTGAAGCTCACGCTCGCCCGGTGACTGAAACGGCGCGCTGCCGTGCGCAGGGATGCGTTCGCCGGGGATTCTCTACTACACCGCCGGGCTGTCTCGCCGTCACCACCACATTTAAAACTAAACAAATAGGTAGCAATACCCGCAATTTTAACACATAAGTGTTTTATTCCCGTATACAAAGATTTCGCTGACGTCATATCCGTCACGGAAGTGACGCCAATACAACGAAGCAAGCGGCCTGTAAAGCGTGCACCCCCGCACTCAGGGTCTTCTTGCGGGGAAGCAACCTTTAGTACTAAAGAGTACGTTATACTTGGGGTTGTTCGTTTTCGGGTTTTATATTTTAGCACGAAAGTGTTTCATGCCGGAATTCACCAAGATTTCACTGAGGTCATATCCGTCATGGAAACAACGTCAGTACACCTTTACCGGAGCGACCCGCCAGCAGGACGTCGCTCGCCAAGCACACCCACAAGACAGCCGCCGTCCCCCAAATCACGCTCAGCTGCAGGGTTCGCTGCACACTTCACTTTCGTATTTTACCGATTCGTATGATAGAGGAATCAACTACAGTTTTTTTTATAGAAGCCAACAAACTATATGTGAGCTTGCGATAGTTCTGGAGGTAGCAAACCCTTTTTACTTGGAAATAATACTTTTACTCATAAAAATAGTGCGAAAGGCGTACTTGCCTGTCCATTTGCCATTCCTATTGCATCTGCCACACAAAAAAATATAAATCCTTGACCACTTTCACTCCCGCGGGCAATATCTGCTGTATCCAGGCAGCTGGCCCTACCCCAGTTCTAATACTCCGGCAGCTCCAAAAGTTGGACGACCCAACTTGAGTTGTTCTATGCGCCGGTATAAACATTTAGTGCTATTTTCTCCTCCCTCGATAAGTGAGGTAAAACCAGCCTTGCTCATTTAACAATTATTATCCAATTATTAACAATAATTATCTAATTATTATTTTATTATTATCTTCATATTATCTAACTATTTTCGTACGGCTAGCGTCGCTTCCATGAAATCTATTATAAACCTAGTTGATGTCTTTGTTCGCAGGAAAATATCTCGACTTAGTCTCTTTGATAAAATATATCACGCCAATTTAACGCTCAAGGATTCGATGCTTTATCCGCCCACTTATCATTCGACAAGAAACGACCATCAGTTCAAGGTTGGCGTAACCAGCAGCCGAACAAACTACAATTTCAACTCATCATCATCATCATCATCACCACCACCACCACCAGCCTATCTACGCCCACTGCAGGGCAAAGGCCTCTCCCATTATTCTCCAATTACCTCGGTCCTGTGCCAACTGTGACCAATTTATCCCCGCAAACTTCTTGATCTCATCTGCCCATCTAACTTTCTGCCGCCCCCTGCAACGCTTGCCTTCTCTGGGAATCCACTCTGTTACCCTTAATGACCAGCGGTTATCTTGCCTTCGCATTACATGCCCTGCCCACGTCCATTTCTTCTTCTTAATTTCTACTAATATGTCTTTAACACCAGTTTGCTCCCTGACCCACTCCGCTCTCTTCTTGTCCCTTAATGTAACACCTATTTAAGTTGAACCCTCTTAGTGAGCCTCCAAGTTTCTGCCCCGTAGGTGAGTACCGGAAAGATGCAGCTGTCATACATTTTCTTCTTCAGCGACAATGCTAGGCTGCTATTCATTATCTGAGAATGTCTGCCATATGCACCCCACCCCATTCTGATCCTTCTAATTATCTCTGCCTCATGGTTGGGATCTGGGGTCACAACTTGGCCTAAGTAGATATATTCGCTTACCACTTCCACTGCCTCGCCACCTATCTCAAACTGCTGTGCTGTCCCGAGGTTATTGACCATTACTTTAGTTTTCTGCATATTAATTTTCAGGCCCACGGTTCTACTCTGTTCGCCCAGTGCGGAAAGCATGCTTTGCAATTCGTCCCCCGAGTTACTTAGCAAGGCAACGTCATCAGCAAATCTGAGGTTACTGAGGTATTCTCCATTAACCCTTACTCCCACCTGTTCCCAATCCAACGTTCTAAATACTTCTTGTAAGCATGCAGTGAATAACATTGGAGAGATTGTGTCTCCTTGTCTGACACCCTTCCTTATAGGTATTTTACTGCTCTCCCTATGGAGGATGATGGTAGCTGTAGACCCATTGTAGATATCCTCTAGTATTCTTACATACTGCTCATCTACCCCCTGGTTCCGTAATGCCCGAATGACTGCTAGGGTTTCGACCGAGTCAAATGCTTTCTCATAATCTATGAAGGCTATGTATAGGGGTTCAGTATACTCAGCGCACTTCTCTATCACCTGATTGATCGTGTGAATATTTCAACCCATTTCAACTCATTCATTCCTAAAACCAGCTCTGACTGGAACCACCTCACCACCTGCATTGCTACCACAATTAATCCAGTCAATTTCAATGTGGCTATTACTGACCATATTACCTGAATTTTCTTTCTCATTCTCTTTTTGTGTGTATTCCGCGGTTTTATATCAATCCTGCTGTGATGTTCCAGAGTGTGGAAAAGGTTTTATGAACCTTCTATTTTTTTCTTTCTTGTTGCTGTTTATATTTCGAGTTGATGCGTACATTTCCAACACGTAAATATTTTTCTTATGTGTAACCAAACTCCCGCTGCATTGCCTACATGTAGAGTGTTTGACCCCCCACTCCTCTCTGTAATGCCCATTGGCCTTGTGAATAAATAAATAAATAAATAAATAAATAAATAAATAAATAAATAAATAAATAAATAAATAAATAAATAAATAAATAAATAAATAATTACACACAAAACATCGGCCGTCGTATTCGTGGAGTGCGAAAGCTAAAGAAACTGCTCCTCTGCTAAATAATAAATTACATTATTTTCTTATTCGAGAAATGATGATGATGATGAATAATTGTTTATTTGCCAAGCTGGTGCAGATGTGAGGGCACTCGCCCGGTGGGGGGCTTCCCTATTCCGGGATACCCTGAGCTCGGCTGACGGTCCAGGCCCTCTTCACCAGTTCACGCTGGATCCCAAGGTCCGGGCTCGTCAGGCGGTTCACCCACTGCTTGTAGGAGGGGGAGGTTATTGGGGCAAGGCCTGGGGTCGTCTGGCACTCCCAAATCTGGTGGTACAGTGTACCGGGCGTTGGGCGAAAATTGCAGGTAGGCGGGTATTGGGTGGGGTAAATCGCATGGAGTAGGGTTCTGTGGGGGTACGTATTTGTCTGCGAGAAATAAAGTACTTACTTTTGTAGAGTGTTAAATTTAGTTTACCTGAGCGCAATTTTGATAAATCTGTTTTCCTCCGAATTTATAACAAGAAAAATCCCCTTCAGTTTTCCTATTCCTCCTACAGCCAACCCTTAAAGGAATTTAGTCAATATAAATACCTAGGTTTAACGATAACGAATAAGTTGTTTTGGAATGCACACATTGCCGATGTTTCGCCCCCGGCTTTCCGTAAACTGAGTCTTCTAAGGCACAAACTCAGAGACGCCCCCTCGCAAGTGAAACTATTAGCATATAGCCCTTTAATACGTCCAAAGCTAGTATACGCGTGTGTTGTGTGGGATCCGCATACTAAGTCTAACATATATTCCCTCGAAAAGATTCAAAGGCGAGCAGTGCGTTTTATTTACTCAAAGTATGGACGTGGTACATCAGTTACTAAGCTAATGAGAGATAATGAATTCCAGACCCAACTATCGCGACGCCAGCTTATCCGTCTAAAATTCTTAATTAACAACAAACTTGGGCTAGACCCATCACATTACGTTACCCCAGTTTCGACCAGGCAATCTCGTCATTCTCATGTCCTATCCCTATCTTTAACTGCATATTTTGCGCCGACAAATTTATTTAAGCTTTCCTTTATTCCGAGGACCGCCACAGAATGGAACGGCTTGTCTTCTGATTACCTCCGAACCTTAGACCTTGATGAACCAAATGTTTAATTCTGTGAATCCTGACCCTCACTCCGAATATTGCTTTACTTCTTTGATTTGATGTTTTTCTTCTATTCGTAATCCTCTTACACAGATGCATTTTAGTCAAGCTATGTCACTCATGTACTTGTCTTGTTGTTGTGTTGGTGCCCCTCCTGATTGGGCCTTTTTGGCCTGCAGTATTACACAAACAAATAAATAAATAAATAAATAAATAAATAAATAAATAAATAAATAAATAAATAAATAAATCCTCCACCGCAGCGCCGTGGTGGCGAGAATCGCGACAGGCCGGGGCGGAGAGATACGGAACTGAAAAAGTATCTATAAGCGTTGGGCCGGAGTGACGCAATGGAGATCCGGCGAAAAAACACAATTATCAGCGTCTGAACTGCACTTTAGCATTCGAGTGATACGACCGAACGCAACCGGAGGCGCCGCTGCAATCTGGCTGTCATGTATCTTGGCGGTGGCTTTGGCTGGCGGCCGCCAATCACAAAAGCAAGTTACTGTGACGTCATAAGGATCCGGCGAGCAAGTGACTGAGGAGGCGCCACTGCTTCATGCATTTTTATTAATGCATGAAATGTTCGCTTCCCGGCCGCAGCGGCCGCTTTTCTGATGGATGCGAAAAGCAAAAACGCCCGTGCGTACGAGATTTCGGCGCACGTTAAAGATCCCCAGGGGGTCAAAATGAATCCGGAGCCTTCCGCTACGGCGCGCCTCATCGACCGCGTTGCGTCAGCGCGTTAAACCCTACAATCAAGAGAGAGAGAGAGAGAAACAACCTTTATTAGAGCCTGCTGTGAAGACGCGGCTAGTACGTCGCAATAGCTGAGCCCCTGCCAGGCCTGCTCACACAACCTCGAGGCCACTGGACTAACCCAGCGCCTGTAGCTGAGGCTACTGCACAAACACTCGCGCCGAACACTCGTGCCGCTGTCGCCTATGTAATGCCCCTCCCCCCCCTCTTTTCTTTTTCTTTCTCTCTCTCTCTCTCTCTCTCTCTCTCTCTCTCTCTCTCTCTCTCTCTCTTTCACGCCTTTTCTATTCCACCCCTAACCTCCTCCCAAGTCTTTTATCCCCTCTTCCCCTCCCCACCGCACTGGGTTGTATGCAGGTGAGCTCCCTACTGAGCTGAATAATATCTCCAGTGCACTTTCCTTTCCTTTCTTCCACCAAATCACTTCTCTCTCCCAGGCGGCGCTTGCAGGCCGTTGGCGTTCGAGGCCAGCCATTGCCAGCTGGACAGCCTGGAGTTGGTCTTCGTAGTTTCAAGTGAATCATTTTTATTCATGGAGAGTTTTAGCTTACAATATGCGCCGTGTGTTCCGTACGTACCGTGTGTGCCGGAACGTGCGCATTCGTTGCGGCAGGGTGGACGGCCCTCGCCGTTCCCGCGCATTCGTTCTACTGAGGGGTAGCCCGCCTCGCCGTGTCCGCGCGCGCATGCGCAATCGGGTCCCGGTACACACGGTACGTACACGATACATACAGTAAGCTAAAACTCAGTTATATCTCGACTGTTTTCCTGAAGTTTGCCTTAGAGCAGCTAATAGTGTTGTTTACATAAAAAAACCTTGAATTGTCTGAACTTGCATTTTGTCTTCATGGTAACACTACCGACAGGTTTGCGGGCACAGGCAGCCCTCTCAGTGTCCTTCGGATTTTGTGGGTCATGAGCCACCGAAAACAACATCGTCTGCGCACCTGGCCGCTGCTATGGCGACCGGGATTCATATCCCACACGAACCCAATTTATTCTCTCGTTGGAGCGGCGGCCATTTTTGGTACCTTTCATGCTGATGCCTATGGCGACTACAACGGTCACTTTTCGCGTATGATGAGACACCTTTTCGCCTTAAAACATTCACTCATTTGAGCCACCGTTTGCCAGCCGATTCATCCTGTGGGCGGCATTCTGAGTTGTATTTGTTCCGAAAATGTCCATTTCGCGTTCACTTACGAGGCCTCTGATTAATACGAGTGCGCAGAAGAATCGATAACGCGGCTAGTTGGTACTGGATCTTGACTCGACACGGACACAAGAAGATCGCAACTGGAATATTTATTGGACGTTTTTATTTGTAACGTCTGTTCTGTGGTCACGTCATGGGTATGAGGTTCTTAGTATTCAAGTTTGTGTCGGTTTCAATAAAAATTTCAGTTGGTAGACAGTGCTGTGTGTTGTCGATTTCCTTCTTATGTCCGTGTCGAGTGTGCTACTTTAGGATGTTGAAGACGGTGGATGTGCCGCGTCACATCTGCTCGTCTGCTTTCAGCCATTCAGAAGAGCTCACTCGAAGCGGACAATTTGAAATGGCTAAAATGAACCTCTTTACAGTAGCGATATACGCATGCGCGGTATCTCGGTCCACCATTCTAGGAAGTCGCCTCGGGCAATATAAACGAAATGATCGACGCCCCCTTAGGTTGCTGCAAGGGCTATACTAGAGTCACTAAATAAGGTTTTTAGTGACACTAGGCTATACTTTTTATAACGCCCCACGTTTTAACAGTAGAGCTGTTTAGGCCGACACAAATCCGCCCGGCGGAGAAAGAAAACTCCGAGCGCACGTGAGCGCGTGCCTCGCGGCAACCGTCCGGCGTCGTCCAGGCTTGCGCGTGGGCTTCCGCCACATGAGGAGCTCCCGCCTTCGTCGTCGTCGTCGTCGTGTAGGGACCGGCGCGCCACGGGTCCGCCTCGCCGAAGACGATGACGACACAACAACAACAACAACAACAACAACAACAAGCCATCCCTTCACAATCCACACGTGGAGACGGCCACCGGACCAGCTGACGAAGTGGAGGCCTACCGAGGCGAGGACGTGCTATACGAGAGACGCGGCTGCGCCGTCGGAAGACGAGAGGGATGATGACGACTGCTACTGAATAAAACACTAAACGATTTGTCACCCTCCCTTACCTTGCGTTTTCTTGTGTATTTTATTTTACGTTCAGTGCTGTGTTTATATTGTAGCGTAAGCTACACTGGCCGAGATTGAGCAGTTTCGCGTGGACCCTGAAGGGCCGTACTGCGCAAGCGTGAGGGGCTTTGGATTAGGTTGGATTTGGATTGGATTTCCAATCCAATTGGAGTACGGGTGCGCATTCCAAAGGAGTGACGTCATAGCCACGGCAGACGCACTGGCGGGTGTGGGAGGGACTGAAAAACGATTTGACAGCGAAATTTAGGGGGCGTGTTTGACTGCCATTTCTTAGTTCGCCGAGTCGGCCGCTAGGAGGACCGATACTGGTAAAAGCAGAGTTACTGGATATAGACAGTTGCGAAACTCCCCATACGCCCCATGTATCGAAAGCCGGTCTTCGGTTGCCCCCCTGCGCCGGGGCAAGCACGGGGCAAGTTGACTAGCCTGTCGTCTGTCGGCAGGACGTTGAAGCAGTACTCAAGTGCTTGCGGCTGCTGCCGTAAGTCATAAAAAGAAAAGCCGCAAAAACACAAGTAAATTTTACGTAATTATTGTGTTTTAATTTAAAAAGCAATCTGTATTTTACAAAAGAATTTTGAATAATAATAGTTTAGCGAAGTTCCGTTTTTATCTTCTAGGTGCCGCGCGCGTCGACTTGCCCCTCAGCTTCCACGGAGTGGGGGGGCTAGCGCCGCCCGGATTCTGAAGCGGAGTTTCGCAACTGTCCATATTGAGTAACTCTGGGTAAAAGGCCCCAAACAGCGGGACGCTGGCGTGCGCGTACCTGAACGAGAAGACACCGGTAAAATTGTCGCTTCACGGGTCCTCCAAGGGGAAGGTGCCTTCAGGCGTTCCATTAGCCGGCAACTGGCGGCTGGGGCCCACCGCTTCATTGGGGGGGAGGCCAGCAAGGATAAGTACGCTGAATTTTCCTCTGCCGTGGCCTCGACCCTCCGCACGTCGTCCGGCTCCCGGCAATCGCGCTCCACCGCACCCCCCTCGAAACACGCCCCCCCCCCCCCCCCCCCTTTGGCAGCAGAGCTGTTTAAGGTCTTATTTCCGCCATATAGACCCTTTGCAAAAAGGCGGACAACACTGAGAATTCAGCGGTGGTAACAATGGTGGTGAACGCGACGACGCCATTGGAAAGGAAGCAGGTCGTAGCAACGCCGTTGCGGTTGCACGTTTTCGCCCACGGCTTCACGAGTCTGTTGCCCCACGAATCTGTTGCCCCATCGCCGTAGTCATATTTCTCTCCTAAAGTGGTGTTTTGCGGTACCTTTCGAAGATAGACGCTGGTCAAATCGCTTCCGCTTATCTACCCTGCTGCACAACGGCTCGTCTGGGGCGAGTCGAGACGTGCCCTTCTTTTCTCCTATTTCTTCTGTGTTTGTTACTTCCTCTGAGTTCCTCTCAAGGTCGACTGCCTCTGCTCGCTGCTGACGCACGCGTGCGACCTATCGCTCCCGCATTAGCACCGCATTCACCGACGGAAAAATTAAGCGCCGCAAGTACAGAGGCGGTGACTCGCAAACATGACCTCTAGCAGAGACCTCAAAATCAGTTTCGTTATGCATGCTTTGGTCATTTTCGCGAATAGTTTTGAAAGTTTGAACATACGCAAAGTGAGCGCTCAGCAGAGACGGACCCTTCATGGCCCGTTCATAGCCGCCAGCCGCCGCTACAACGGGGCAAGGGCGCATCGATTAAACACAATTAAACCTCGACAACCAAACAAGGAGGCAGCGCCAAGGCTATTCTTTATTAGCAACAAATCCTACCTTTGCTTACTGCTGTTTGTCAACACTGACGATGGCTTGACGTAGGACTCCACGCTGACGTATGATCGCTCGTACTCGTAGGACCTTTCAGTGGTCGACCTCGAAGAATAAAAATCGTGAATATGCCGCTCTTCTTTCGAAGGAAGGGCGGCAAAGTTATTTTCCCATTCGTCAGTGGGAAACACCACTTCGCGGGACGCGTATGCAATTACGTGGACGGTGGACGGTAGCTACTCTATAGAAACTCCGTGCTCGCAGCCTTTTCGCTTCCTTTCTGATGGCGGCGCAGCGCGTGCACAGTGTTGCCAGAGTGGCTTGCTGCTTTTCCGCCAACGATTTGGCCATTTTGCAAATGGTCTATAGCGTTACCCGAAAAAATACCAAGAAAAAAGTCTGAGCGCACGTGAGCGTGCGCCCCGTGAGGAGCACCCAGCGTCGGCCAGCTCGACCTGCGAGAACACTCTGCCCAGCGTCCGTGGCGTGGTCTCTTGCGTGCTGTTCTCCTCGCCAGTTCACGTGCGTTCGCGCCTGAAGTGGGGAGCACAGACGCCGAGTTCGCGAAGCCGGTTGTCGCGGGTTGGTGCACGTGCTAACGCGGTCCACTTACGGAGAAGTGTGAAAGGCTGCGGACAAAACGACCCGGGCTTGCCAGTCATGGAGAACTAAGTTCGGAAATCCATGTGAGGTGTATCAGCCGGGTCTCCGACGAATGGAGAGGGGCCGCCAGCTCAGCTGTTTCTCCCGCCTGGCAGCACTAGAGCAAGCTGCGAGAGCAAAAACGCCTTGCGGCAAAGCCAACTTTATCACGAATGTTCAGCAGAAAATGGATGTAACTCTTTGCCCAACTTGTCCAACTTGTACCAACTTGCCCAACTATACAAACCCTGATGCATGTAACTCTTGCTTATCAAATCTTTCCCTACAAAACAACTACATGTCCCATGACCGCTAAGACGGATTTATCATTACACTCTAAGAAAAGAGGTGGTCAAAAGAGAGTCCTGGCCACCACGACTCTTTTTTACGCTTGGTGAGTCTAGTACAGTCACAAAGGAGAGTCGTGGTTTCTGCGACTCTTTTTAGACTGTTCGCGGCACAACTTTGTGGGAGAGGGGAACTGAGAAGAGAAGATTAGCAATGCGAGCCATGGTGAACTTTTAAAAACTGTCGCCAGGCGCGGGCCCCCGAAGACCCTGTAGTCAAACGCACGTGCCCAGAACTTCCACGTATCCCCCCTCCCACTCCCCCTCCCACTCGTCCCTCTCCCTTCCACATGGAGGCCACGGAAGCGGGTGCACATTTCGCATCTGCAGTGGGCGATGTGCCTTTTTCTCTCTTTTTTGCCTTTTTGATTTCCTCAATGGTACCCATTAAAGTTCCTGCGCCGATCAAGGGACTTTAGTACCCATATGCTCGCAGCGTGGACAGCCTCAAACGTGTTTGCCCCTTTTCTTTGCAAGCTTTTTGTGTGTGTGCGTACGGTGCGCAACACCCTTGCTATAACACTGAGTTCAACTTTGACTCGTTACCTCTCAAAACTACGGACTCAAACTTGTCACAAAAAACGTTGAGATCAAAATATATAGTCAATACTTCAGAACGACACAATGGTTTTCTTCAAATGTGTCTCGGCCGAGGAAAGATAAGGCTATAAGCACAAAACCTGTGTTACAGACAAGGGTGTTGCCCTCTGTACGTGGGTACGAACTCACCGCGAGCTGTTGAAAAATCGCGGATAAAAAGGTGCAGCGCTAGAAGGCAGTAGCTGCTTTCCCAGCAGCAAGCTGTGGTTGCCGAAATGGCGGATCAGGCCTTGGCGGCGCGCGCATGCGCAGATCGCTACTGGAAAAGGGTCCATTAGTTCACGTTGGTTGAAGTATATATGCCTAGAACATACTATTCTAGGCACCATAGTTGAAGAGAGTTCCCAAATACCTTCAACACGTGGGCATCTACGGGAAAAGAACGGCTGCGGGAACCGGCTGTAACTCTCGTTGATCCTCGCTGCCCCGATGAGATAATCATCATCATCATCATCATCATCATCATCAGTGCCCGCCATCAATCTGCGGCTTCCGAGCACCTTCATGTCTGGAGGTCTGGAATAGTATCGCTGATGGGAGGAATGAATGTGGAGACCAGCGGGATCAAAAAGCAAAGACGAGTGCCCTGCGCAGTGGGCGCTACACTGAGCACGTGGTCACAGCTCAAGTCCCGGCAACGACGACAGTGTTTGTGTCGGAGGCGAGAAACAGAAACAACCGCGTGTACGACATATCGGAGTACCGTATTTGCACGATCATAACGCACACCTTTCTTCGTTAAAAGTACTAGCTTTAAAATTTGGGCCCGCATTACAATCGGACTCTGTACAAAAAGGCAGGACACTGACGAATGTTAAAACGAAATTGACGCTTCGGGATCTGTACGTCGATTTTGTTTTAACATTGGTCAATATCCTGCCTTTTTATACAAATGCCTTTACCTAACCAGACGGTATTCCGCCGAACTCTCGACTACAATCGGAATCAACGAAGAGTAGGGTCGCCAACGAAGAGTATACGGTCGTTAGCGGTTAACGAAGATTAGGGTCTGTGGGGCGCCACATGTCGCAGACTCGGCTTTCAATGTTTCCCGCTTTAGTTTTAATGCCAGCAAGAGCTGGATTAGCAAGTTTATGAAGCACAAAGAATGTTCGCTGCCACATTTGCGTGCGTCAAATAAAATGTCTTACGCCAGGTACGTGGTGTCATGTCTTTTACGTCTGGTCCTTAGAATCTGTGTCAAATCATTTTTTTTTATTTTAATGAGTAAGTTTACCTGCGCGTTGCAATCGTTGGCGCGTTAGAATCGTACAAATCGGTGCGTTACAGGTCGCCAAGTGGTCTAATTTATAAAGCCCCGATTTAAACGTTTGCGCTGATCGAAGATGCCTGACGTCACGAGCGCTAAAAATTGTTACCTGACAAGAACTTGGGATCCAACGAATGTGCAGGATTCGTATCCGTCCGGCAAAAACTCTGTCCGTTGTTGTGGCCAAGAGTGCGGTGAGATCGTGCCGAGGTTCAGTTGGTGCGTTGGTCAAGTTGGTCCAACCGAACTCGATGCGTTCCGTGCACAGAGGGAAGGAGTGGAGTGGACCGCTGACGACAGCCTGGGAATAGCGACCACACGAAGGGCGTTCACGACCCACCCGGGCAAAATCAGGCGTGAAGCGAGATGCCCAGTCCGGTTGTGGTAGAGACCAGGCACGTAGCCAGGATTTTTTTTCGGGGGGGGCAAGGCCTAATTGTTTGAAACAAACTCTTTCCATGGCAAAAAAAAGAAACACAATTGCCCAGAAATATAGAAGGCGCCTTATAATTAGAAGAGAACGACAACAAAGGGGAATGCAGCGCAAGAGGCGAGTTAATCCGAGATAGAAAGCGTTGACACTGCAATAAAGCTAGTGTGTGTGAACTTTCCGCCCAAATAATCTCCACCAAGAAGGGCCGTACAGAGCCAGTGACGAAAAGAGGAGTGACAAAAAAAGGGAGGATGCAAAGGAATCAGGCGCCTACTCAGGAAGATGTGCGGCATATAACAAAAAATTGTCGGACGCTTTCGCTACCCAACTTCTCACTCTCTGTCTCGACAACAGGCCAGCGAGAAGAACGTGAGCTATTTTATGACAGCAATTCCTAAACAAAACAAAAAAAAACAGACATATTTGGGAAGTCAGTTTCATTGAACACAAATAACCAAAACAAGGGTGCTTTCATAATCACAAAAGAGGCAAAATGCTAACATTCGTTTCTTCGGCAAGCAATTTTAAAGAATGGCATTGCAATTGTTTTACCATATAGTAAAAGTAAATGCAAAAGAAAAAAAAAACACGAACATTTAGCTTAGCCGAAAACAGCGGTTCACGCTGCAATTTTCAAACGTCGTGGTTTCTCCATTAACACAGCAATAACTTCGTCGACACTCACTTGCATCCGGTGAATGGACATAAGGGACAGGCCATTAAGCCGCTCTTCAGCCTCCCGGTTCCTCAAATACGTTTTCACTCTTTTCAGTGTCGAGAAGCTGCGTTTTGCAGCAGCTGTAGTCACTGGGAGCGTTGCCAATATCTTGGGGAGTGTGCGAACGTTCGGGAAGAGGTCTTTGTCGCATTCAGCTAAAGCGTCCGTCGCAAAGCGGGGACGTTCTTCCTCTTGCATGGCTTGCTATTTAGTTTTCCTGATTTCCCATTCACCTTTTAGTGTAAGGATATGCGTTGTTATCATATATCTGAGGTAAAAATCGAAGGCCGGCTGCACAGATTCAAATTTGCCCTTGGAGGCGTGCTTTGGCAATACAAATTGCAAACTTTGCAGTATTTTCCGATGGTTTGCAAAGCGCCGTTTGAGGGAAGCTTTCAGGTCATCTATGTATGGAATGAACGTGGCTCGCCTGTAGTACTCTTCCGCAGAACTACGAGGGTAGTTTGCCCGGTATACACCCGTGGAATCTCGCACTTCACTCCGAACTCCGCCGCTCTATCTTGACATAGATAAAATATTTTGTGGAATTCTGCCTCCGCGTTAGTGCCCATCTCTTCGAGTTTAGTCAGCACCAGGTCAACCTGCTCCAAGGCGACGCTCATGTCAATATCTGGGCTCGGCAGATATACAGACAAGTGGTGTGTGAAGCCTAGGAATGTCTCACTAACAGCGAGGCATAAAAGAAAGTTGAGTGAACAGATTCTCTGATGGAGGCAATGAGCGGTGGACGCTGTTGCTTTATCAGGGGAGGTGTCCATGAATTCTTCAAGTGAGTGAACTATCTAAATAGACATTTATGGCAAAACCAGTATCATAGTATTGCTCAGAAGCTCACAAGCTGGGAATTACTAAGTTGCCCCTTCGCTAAAGCAGGCGTAACAAGCAAAGGCAATAAACACAGGGCCCACCTTCGGAACTTTAGCGAAGGAGCTTGTTAATTTCACCATTGGTCCTGGCAGCTGAAGTTGAACCCTGGCTGGCACATTCTCTCCCCGTGGCTGGCTGCGTACTGTTGCGCCAGAGCGCCCCGACACAAATTTGCTTGGTCTGAAGGAGCGCCGAACAGAGGTGCTGAATCGGCTGAATCATGCCTCGCTGTGCCAGCCCGCGGCGAACATGACCTGGGAAGGAGCGCCGAGGAGTCGCCCTCCCTTCTCCCTCTTCGGCGGACCCCAGCAAGTCCGTTCGTCGAATTCAAACTGCGGACAGCGGAGAGTCCTACTTGGAGAGATGAACTGCTCGCGCCGACTCGCGGTTGGAACGGACCTCCGGGCGACGAAGGCGCGTCCCAGCGGCGCGGCATTCAACGGAGTCACCCAGCTGAGAACTAATCCCGCACTTTGCTTCCTTTGGCATGTTGAACATGCAATCAGTCGCGAAGCCACCACCGTACCTAGGCGGTCGCATGCCCAAAGTAAGAGGAGACGGCGCCGCCCGTGTACACTTACTGGAGAGCCGCATATCCGCTCATTCCTGTTTACTCCTTCTGCCACGCGGGCGCTTGCCCGACGACACAGGCAGCGGACGAAAGGTGGTGGGGTTCGCAGAGGTGCCAGCGGGGTCGAACGGGTTAATGGGTCGTCAAGACGTCCCCTTTTCCTAGCTTTCGGTTAGCTTCCGCCGTCAGGTCGCGGAAAAACTACGCGTATGCGGCAAAGAAAAGCCGTACGCGTGCGTGTTCCCACTCCGCACAGCTATCAGTCAAACGAAGCTCTTGAATACTCCCTAAGTTGCCACCACTGCATGGCGGCGATCCGAGCTGCGGTGGCTAATCCGCTTGTCGGCGACTTCGAGCACCCATACCATCGGCGGGCCGAATGCGACCCTAACGACCGTAGGTGATGACAAAAGCCCTGGGCAGCATCTCCCTTTCGTCGGCGTGCTGCGTGCTGACGGTTTCCATCATTGGCGGCATATGGTCGATGCCCGGGACGCTGTTGTTCAATGAGTCCCACAGCGTGGGAATGCAGGGGATGCTTTTCCGGGACTTCGACATAGGTGGTCCCGGGGACGTCGACCTCCGGCAGAAAGCGCCACCGGAGGCGACAGACTTTCAGCTACGAGAGGGGGAAAGATGCACTCTCAGTGTGTGTGCGCGCGCGTGCGTGCATTTTGAACTCTTCGGAATTTTTCCTGATTGATGCCTCCCGACCACAGCGTGGAGACAGGGAGAACAGGGATGGACCAAACAAAGTCTATTTATTCTAGCGCCACCAGGAACGCAATGCCTGTTCACTCAGACCCTGAACATGTAAATACTAGTGTAAAGCTTTCTTTCTCGATCGACTTGGTCCTGATGAGTGCCCCGGCACGACACCAACCTCGTCCACTTCGAATACGATACCCCGCAGTCGCAACATGCTCTTGCTCTTAATTCCGCGTTATTTAAGGTCTGTGGAAAGTTATGCGGCCTTACAAAATAAAGTCCTGTTTAGTTGCGGGATAATAGCCGGACTAAGCGTAACTTTTAAATAATACTATGGTTGATTATTTCTTTTTATCTAGGACGACTTATTATCATTAGTACCTTTATTTGAAAAATCAGCGAAAGTAACATTTTTTTTCCATTTTCTTGCGCATGCGAAACAGCTGCGTGATTGCGCGCAATTGCTTGGAAAATGGAACCTGTCGCTTTCTAACGTAATTACGAAGAAGTTTTGAGATTTTGGCATTCTGCGTTCGTGTGCATTGCTGCATGGTGACACCTGCTTTACCCCGCCGGACCCTTTTGAAAGTTGGAAAGCCTCTCTTTTCAGCGTTCTCTGCAACATGCATATATTTTGTTGAAAGCAGTGCTCATTTGGGATTTTCGGCGTTTTGCTGCAAAGCGTACTGGTCATAAATTGGTTATTCTTAACCGAGACCAACGTCATCTGCAGCTCTCTACCACCTGTACCTCTTTAGCGCAAAAAAATTGAAGCAATCACTTATGGAAGGGAAGCCCGCACAAGCACGGCATTATGGAGAGTGTAAAAAAAAAATACCCGCGGACCGCGACAGGCGGCTTCAGGATATCATGAGTCACTACGACTCAAATCGATTGAAAGCATGGAAGCGAGCTACCAAAAATATAGCATTTTAGCGCTAAAATTACGAAGCAAAAAAAATGTAGACAACTGTAGGCTTAAATCATGAGTACGGGACTTAAGAGGGGGTCTTCCGGCGCGGGGCAATCGGCACACGGGCAAATGTGTTGGGAGCTTATGAGTACGGGGCTTTCCAAAACGGGGCATAAGGAGTTGGGCTTCCGGCGCGTGGAAATTGACACGGGGCTTTTGAAATCGTGGGCTTTCGTGCACCACCCGATTGGGGTGGCCGGACGCTGAATTTCTCGGCGAGCATTGCTGTGCTTTGGGAATTGAAGTGCTTTCCGAATAAAGGTTCTTTGGTAGCTGTTTTTGGTGAGTTGCTTGACTATCGTTTGTTTTGCATTTGTTTGAATGCGCACGCCGCTACTTGTACTTGTGCCTCTATTCTCTGGGTTTAAAGGCCGACTGGACGAATTTCGGGGGGGGGGGGGGAGGGTGGAGGGGGCGGGTTCCCCTGCCCCCCCCCCCCCCCTGCCTACGTGCCTGGTAGAGAAAGTAGAGACGCCAGACGTTTAGAGGAAAGGCAGGTGTTCCTTAATCTTGAATTCACAGCGCAAACAAGAAACGAGGTCGAAAGGGAGAGCACGACGCACAGGCGCTGACTAACAACTGAAGTTTATTGCTGTGACGTCTGGTATGAATACAGCAGAAATCAAGGCAACAAAGAAATCGACACATAACAAGTGAAAATAAAATATACTAAATCCGCCACGACATCAGTACCACCATGTGCTTACACACCGTCTAGATAGGTGATTTCTTTTGCTGATAGCGCGCTGCCAGGGTGTACTCTCGGAAATTGAACTTCTAAGCGAAAGTGATGCTGACGTCCTCGAAGGCTTGCGTGATCAAGGTGTTACGGCAGTCAGACGAATCACTATGAGGCGCTATAGAAAAGAGATAAAAACCAAATACATAATCCTGACATTTGACCGTAGCGCGCTACCAGAGTCTGCAAAACCAGGTTTCGTCAAGACCATACATCCCGAATCCGCGGCGCTGCTTTAAGCGTCAACGGTACGGGCACGGTATCACCAACTGTCGAGGCCAACAAAGATGTGCAAAATTCTCGGAACCTGATCACCAGACAAACAAATGCCGTACGACACAATTCAAGAGTTGTAACTGTGATGGGTCTCACGCCGCTTACTCCCGGTCTTGTCAGAAGTTCAAAAACGAGAAGGAATAATATATCTGAAAGTCACTGAAAAATTATCCCGCCGAGAGACTCGAAAAAGACACGCAATGCTTCCTTCCGGATGCTACGCTGACGCTGCTCGCCGGGGGCTGACGAGGCGTCAGGTTTCGGTGGGAGCCCAGTGCAGCATTGCTGACTTGGTCCTGCCACCGCCCCCCCCCCCCCCATGCTGCTCTCGGCAGCACATGCAGCCACAATGCCTACAGATACCGCAGTCAAAGTGGCACCAAACACTACTCGAGGTGGTGTCGCCTCTCCTGTGCCTGTTGCAATCCCCTCTAGTCAATTGCCCTGAAGGTGCGGCGGACACTGACATGGGAGCAACGGCTACCACTGCCTCAACCGCACCGCCGCGGCCTCTACATGGGTCTCGGACACCCAGTGTCACTCATGGCGTCCACGCCAAGGAACGTGACACAACGGCACCTCCAATGGCTTCAGGTGATGAAATGGATGTAACACCATCCCCACCAGCATCAAAGACGCCCAAGGAGAAACGTCACTCTGTTGAGCGCCAAAAAAAGCCACCGCCCAGGGTAACAGCCCCTACACACGACACATAAGACCAACATAAAAGACCCTTTATATAATATAAATAGTCTCCAGTAAGATATATGAAACAGAGCATTATACAATGGAACTGTAGGGGCCTAATGAAAAATCTAGATGTCTACGAAATTCTTCATAAAAATCAATGTAGTGTGCTTTGCCTACAAGAAACACACCTAAACTGCAAACAAACAAATTTCCTGACCCAATACTCTGTTTATAGAAGGGACAGAGACAGCTGCCTCACTCCTCTGGTGGTGTGGCAATAATCACGCATAAATGTCTTGCGTGCCAGCCAGTTCGCCTACTGGCTTCCCTTGAGGCCGTCGCTGTACGGGCAGTCATTTTTAATAAGTTAATAACTGTTCGTTCACTGTACATTCCTCCTGACTATCGACTATCTAGCTCATAATTTGAGTCACTGATAGACGAGCTACCGGAGCCCTTTATACTATAGTAGGTGATTTCAATGCCCACTCTCAACGTGGGGATAGGAGCGAGCAGATGCCAGAGCCGTCTAATTCAGAGATTTTTAGTGCCGTCCGGAGCCTGTCTCTTTAATAAAAAAAGGCCAACCTACTACAATACAGCACACAATACATACTCACATATCGACTTGGCTATTGGCTCTTCGGATCTGCTCCCACTCATTACCTGGAGGGGGACGCAAACCCTTATGGAAGGGGCCATTTCCTAGCCGCATTGAAATGTCGGGATGTAGGACCTCACAGTTCTATTTCCCATACAAAATTTAAGGAGCCGCTTCAGACTGGACTAAATTCAAACAAGAGCCAAGGCTTCCATTCACAACAAAAACACATCTAGACTTTGACTAAACATGCGCAGTCATTACTGCACATAATTTAAATGCTGCAGAAAAGTCCATACCACGAACCTCTGGTGCCATCCGCAATCGTAGAATATAGGCAGGCACGACAAACTCAAAATAAGGCCTGGGGTGTTCTTCGTGGATACCCCACTGCCCAAAACCTCATAGCTTTTAAGCGTTGGAATCGCATTCGCCGAGAGGTAAAAACCAACAGCTGAAGGTCCTTCATATATATTAATTCCTACACAGATACAACTAAAGTATGGAATCGAATGAGAAAGCTTAAACAAAACAAACAATCTACCCCTTGTCAGCACCACTGGTAACACGCTTGAGCACCAGGCAAATACACTTGCAAAACACTCTGAACACGTATCAAGTTCGTCACACTACACAAGTACATTTATACATTACAAAAAGTCGGCTGAGCGCAAGCCCATGCGAGACAACAAACCATGGAACGGCTCTTACAACTACCCATTTTCCCTCCATGAGCTTCAGATTGTTCTGACCACATGTAAAAATTCGGCACCTGGGATGGACCACATCTCACACGAAATGATCCGACCCCTCCACGCAGACACAGTGGACACTCCCCTCGTGCTTCCTTAACAAAATATGGTCTCTCGGACGCTTTCCACGGGCATGGAGAGAATCAGTTGTCGTGCCCATTCTGAAAGAGGGAAAAGATGCATGCTCTCCCTCTAGTTGCCATGACCAGCTGCCTAAGCAAGGTGCTTGAAAAGATGATTAAGAGACGATTTATGTATTTCTTGGAATACCATGGCATTCTTGATAGTTGCCAGGCAGGATTTAGGTGGTGAAGATCCACGACTGATCGGTTGGTGACATTGGAGTCATACGTCAAAGTGCTTTTGTTCACAGACAGTACTGCACGTCTATTGCGCTGCGGAGCACGAGGTCGCAGGTTCGATTCCCGGCCGCGGCGGCCGCTTTCCTGATGGAGGCGAAAAGCAAAAACGCCCGTATGTACGAGATTTCGGCGCATGTTAAAGATCGCCAAATGGTCAAAATTAATCCGGAGGCCTCCGCTGCGGCGCGCCTCATCGCCTGCGTTGGGTCGGTGCGTTAAACCCCACAATCAACTGCACGTCTATTTTCTTCGATTTGGAAAAGGCGTATGACCCTGCTTGGCGTTGCGGTATCCTGTGCGACCTAAAATCTTATGGTAAATTAAGAAACATGCTGAACACACTAGAAAGCTACCTGTCTGAACGTACCTTTCGAGTAAGAGTAGGTGTGGCACTTTCCGAATTGCACACAAGAAAACGGGTTCCACAGGGCGGGGTGCTCAGCTGTACACTTTTTATCATTAAAATGAACACCCTCAACAAAACACTGCCACCAACAATTTCTTACTCTGTATATGTCGATGATATTCATTTCAGTTACAAATCTTCTAACCTCTCCATTTGTGAGCGGTACGTGCAACTGGGTGTGAACAAACTTGTCAAGTGGGTTGATGAGAATGGGTTTCAGGTAAATCCTGAAAAGTGCACTTGTGTTCTGTTCTCCAAGCAGCGTGGCATAAGGTCAGATCCTGATATTATTCTGAATGGTGTGGCCATTCCGATTAAAAAAAGAGAATAAATTTTTTGGTGTTGAGCTAGATGATAAGCTAACGCTTATTCCACACATTAAACAACTAAAGAATAAGTGCGTTACGGCAATGAATATATTGAAAGTATTGACCTACCAGTCTTACGGAGTAGATAAAAGATGCCTTCTGCCTCTCTTCAACAGCTTGGTAAGGTCGCGCCTGAACTATGGGAGCAGTGTGTGAACAGTTCGACGAACGTCATGTTTTCAGTAGTTTAAATCAGTTCAGTGACGCCGATCTCGTCCAGGTATTCAAACAACGCCTTTAGTGCTTTGCGTTGTGCTGAAGGAGTGTGCCAGGGGCCAAGGAGCACTTGTAGGCTGATTGGTCCTGGGCGTGGGTGTTCGATCTTCTGCTCCAAACGGCACCTTGCGAGCATGTAAGCGGGGCACTCTAACAGTACGTGTTTCACGGTTTCTAGCGATCCGCAGTTATCGCAGTAAGGATTCGAGGTGGCGCCAAGTCGAAACAGGTAAGTTTTTGTAAGTGCTGCATTGAGTCGTAATCGGTGCTACAAAGTTTCTAGTCGGCGCGGAAGTCGCTCTGGCAGCTTAATCCTCAGCTCGGGGTCTATGTATTGCAAGAACGGATAGTGGTGCTCAGGAAGAGACCAGAGACGGTTCCGCTCCATTAAAACAAGTGCCTTCGTCATAGCTGAGGCATCCTGTTTGGTGAAGAAGACCTTCCTCATATTATGCATTTGAAGGCCCCTGCGAGCTGCTTCATCTGCCTTTTCATTACCTGGAACACCACAGTGGCCTAGAAGCCACTGAAATGTCACTTGGTGCCCAGTATCTTTGGCCTGGTGGTGCAAGTAAGTTATTTCACGAGAGGCGTGTTCGTGAATGCTGAAGCAGTCGTTGCGCAGTAGACTTTGGAGGGCTGCCTTGGAATCTGTGAAGATGGTCCATTGCCCCGGCGGTTGGCGGAGAATGTACCGCATGGCTTCCTTTATGGCGTGAAGCTCGGCTGACATAGATGATGTTGCCCGCTCGAGACGATAAGAGAACGTCTGTCCAGTGGACGAGATGAAGATCCCGGAGGAACTGCGGCCAGGCGTACACGACCCGTCTGTAAAAATTTGTTTTGTGCCTGAGTATAGTCGGCAAATGTGGCAGAGTGTCAACTGTAACAAGCCGCTTTGATTCATATTCTTTTTACAGTCGATTCCCGGGATGTTGCATCTAATATGCAATGGCGATAGGGTCCAGGGCGGGAAATGAGACGGCATTGATCTTGGTGCCTGGGTGGGAATCGAAAGGTGCAACGACTTCAATGTTCGACCGAAACTTGAGTTCCCATTTTCTATCAGTCGGGTTATTGTATGGGTTTTGGCGTGCAGCCGATGTCGCAGGTGTATCCGCACGGTTTCTTGGAGCCTAATCACGTCCAAGGGCAGACAGCCAGCTTCAGCGACAGTACCCAAGCACGACGACCCTCTGGGAAGTCCGAGGCAGATACGGAGGCAATTGTTTCTTGCCGCGTCTAGCTGTTGTCTGCTTGTTGGTGACAGATTTTGGAGGACAGGGAGACTGTAGCGCAGTATGCCGTCGACATAGGCTTTACAGAGTAGTATCATGGAGCGGCAGTCACTGCCCCATCGACTACCGGCAAGATACCCGACGATCTTTGACATCGCAGATATTCTCGTACGGAGCCTTTTAACCTCCGGAGCCCACGAAAGATTGCGGTCTATTAAGATTCCGAGGAATCTTTGAGTACGTACATATTGCAGGGTACGGCCTCCAAGGACTAATGGATATTTCTTCATGTTCTTGCGAGTGAAAGCCATCGAAACACTTTTCTCAGAGGATAGATGCAGTCCTATTGGCGAAAGGTATGCTGATATTTTCGCAAGAGCTTTCTGCAGTCTTTGTTGTGTGGTGCGACGTGACCGCGCCGCACTCCAAATGCAGATGTCCGCATAGAGTGTGATATGTACGCCATGCGGGAGGACTCGCTTTAGGTGGATGAGTGTCAGGTTGAACAGGAGAGGGCTCAAAACGGCCCCTTGAGGCACTCCTTTTTGTATAGCGTAGTAGGACGTTGGGCCTTCCGGAGCGCACATGAAGAGTTCTCGCCCCTGTAGGTAGTTTGTTATCCACGCGTAAAGTTTTCCCCCGAAGCCAAGAGCAGCAAGAGATGCTAGGATGGCATCATGGAAAACGGAATCGAGTGCCGATTTTATGTCCAAGAATACTGCAATGGAGATGTATCCGTTATGTAATTCGTCTTCTAGAGACGAAACCAGTGAAATTACGTTGTCGGTGGCAGCTCTATTCTCGCGAAAACCGTTCATCTCAGGTGGATAAAGTTATTTGCTTTCAAGGAACCAGGTCATTCTCCTGGATATCATTTTTTCCATAATTTTACTGACACAGCTTAGCAAACCTATCGGTCTGAAAGAATCATACCTCGTGGGTGATTTTCTATGCTTCAGGATGGCCACGAGCTTTGCTAGTTTCCATTCTGAAGGTACGGTGCCAGCGAGCCAAAGTGAATTGTAGTATTCCAGGAGACGTAATCGAGAGTGGTGAGACAGGTGAGATATGGCCTCGTAGGTGATTTCGTCTTGCCCAGGCGAAGAACGTTTGTTGGCACGGGAAATGGTTGCGTTGAGTTCTTGCTCGGTAAAAGGGAGGTCGATGGCGGGGCAAGCAGCCGGCGGTACTTCGGAGGAGCCACTTTTAGGGCATGTCGGAGCTACTGATTTTGTGGTCAGGATTCTACAGTACTCTTCTGCCGCCTCTTTTGGGGAAATGCCAATGTGCAACGATAGCGCTCTGAATGGGTATAGCTGCTGAACATTGCTGCGCATTCCCTTAACAACGCGCCAGATACGCGACAGATGTTCGTGGATGTCTAATTTTGAGCAGAAATCACGCCACCGCTGCATTCTCAACTTTTCCAAGTGACGCCTCACCTTCCTCTGTGTTCTTCGAGCCTCTCGTACATCTTCTAATGCCTTAGTGCGTCGTGCCTTTCGTTCTGCTCGCCTGCGAACGGCTCGTAATTTTTCGTGGTCTTGGTCGGTCTTTACATGTAAATGTTTCTTCATGGTTCGGGAGGATTCCTGAAGGCAGTTGGTTAAAATTGGTATAAGGTCTTCGTCCGGAGTTGCTGCTGTGATTCGGATGTCTGCAGACGCCCTGTAGCCTTCCCAGTCTGTGCATTGACCCTCATTGTACGTCGAAACATACCTGCACTGGGAGAGGATAAAAGAATGGGTAGTGATCGCTCCCGCTTGTTTCGGAGTCTGCGCACCAAGCAAACTTTCGGATGAAATGGGTTGACACGAACGAAACATCAATGCAGCTGGTGATTTTGGGGTTTTTTAGGAACGTCACACTGCCGTCATTGAGCGGTTCAATAGAATGTTTTACCATCAGCTCGGCGAGTCTTGCCCCGCGAGAATTCGTAGAAGCACTCCCCCAAAGTTCGTTGTGCGCGTTAAAATCGCCGCAGAATATGTGAGGCGCTGGCGTGCTGACGATGATACTTTCGAGTCTGGAAGCATCAAAAGCAGTCCCTGGCTAATATAAGCAGTCCTTGGCTAATACTACTATTAGTATTATTATTCGTTTCTTCTTAAATGAGCTAACGGCTACGTAAACTTGTTGGACGGTTCGAAGGTTGGGTATACGGGCTGCATTGACATGAGCGCTTTTTGCAGCGCTCTCCGCCTGGCTCCGCCCGATCTGAGTAGGAATAAAACTATTATTAGTGTTCATTTCTACGACTTTAAATGATCCTCACTGGTTTCAATGACTGCGGCTTCCCCACCAGCCCTAACGGTGGGCTGCCTCAATACGTGTGCTTTGAAGAGAGAGGCACATGTATACGAGCGAGTTCGATTACCGTGTTGCCATGGAAACGTCGCGGCAGTTTCCACTTTCTGTAACGGTGAGCGTTGATCCTTCGGTTTTCGTGATTGACCGCACGGGAGCCTCAGAGCTGAAGCGGAAGTCCAGAGTTTGTAGTGGTCATATTATCAAGAGCCAAAGCAATTCAACCGCCCAACAGCCCAAGCTAAAAATATTCCCCCTTCCCATTTTGCCACCTGCGTGGAATAAAGGCTGGCACTGATAGTTAAAAAAAATGTGGCAGCGTGTTAACGTCAGCCTGTGTATTAATGGCTGAGCATTCTCTGCAGACTTCCTAAAACCGTGTAATGCCTTGTGAAAAAACCAGAAACGCGCGGCAAGTTGCCACAAATAGAGGTGCATCAGTCCGAGTCCTCCAGCAGACTTCTTTCCGACACGAAGCAGTTATGATTTGGAGAGGGGTTCATGTACGGGCAAAATAAACACAAAAAATCATCCAGCCCTTCATCTAACGACGGCGATGGTGGAGCGCGAAGCTTTCTTCGGGCGAAATCAAATGGGCAAGAGTCGAAGTCAAAGACGTTGAATTTGACCACACTGCGTGCTGGTAAAATTCAAAGCTCATCTAGTCAAAATTTAAATCGAGAAGGCAAGCAAGGATTCCCTCCCGAGAAACCTTTGCGATAAACCATCGTAGTGGTTATACGGAGGAGCGCATAATTTATCAAGCGTAGGGGGCAGCTTGTGATAAAACGCGACCGCAGCATCCACTTGTGAAAGCGAGGGGAGGTTTTTGCCCCCCCTCCCCGTCTCTTGTGCTGCAGCCAGGCAGTAATTGTTTTTTTGCAAAACCTAATCAGCCAACTAGCCAGCAACCATTGGAAGTCTTACTACAGGTATAAAACAATTCTTTTCCACGGCAAAAAGTAACGTTCTCCAGTTATGCGGTATTTATTCTGCAAACGCTTCCCGATGCCTGTAGTAAATGTATTTACGGGATATTGAGCACATTTCAACGACAATTACTGAAGTTACGTAGCGTCGTCCATCAGAATTCTTGTTTTGGGATAAATCTTAGAATGTTCCCCCCAAACTTGTCTTAGCACGACGCCCTTCCGTCATCAGATCTAAAGGCCAGTGCCGCAGCATTCCTGTATCGGCTGCACACAACGACTTTACAGTAGCATTTAGCTGCAATATATTCCTCAACTCATCAAACTGCACGCAGGCATGAAACATTTGCACGGAGGAACGGACTTGCATCTCCAGCTTGACTTCCAGCTTGGCGCATTGAGCTTCGTCTGCTATTTGTAATTACTGAGTATGAGCGTAAATCAGATGCATGACATGTCTTTTAAAGGTCGCCTCTACCTTCAAGATTTACCAATCTGAAAAAAGTTCTTGGGGTTATCTCTGCTTTGCAAGCCGCACTGCAGCAGAACGACAGAAGGCCGTGCACAACTACGCTGCGCTAACCACCACCGGACTTCCACTGACGAGCGGTTCGCCACGGGCGGCGCTGTTCTCTGAAGCGACGGTAGTGCCATACAACGGCCGAAAAGAGGACATATACTGTTGCGCAATCAATATACCTTTCCCGCCTTATCGTTTATTTATTTATCATTATTTATTTGTCGTGGTGAGATAGCTAAACGCACTCGCCGCGATGACTCGGGGGCTAATAAGGCGTTGCGCTGCTGAGCCCAAAGACGCGGGTTCAATTCCCGGCTGCGGCGGTCGCTTTTCTGATGGAGGCGAAAAACAAAAACGCCCGTGTGTACGAGATTTCGGCGCACGTTAAAGACCCCCAGCTGGTGAAAATTAATCCGCAGTCCTCCACTACGGCGCGCCTCATCGCCCGCGTTGCTTCGGCACGTTAAACCCTACAATCAATCAATCAATCAATCAATCAATCAATCAATCAATCAATCAATCAATCAATCAATCAATCAATCAATCAATCAATCAATCAATCAATCAATCAATCAATCAATCAAGCTAGTTAACGCGCAAGCACACATATCCTGTCCGGTGCAGGCGAAAGGCTTTCGGGAAAACGGAGCGCATGTAGCTTTTCGTCTCATAATTATGCCTAAGTGCATATCAAACCAGGAAGACGGGACGTGTGTGAACGTTCGCGCCATAATTGAGGCTGCGAATGCGTAGGCGAAAAAAAAAAAAGAGAAAAAGACGCTAGCCAGAAATAGATTTTGTTTAAGCGAGCGAGAAGGATATAACCTTGACCGCTAGTCTCGGGCTGGCCTATCCGGAAAAGCAGTCGGCGTACGCGCGTTCAGAAACCATTTGTCAGTGGCTCCAACATTCGTCGCCGGAGCATTGAGAGCTGGAAAAGAAGAAGATAAAATAAAACAAGTGTTCGCGCGACACGCATCTGTCTTCCCGAAGGTCGTTCGCGGGAGGCAGTGCTTTTCGTGACGCGAACGGGTGGCCCGGCGTCACATGGCCACGTCGTATATATAGTGACGCTATTTTTTGGGAAGCCGAGGCCTTGAACCGCCGTCGCGCGATCGCGAGATGGACGAATTTGTGAACTCGGCGACGGTTTTAGAAGTCCCTGCAGAAACCATCAACAGTACGTGCAGTGCAGGAAGGGAGAAGTAACGCAGTGCTTTTTTGCGTAATCTGTTTTTAGCAAAGCGCGCGCCTGCAATTTGGTTAGTGACCGCTCGTGTAGGCATGATATGTGTGTGTCTTGACTGTATACACGTTTCATTAGTTATGCCAGAGACGCAAAGCTCGCTTGCCCGAGCTTCGTCCACACCGATAAGAAACGAACTTGCATGCGCTGAAACGAACACATTTGTATCGAATTCTATTCTTTCGAACTCGCGCTAATGAGTGAGCAGAATAGGAGCAGATGTGGTGGGCTTCTTTTGGAGCAACATATAAAATGTATCGGGGTTTTCAACGAGCCCAAGCTACTATGACTGTGAGGCGCACCGTAATGGAGGACTTTTGACCGTCTGGGGGTCTGTTACATGGCGAAAATGTCGGCACACGAGAATTCCTTGTTCTTCGGGTTCATCAGAAAAAACGCCTGCTGTGGCCGGGATCGAACCACCATCCTTGGGCTCAGTAGCACAATCCTTCTTGGGCCACCGCATGGCTGGTGGCCGCATATATTTTCTACCGTGTTTCACGTGTGTTCAACTGAATGGTATTTGATTCGAGTTTGATGCGATTTATTTGTCGATGTGACTTAGTCTCTGTTATCGTATGTATTTGTTTCATTTTTATGTTTGAGTATCACGTGATGAATTTTTGAACGATTTGTTTTTGTTGTTTTGTTCAATATTTTGTTCTGTTTTGAAGTTTACGTGTTCCTACCGGGACAATGAAATAAATGTTTGTTTTGTTTTTTGCAAGTCTCGGTACTGCACTGCTCAGCGCGGTTCACTACACTTCACTGTATACTTCACCGGACACTCGAAAACACTCTTATTTGTGGCGGAGCTTTGGGTGACATGAAATACTCCGCCGGATGCTTAAACATGCCCTCCTCCAGGAGTGTTCTGAATGGCATGAAGTACTCCTCTAAATGCCAGAAAAAAACTCTTCTTCTCAGCGGAGTAATGGGCAGCACGAAATATTCCGCAAATGCCCTAAAAAGCTCCCCTGCAGCGGAGTAATTAAGAGCAAAAAATACTCCGTTGAATTCCTGAAAAATGTATCGTCCTTAAGGGAGTTTATAGAATACTCCCTTTTAGGGGAGTAAGTAGAACTTCGTATACGGAGGGCGCTAGACGACAAACCATTTACTCCCTATCCGGAGTATTTTCGTTTAGAGTGCAGACACCAGAAAGGACACGAACGACTCACTAACTTATTCACGGATAAATATTCAAACTGGAGCGCGCAGACAAATCGGGATAAAAGACCAGAAAAAATTCCCCGCATTTCCCCGAGGCGAAGAATGTGAAAGTGCGAATGCACGAGTTGAATTTGCGCGGTTCGGTAATGTTCGCGAAAGAGAGATCACACACACACACACACACAACTACAAAGAAAGAAAGATGCATTTATTCACAGACACCTATTTGTGTTGTCGTTGTACTTGATTGCTAGAGCGGATCTCAGCTTTGAAATTTCGTGTCAGTACTCCTTTAAGCGGGTGCATTAGCCCTTCTCACGCCCGATCCCTGGCCAATCCCCCACGTGGGTATGTGCCATGTCAGCGGCCAGGCAGCGCGCGCCCATCTCCCCCCGTTGCCAAGGAAGACGAGGAGATTCCTGGCCAATCCCCCACGTGGGTATGCTATGCGGACATCGCCGGTGGACGCAGGTTCAGGGTCGCTTAAGAAGTGCATTGCACTTAAAAAGCGGGGTAATAATGTGAGAGGTTAATTTTTTCGCGAATTGAACCTAAACTAAAAGTGCCGGAAAATGAGAGAGTATACCGCATTTCAGAAGGTGGGGGTATTTGTCAATGGACAAGACCGAGGAAGTCTCGTCGATTTATTGGCGTCCGCATTATCACAAGTTTCCTTCTGCTCAACAACAGTTCGGGAAAACATGACAGACAAAATACAACTTCGTTCGACCTAAAAGAAGTAGCCCTTGTTGGCTCATTCAGCTCTATTCCAGCCACAAATTACGCTTTTTAACCGTAAAAACGCATGCAACATCGAAAAACTTTTCAAATTTCGCGCTACAGTGACGTAATATGGGCCAGAACTAAAAAAAAAAGGGCCCCCGTGATTATCACTCTCCGACCGTCTGCGGACTACCCTGGAAGCGATCCGGAGCTAGATTTTCTCATGTATTCCTACGGGGCCCCCACTCCGAGGACAGTTTTCGAACTGCCCGAGGACTACCCAGGACTGGTTAATCGAGGACGCCCATAGTTATCTCTGTGCTAACGGCACGCCAGCATTCATGTGATACGATCCAACGAAACTAAAGGGCCCTCTAAAATCTCCCGCTTCTTGTCGGTAGCTCTGATCGGCGGCCGCCGGTCGCACAAACAAGATTCCGTGACGTCATAGAGAAATGTGACGAGATTCTGTGACGTCAGAGAGAAGTGGCTGGGGAGTCGCCACTGCTTCAAACATTTTAGTTAATATCGGGACTACTAATTAGTTTAACCTTTGAGTTAAAATCGGTATCATTACTATCTCGACAAAGAAGTACTTTTATTACGCCAAACTTTCATTTTGTCTTCATGGTCCCTCCAAAAGCAGTTTAAGTATAGTGCAGTTACGAGCTTACGAAAGAGTATGGAGAACCGACGTCGATGTAGACTTTGGAGATGGTGTGCCTGATGAAACTGGTACTCGCAGGCTGTCGATACAATCTGATACTTACCGGCGTATCGTACATATGTCAAGGTAGTGGTCAAAGGCGCTTTAACAAGATTATTGAAGTGTCTTCGACGATTACCTTGACGTATGCATGATACGCCGGTAAGTGTCAATGCTCTTTTCATAACAACTTGCCTGTATTCGAAGCGTAAAATTGTTCAAAACCCTGCATAAAAGCAAGGTGAAGGCCTTTCAATTTGTGTTTTCCTACAGACATTACAGAAGTAACGGGGTTCGCCATTACTGCTTTTCACATTTCGTTAGACTTTTTTCCCGAATCGCCGACGGAAGCAATTTTCGGCTAATGGTTTACGATTCGCGAAAAGAAGGATCTCACGTGGGGCGTTCGGGAAAAAAATTACCAATGCAGCTGGGCAAACAGAAACATGGTCTGTTGGGAAAGTCGGGTCATGGCGTTAAAAAGTAAACCCAGTTTCACCCATTGTAAAATCTGCTGAAGCAGCGTAGCTGTGGGCTGTCTCTACGAAGTTTACGTTTGGCTTCGGCTTCTCTCTTGTGCGTAATGTTAGAGTCTTCTTAGTGGCTAAATCTCACATAAATTTCTTCCGGATAGTTCCGGTAAAACAACAGTTACAGCCGTTTTCAATAACCATACTTCCTTCGTAGATGCCCATGCTTCACTGCACAATAGCGATGTGGGAAAGCCGGCTTACAAACAAATTAAAGCCGTTCCACTCAACGTGAAAGCTGTCGTAAATGCAGAGCAGCGATTCGCCATAACGGCCTGTGGCACCGTTATCCGCTTACTGCTACTACCCATCACGCTCTTCGCCTCCCTGTCTCACTTCTCTCTTGATGAACTGAACGGAGGTTTGTCCAAAGCAGTTCAAATTTCCCGCCTTCGCAGTGCTCGCGCGCCCCCTGCCTGGAACGAACAGCGCGAGCGGTTCTCGCACGTGCCGGCACCTTGCAGTCTACAACGTGTTGTTTTTGGCAGTCCCATCTCCCCGCGAGGGGGACTCGAGTAAATGCGTCGCACAGGGGGTGGGTTTATTGCGTTAACGTTTAGTGTTTGGGGAGTTGGTGGTAGTGAATGCGTTGCATCAGCAGCTTCTTGACGTAGTTTCAATGAGTCAAGGATATAAGGCGCGTTCGTAGCCTCCCATTCTGTGTCGGCTTTGTGGCTCAGTGGGTAGAGCACCATGTACATTGCGTTCCGCCCGCAGGGTCGAGGGATCGAAACCAGGCGCCGGATAGTGTTTTTTTTTATATAGTGTAGGGGGAGGGGTGCGGACAACGACAGTGCGGACTACGACGGACGTCAACGCGGGTGACATCGTGAGTTACTGAAATGCTCTGCATTTAAAACCAAGCTAACACCAATTTTTATTAAAGGCGGCTTCACCTCTAAGCGTAAATGCATTGCTGAGAGTGCATTTGAAGGCCCTGGGACGTAGGAATTTTTTAGGGGTGAAGCACCTTAGGGCCTCGCTTTGTCCGGGGCTTGGCGTCCATGTATACAGTGTTGCGAGGAGCATTAAATTGGATTGCATTTGATTGGATTGAAGTGGATTGGATTGAATTGGATTGTATCAGATTGGATTGGATTGTACTGTACACACGCTGTACACACGCGTTGTCACTCATTTACATGCGCGAGTGGGCAATGCCACGGGTGATTTACGGTAAGAACGATCCCCAGTGCTTCGCCCACACGTCATGATTCACTTCGAGGAGATGCGTGATTTTTTTTTTCTGTTGTGGGATCCGGCTTCTGCGGTGCGGGAAAACCTGCTCCAGAGAGAACGTGACACGATACCAGCAGAGACTGTCGTCAAAGCCACCGCTAGAATAGCTCCGCTGTTAAAAAAAACCATGGGTGCATCTAAGCTTTCTCTTAAGATGTGAGGATGGGTCAGCGTCCTTTATTACTAATTCTGTCGCTGACTTTAGTGTCGCTGAGTTTTTCGCTGCTGAGTTTATTGTTACTGACTGCATGCTTCCCCAACTACGAAACCCGCCAGAACTTCCAATTTTTATCTATGAGTAGGCTTCACTGCAGCACATTATGCCGCAAAGCCAGCTTTACGGAGAACAATAAAATGTCGGAGCATTGGCTCGAGCGTAGGATTAAGGAGGGTGTCCTTGACAAAGCTTTGCCATAACCTTTGCCCGCTTGGTTACAAATATTTTCCCGCGATATTCAAACGAACTGTTCCCAACGCCAAAGAAGTTATATGACTCCCAGTGTTGTCCGTTTCGGGAAACGCCACGCCAACAGCGTGCACGAAAAAGGTCCCTAGGAAAGAAAAAAATGGACGCCACCCCACCCTGTGAAAGTGGATGTCCAGCGCTGCTGTTGTCAACCACTACGCATGCCGAAGGGGGAGGATGTGAATGAAACTTTATTAACGATACGGGGGGGGGGCTTGGTAGCCTAGTTGGGGAAGAGGGGAGAAGGGAAAGGGAGTGGGGCGGCCGTCAGAGTCGTCCGGTCAGGTCTGCCGCTCGCACGAACTCCCACAAAGAAAGGATCGTGCTCGCGGCGTCCAAGTGAGGGGGCGGGGTTGTCCATTCTTCCAATGATGTAACGCCGGCGCCCTTGTGCCTGTTCCTCAGCGGCGAAAGGCCGGGGCAGTCCCACAGTAGGTGCCTTAACGTTGGAGAGGCACCGGTACTGCACGTGCAGCACGTCGCAGTGGCTGCCTGGTCGCCCTCCTCGTTCTGATCGGTGATGTCCACTTGTGGGTCACCGCCACGAGCTCTTTTGGATGCAGTGTGTGCTCGCCACTTGGCCAGAACATCTTCCGTAAGTGCAGCACCTGTCCTAGCCTTGTATATTAGCACTTCCGCACCGCGCGGAAGCCCGTTGGGAAGTGGGTGGGGATTGTGCGGCACCTTCGCCCTCAGTTCTCGTTTGGCTTGCACCTTCATCCGCTCGCGTTCCTCGTCCGGGTCAAAGAGCAGCGAAGCCTGAGGGACTGTGTCAAGGGGGGACAAGCGGAAACGTAACAGCTCGCTCGCCGCGTCATGGGCGGCGCCGTTTCCGATGCTGCCCGCATGCCCCGGGACCCAGTCCACCCGCACCGTCACGCCGTAGAGCTCGTGAAGGGTTGCGCAAGCGACTTTCACGTTGTGCGCCAAAGTGCCGGCTCTAGGTGTCTTCGTCAGATTTTTGAGGGCGTCCAAAGAGTCGGTAAAAATTGTGAAGGTTTGTCCTCGCACAGAAAGTGGGCTGGTCCTTGCACATTCAGTCAACTTCTCTAGTGCATAAAGGATGGCCTGCAGTTCAAGTGACCTCACAGGTTGCTCTTGGCAGTATTGAAACGCCTGCGCATCCCGCTGCTGTCCTCGGACGGCAGCGACCGCTCCCCGGAAGGTGTCTGGGTCCCAGGCGGCGTCCGTGAAGATGGCGTTGTCCTGGAAGTCAGCCCTCTCAGCAAGGGCGGTTCGTTGGGCCGTGTGATCCCCTTTCGTGCGTCGGCGCGTGACTGGCTTCGTGACACGAACCTGGACGTCGTCCCAGGGAGCGATCGCGCGGAGCACTTCTATCTGTTCACCCAGCTGTTCCCCGTCCAGCTCTAGGAGCGACTGGCCCGCTGGCGTGTAGAGACGGCGGCGATCGTGTCCTGCCTTGCGTTCTGCGATGATGTCTCTGAGCGGCGGGATGCGAGAGTAGCGGTGCAGCTCCTCGACCCGGGCATGGCGGGGCAGGCCCGTTATCACCCGAAGACACTCCCGGTGTAGTATTTCCAGCTTGTCGTATTGCGATTTTGTCAGGTCAAAACACACAGCTCCGTAGCAAGCTTTGGACGTTAGTATTGCCATTGTGAGGGTACGAGCTGTGCGTGTGCTGGCTCCTCCGGTTTTGTGGGCTATGCGTCTTACAAGATGCAGAAGCTGTTTCCACTTCGGCTCTAGCTGCCGTAGCCACGTTGCCGCACCTCCGCTTTCATGTATCGGGATGCCAAGAATCTTGATGTGCCGGTCTGGAGCTCTCTCGAGTGTCTGGCCGGCGAGGCAGAGCTTGACCTTTTCGTTTTCAACCATGGAGCCGCCCAGGAGAATATATTTTGTTTTTTCCGGAGACACTTCCATTCCCGTAGTCTTCAAGTAGTCGGCTAAAGTATTGAGGGCGTCTTGTATAGCGTTGGCTGCGTCTTCTGTTGTTCTGAGAGGGTCACCAGGCTCCGTCCACAGCGTCACATCGTCGGCGTACATGGTGAGGCGCACACCATGAATTCGCCGCAGGCGTGTAGCTAGCCCTCGCATCACCAGGTTAAATAGCGTGGGCGACAGTATGGCCCCCTGGGGAACGCCAATGCTGCTGCTGTAAATCCTAGGGTTCCTAATGTCACTCCGAATCTCAAAGGTGCGTCCCTCCAGGAATGACCTGACGAGGATGCGGGCTCCTGGCTTCGTGTCTTCGAGTGCGGAGATTACTGCCTCGTGCGCTACGGTATCGAACGCCTTCCGCAGGTCGACGGCTACCAGTATGCCAGGAACCCTTTTTCTTCCTCTCCGCTTTTGAAGACAACGGCGGAGCAAGAAAATGCTGTCTTGTGTGCAGAGGCCTGGACGGAATCCTGTCTGGCCCGGGTCGAAGTAGGGTTCTTTCTGTGCCTCTTCAAGGTGGTAGTTAAGCCGGGTGAGAACCATCCGCTCCAAGAGCTTGCTGAGTGTTGAGGTAAGCGAGATGGGCCTCAAGTTACTGATGCTGACGGCTGGCTTCCCTGGTTTGGGAATGGGGCTCACCACGGAGTGCTTCCATTCAGCGGGAATTTCGCCTGACAACCAAACCTTGTTAATTTCTTCAAGTAGCTGCATTTTCCCGTGTTCGTTAAGGTTGCGCAGCATCTGCCAGGTGATGCCATCCTTTCCTGGTGCGCTCTTGGCGTTGACGGATTCGAGAGCCATCACTAATTCTTGCATTGTGAAAGGCGACTCAACATCTTTGTCGGAAGTAGGTGCTGTGCGTTGATAAATTCTGGGGTCTGGTGGCACTGATGGCTGCGGGAAGAGCGTCTCTGCTGCCTTTTTTTCGAAGTCGGACGCCGAGTCGCCGGTCGCCAGCCTGACGTTTTTGACGGTGTTTCCAGTCTTGCGGTTGCCTGACATGGCCTTGTAAGTTTGCCAGAGCTTCCGCCCGCCAGTCCGTTCATTGAACGAGGCGCAGTGGTTGTGCCATCGCTCCCGAGAGAGCATTTTGGCGTAACGGCGCGCTTGTGCGGTCTTATTGCGCACCTTGACAAGGTCGACATGCCGTTTCCCCCCTGTCAAGGTAAACTCGATGCAGCTGGCTACGGGTGTCCCACAGGTTGAGAAGGTGCTTGTCGGGTGTAGGAAGGTGTTCATCCACTTCAATCTCTCTAGTGGCTTCCCGGGCAGCTCTGGAAAGCTTCTGAAGAAACGGGACGTTTTCGTCGTAAGCGTCAAAGCCGGATCGAAACCTGTCCCAGTCGACAGCTGCGGTCATCCGTTTTTTCCGCCCTGTGGCTCTTACTTCAAGTTCAATCCAGATCGGATAATGGTCGCTACCCATTCCGTCGGGACCGCACCTCCAGTCCTTTACAAGCCTGGACGTTGTCCAAGTCAGATCTGGTATAGTGTCGCGCTGCCTGGAGTGAAGTGCATGACGAGTAGGGTAGTCTGTGTCGTTGGCCAAGGTAAGTCCTGCCGCTTCGGCCTCTTCGTAAAGTCGGCGCCCCCTCTGTGATTCTTTGTCGTATCCCCAGCTCTTGTGTCGAGCGTTGAAGTCCCCCCCGGCCAGCAATCGGTCTTTGGGGTACCGATGTCGGAGTTCGCGTAACCAAGCGAAATTTGCAGTCTCCGAATTGCCCTTTCTGTAGCAGCTGCTCTCGGGACGTAGGTAGGCAGACACCAGGATGGTCTGGCGACCGCCGAGCTCACATCGCACGGCAACCACCTCTTGTATTCTGTTGCAGTACTTCCCAGTGTCGAGTTTGACGTGCGGAACATCTCTACGAATGAAGATTGCCGCCTGTGCTTCGACTACCTCGTCTGGCTGCTGACCTTGCTTCTTCTTGTTTGTCTGTGTGTGCACAATGGTAGGTTGAAAATGCCCTTCGTATCCCTGGATGCATGGATTAGTACCTCTTGTCTCCTGTAGTAGAAGGGCCACCGGTTGCCCTACGTGTCTGAAAAGTGCTCCAAGCTCGGCAGCGCAGGACTTGAGTGACCGGCAATTCCACTGCAGGACGTCTGGTGTCCGCGCAGCCGGTTTATTCTGGCTTATGGTGGGCTGGCTGGCCATGCTGTAATAGTACGGCTGTCACTTGGGTCTGCTGTTTTTGAAGGATTTCTCGGAGTTGTTTTATCTCCTCCTGCTGTGACTGGTGCATGTCGGTCCACTTCTGCATAGCTTGATTCGTTTGAATAGCTTGTGTTTGTGCTTGCGCTTGCAATCGCATGGACTGTGCCCTTGTTTCTTGAAGGAATTGTGTGACCCACGGAGGAGCTTCGTAAGCTAGGGGAAGTGCTTGCTGTGGCTGCTGCTCTTGTAGAGTCGTTTTCTGAGCAGTAGTAATTGCAGTTGTAGACTTGCCTGCTGACTTCTGTTTTTGTTGCGCGTCTGGGGAGCGGCTACTAGGGCTCTCTTGGGCGATGGGGACTGCCTCGACTTCGCCTTGTCAATGCGCGCCCTTTCCTCCTTCCATTCTTTCAGTCGGTGCTGAAGAACCAGTTTTTGCTCGTTTCGCGCGTTGAGCTGTTCCTGGAACCTTGTACGGGTCACATCTATGGAGCGCTGGATTTCCGAAAGTTGTTTCTCTAGGCGCGCCAGAGTGTTCTCGAAATCCCTAGTGCTGACTTCTGTTTCATTGTCCAGTTGCTTCAGCTCACTCTCGATTTCTTCCTTGCAACGCGAACTGAAGCCGGATGATCCCGGCTTGCTGGCTGAAATTTGGACTCCGGACGCTACCGTGGCGTATGACAACGCGTCAGTTTGAGGCAGCGACTGATTATCCCTGGGCTCCGAGAACTTGCTTTTTGGTGCGCGTTGCGAGCGGCCGCGTTGCGGTTTTCGGCTCGTGCTTGTGCCGTTTAGTGTGTCGGTTTCCCGGCTGGCAGACGGTGCGAAAACCTTTCGCCGTCGACTTTTGCTGCGTGACTGACGTTCCTGCGTCGCTTCCTTGACTTTCTTATTGAAAAGCCTACGCGCTGGGCACTTTTTGTCGGTTCCCAGATGACCATCCTTCCCGCAGTTGGCGCAGTGTTTTTTGTCTTTCTGAGGGCAGGCGTCTGGCGTTTCCTTGTGGGAGGAGCCGCACTGCGAACACACTGCCTTCTCCTTTGGGCACACATCCTGCTTGTGGCCTGGTCCGTGACAACGAAAACACGCTACGGATCGCGGCTCGTAAGGGCTTACTCGTTTCAGAAAATCCCAGTATTTCACGTACCGGGGTGGATGACGCGAGGCAAACGTGATCAACACCGCCCCTTTCTTTCCCATGGGACGGGCTTGTAGCACCTGGACGCTCTCAGAGTCCAAAGCTTCAACCAACGTCTCTGATGTTTCGCCTGGAGTGCAGTCATATATGACGCCACGCGACATGCCATCACTGGGATCCTGGTGTACAGTCACGGGAAAGGATGGGTTCGAGGGAGTGTCTAACGCTCTTAGTTTAAGTACTGCCGACGCCTGCTTCTCGTCGCAGGTATGCACGGTGAGGGTGTTAGACTCCTTGTTGAAGCGCAGAAGTTGGTGCTTCGATAACTGCTGGTTGTGCGAAAGGGCACAGATAGCCCGTCTCACTTCCTGAGGGTTGAGAGATGTGATACGACATCGCTCCTTGGGTCGTATTGACAACACGAAGGTGCCGAGTTCGGTGCGCTCAGCGGCTCTTGCCGATTTTGCGGACGTCCCGCTGCGCTGTAGCGCTGCTTTTCGTTTGGCGCGAGTAGTTGCGCGCTCCCAAAGTCCGTCCCCTTCAGCGCCATCTTCCGGGTCTCGGCTGCACCAGTCGGCCTGGAAACTTGCCGCTTTGCGTAATGTGGCTTCACCGGCATCCTCGGATTCCGTTCGCCGTCGCTTGCTGTCATGCTGCTGTCTGCGGTCACTTCTAGTTCTCGTAGTTAGACAGTCAGCGGCCGCTACAGATGGTTTACGCCGCATGCGTAGCGCCCCTTCCGTCGTCGGTGCGCCGCCCGGCGCGACCTCCATGGGCTCCGCTGGCTCCGCTCCGCGGGGTGGCGCAGCGGGCGGGTGCGACGTTAGTTCTCCTGATGAAATCGCAGGCGTGGAGTTGCCAGTTCCAGCGATAGATGGCGACGCCATCCCGCCGCAGGCGGCCCAGCCGCCGCCGCTGTCGTTAGGGTTAGCTTTGGTCCGGTCGTGCACGCTCGAAAGGGAAGTGGCGTAGGGTGCCCAACGAGTTCACAAAAAAGAGCGAAATTTTCCTCACGTGTGCGGAAGGTCAGTTTCCCCGATTGTAGAAAGGCACACCAATGTCCGAGGACGGGAACCATGAAGTAAGGCTTTCCTCTGAAGCACGAAATAAACGTGATCCTTCACTCTGGCGCTACTGCAGAAATGTTCGTTTTTGCCTCGGCGGGCTTGTCGCCTGCACTCGGCTTCTCAGGCAGCAAATGCTGGATCCTGACACATGAGCTCAGCGTCTTGGGCAACAACTGCTGGGTCCTTGATAGCCTGACGCATGCGCTAACTCTTGAATGACGTCAACCCCTTCCCCTTTCGAGAGCAGCTGCATCAAGAGCAATATTCACCGGTGCCTTGTCATCCATCATTAGGGTTCGGTGCTTGTTTTGTGATTTTTTTTCTTTACACGAATACTGAGCTCTATGCTGCAAGCATGATTAGCCCGACTCAGGCGCTTGGCGTCTTGGACGAGAACTGCTGGGTCCTGTCCGGGTTTTTTCGTTTACGACACGAAATTTTCTGACCGACGAGAGGCTAACAGCTTCGCTGTAAAACGCCTTGCTTAAGCAAAGCCTGAAGTTGTGCAGTCTTAATTAACACTGCGCAACTACAGTCTTCTTCGTACGCTGCAGTGAGGCGGTGTCGAAAGTACTAGCGCTAACCTCAGCGATGTCTCGCGTTCCGCGTAGATGCTGTGCTCTGAATTTCCAAAAAATTCGACTAGAAGACGCGCAGTCGGGTGCCTTTAGGGGGAAAAAAGAACCGAAAACTGTGGTTGATTCCTCTGTCATAGGAATCGGTAAAACGTGAAAGTGAAATGTGCAGCGAAATCCGCAGGTGAGCATGATTTGCGGGACGGCGGCTGTCTTGTGGGTGTGCTTGGCGAGCGACATCCTGCTAGCGGGTCGCTTCAGCAAAAGTGTACTGGCGTCCTTTCCGTGATGGATATGACGTCAGTGAAATCTTGGTGTATCGCGGCATAAAACACTTCCGTGTTGAAATATAAAACCCGAAGACGAACCCTATGTGTAACGTACTCTTTAGTACTAAAGGTTGCTTCCCCGCAAGAACACCCTATGTGCAGGGGTGCACCCTTTACAGGCCGCTTGCTTCGTTGTACTGGCGTCACTTATGTGACGGATATGACGTCAGCGAAATCTTTGTGTATCGGGAATAAAACACTCGTTTTAAAAACGCGTGGTGAGCGCCAGCCGCTTCAGTGAACAAAACCGCGGCACTTGAGACGTGATCAGGCTTCTTTCATTTGTCATTTTGCTGAGCACTACTCCAGAGAAGTCCCGCATTTCATTATTCGCCCATAGAATTGTCGTGGGGGCAGTTTTGGACTGCTCTGGATATGCAAATAAGACAGACCAGGAGTTGACGTGAGCCCGTGGAGCCGGACAATGAGAGCGCTTGTCTAAAAAAAAAAAAACCCTCCGGACTTCGTAAATATGCGTGCATGGCAGGGTAAATGCATTTTGGGTAAGAAGGTGTGGAGCAGTGACGAATCGAGAAGGGGAGGGGGGGTAGCGGTTGGGCGACCGCCTCCCCAAATGCCACTAACTAATCCACCCTCCCCGTCCCTCCCACAACCATCGACAACGATTTTTCAGCACGTGTAATTTTGTAGAGTGAGCTATACTGGCCGAGGTTGAGCAGTTTCGCGTGGTTCCTGGAGAGCCCTGCTGTGCTTGCGTGAGGGGCAGTGACGTCTCACAGTGCACAGCTGGCGCGCCGGAGCCGCCGCAGCGACTGGACTGGATTGGACTGGATTGGATTGGATTAAATTGGATTGGATTGGATTGCATTGGAAATCGTTTAGCAGCAGTAAGCATGATAATCAGCTAATCCTAGACGAACAGGAAACCCAAGAGTAACCAGCTGAACCTTAGCTCACGCTACGCATATCCTGGCATAGCCAAGCTAAGCCACTGCTAATTTTTTTAGACCACGGCGGGGACCATCGCTGTTCGCGGCGAGCAAAGCACCCTCACTTCTAACTTTCTGTTGGGCGTGATGAGGTGTGATATTGGCTAACGCAACCTTCGTAGGAGCGTGCTAATCGCTTTTTCCCCGCAGCCAATTTTTACCCTTCAGAGAGAATTAACGCAGTAGCGCGGAGGAGGCCTTTTTTAAACTGGTCACATGGTTGTCTGCAATATGCTGATGAATAGATCACTTGTTGTGTATGCAACTGAGCTCAAATCATAAAATTTTGGTTTGCGCCACTCCCCTCACATCAGCATTATGGAACCGCTCCCCCCCCCCCCCCCCCCCCCCAAAGTAGGCACCTGGATCCATCCGCCCCTGGTGTAGAGAGGTGTAGCGCAATACAGGGAGGGGGGAACGGGGGGCGGGGTGCTACTACTATAATGTTGAGTACTGACCTGGGTGTACTTTAACGGATTGTTGGACCGCGCCATGTGGAGTGGTTTTTCTCTCAACTACGTCCCAAATTAGTGCGAAGGGAGCAGCTCCTTGAGATTACTCAGCGACAGGGATACAGTTAAACCTGGATGTAACGAAGCTGACAAAAGTTGGCGATTTTTCGTCACATGCAGGTTTCGAGTTAAGGCTCGAGTGAATGTAGCAGAAACGAAACCAAAATGCTAGACATCAGTGATGGTGAACTCACCCTTCAAGTATTTATTTCACAGTGAAAAGCTGCGTGATTTGAGCCTGCTGCGTTCCCACGAATTTTGTCAATACACGGTGCACTCGAAAGAAGCAAGGTCACTTACACCCGTGTTCACAAACATAACTTAAGCATCACTTTTGCTTTTGACACTTTTCGGTGCCTTAACCCGTTCTAAGGACCAAACTTATGCTGAAAGGGTGCCTTTTCGCGAACTTGATGCTCTTTGCCGCTCTCAAAATTGTTGAGAAGGTGCTAGCTGGGATACTGTACAGGGCGGCGACGTTCTTCTATCTCGCCGGCGGAGACGGCATTTAAAATTGCGAATTTGTCTTGAAAAGACAAAAATTACACCATTTTCCCGTAGGGAAACCCTGAATAGTATGCAAAGCAGCCATGGGGTCGATTCAAGGGCCCATTAGTTTTCAGTTCGTCGTTTCCGTTAGGTTGAGGTACGTAGCTACCGTTATATTTACAGTTTGGTTTCCATGGTAACTACCACACTTTTCACTTACCGGAACTACGGAATGGGAAATTGCGTTGAGCCCATGGCTGTTTCGCATACTACTCAGGGTTCCCCTACGGGAAGATGGTGTAATTTTATTAGATGCGACGGGGATATGTCCCTCCCTTGTCGTTGTTGCGCCGTCCACACCCCCACTGCGCATGCTCGACTTGCTGAACGCCCGGTGCTGTCTCACCCTTTAATGGCTTCTGGCGCGACAGTGTTACCGGTGTCTTCCTGGGCCGGCCCGAGATGAGCCGAGCATGCGCAGTGGGGTTGTGGACGGCGCCACAACAAGGGAGGAACATAGCCCTGACCATGAGATGCTGGAGCGACAGTGTTGCCGGTGTCTTCCTGGGCCGGCACGAGACGAGCACGCTTCCCCTTAAAGGGCTCCTGGAGCGGCAGTGTTGCCGGTCTCTTCCTGAGCCGGTGGATGGACGGACGACGGACGACGGAGCCGAGAGCAAGAGATGCTTTTCATCTAAAACTTTTCGTTTTGTGGGAGCAGAACTCATCACCGACGAACCAGCACCGCAGATGGCAGTGGAGACGTGCGGCTACATACCGACAGGCAGGCCTAGCACTTAACCGACACCGCTTTCACACTGTAAACGCACGAGCTTGCGGAGAGGGTGAAGATCGCTAAATTAGTGCATTTCTCCAGCTATTTTTTTAGAAAAGATGCAAAAAACAATGGCTTACACCAACGTAGTAGATTCGTTACATCAATGTTAACGGTCGCAACGACTTCGCTGTATAGAGGCCGGAAACACATGGGTTTCAATGGGGATGGCAATGGCGAATTGAAAAAATTCGTTAAATACAGGAATTCGTTACATAAAGGTTCGTTACGTCCAGGTTTAACTGTACGACGCTTGCAGTCAAAAAATACCATAGCGATGCATGGAAGGCCCTACCATTCGAATAAAGCAAGGCTGTACGTCGTCTTCATGATCCAAGGCTCGCGTGTCGGCACGGCGACTGGCCTTCGTGAAGTGATCAGTTTGTGGCTCGCTCCAGTTGACGGCTGTACCCTGACAGACGTCAGTCCTCTGGTCGTTTCGTGAGTAACCCTCCTTGTTTTAAATGCTGAAGCATTTTACGTCGAAGATGGCGATGCTCGTGCTAGGTTCTGACCAAAGATGCATGCGTATATTCGGGTCGCGTCGACAAATTGGCAAGTGCTCGCTCCAGAGTTAGCGTAAAATGTTTCGTATACCTCTCAATCTATTGTAGGTATCTCGAAAAAAAATTAGCGGGGGCTTAGCTCGGATATGCCAGGATATATACGTAGCGTTCAGCCGGTCATTCTTAGCTTTTCTGGTTGTATAGGATTAGCTTGATTATCATGCTTACTGCTGCTTCAATGACACACACACGGTATACGCATTGTGACACATGTGTATTTATCAAGCGGCTCCGGTGCGGCGTCGCCAATCGCCGCCGAGCTAAGCTGGTTCCACAGGTGCACGCCGGAGTTGCCGCGACGCACGAGCCATCGGTTGCACACCCGGCCACCCCTCGCATGATCATCAAGTGGACCGGGCCGCCACGTGTGGAACGGAGGTCGGCGAAGACGCTGGGCACGTGGGGTGTGGCAGCGAACAACTTTCTGCGCTCCGTGTGACGTCACTGCTCCTCGCGCATGCGCAGCATGCTTCAACCTCGGCCAGTGTAGCTCACGCCCCAAAAATGATACCGAAATGGGCCACTAAGACGACTCTATGATTACTCCGTGTTTGAATTACTTTTCATCGTGAGTTAGCAGATTTCCGGCCACGGCGGCCGCTTTTCTGATGGAGGCGAAAAGCAAAAACGCCCGTGTGTACGAGATTTCGGCGCACGTTAAAGATCCTCAGGTGGTCAAAATGAATGCGGAGCCCTCCACTACGGCGCGCCTCATCGTCTGCGCTGCGTCGGCGTGCTAAACCCTACAATCAATCAATCAATCAATCAATCATGAGTTTGCTCACGGGGAAGTTATAAAAGTGACAGAATTCTTCTCAAAACATCGCCGTGTATGCGGAAGGAGTATGGTTACATGCAGAAAGCGGACGTAACTGTTGTTTTATCGTAACTCTCGCGAAGCAAATTACATTATAATTCATTTGTAATCGCTTGTAAGACAGTTGTGTGGGCGTGCTTTTATTCAATCAATATAGTAGTACCCACCGTGGTCGCTCAGTTGCTAAGGCGTCGTGCCTCTGAGCACAAGGACGCGGGTTCGATTCCCGGCCGAGACGGCCGCTTTTCTGATGGAGGAAAAAAAAATTATCAGGGGCTTAGCTCGGCTATGCCAGGATATACGTAGCGTGAGCTAAGGTTCAGCTGGTTATTCTTAGCTTTCCTGGTTGTCTAGGATTAGCTGATTATCATGCTTACTGCTGCTAAAACGATTTCCAGTCCAGTCCAGTCCAGTCCAGTCCAGTCCAGTCCAGTCACTGCTCCTCGCGCATGCGCAGCACGGCTCTCCAGGAGCCACGCGAAACGGCTATCAAGCGGCTCCGGTGCAGCGTCAGGCTTGGCTACTGCGCAACGGAGGCACACAGCTCGGCACGCGCCGGCGCCAGTGCGTCTGCCGCGGCTACGACGTCACTCTTCTGGAACGCGCGGACCGGTGAATGTGCAAACTCAATTTTCCACAGACCCGTACTCCAATTGAATTGGATTTCCAATCCAATCCAATCCAATTCAATTCAATCCAATATAATGCTCCTTGCGCTTGCGCAGCACGGCCCTTCAAGGTCCACGTGAAACTGCTCAACCTCGGCCAGTGTAGCTTACGCTACAAAAGCACAAACGCCCGTGTGTGCGAGATTTCGACGCACGTTAAAGATCCCCAGGTGGTCAAAATTAATACGGAGCCCTCAGTTACGGCGCGCCTCATCGCCTGTGTAGCGTCGGCGCGTTAAACCCTACAATAAATCAATCGATCACTATAGTAGTAAGTCGCCATACATAACTTTCCAACAGAGCTTAACCGGTGTGCAATCTTCACAGTAGTTGGTTGGTTGTAGGGTTTAACGCGCCGACGCAACGCAAGCGATGAGGCGCGCCGTAGTGGTGGGCTCCGGATTAATTTTGACCAGCTGAGGATCTTTAACGTGCGCCAAAATCTCGTACACACGGGCGTTTTTGATTTTCGCCTCCATCAGAAAAGCGGCCGCCGCGGCCGAGAATCTAACCTGCGACCTCGTGCTCAGCAGCGCAACGCCTTTTGAGCCACCGCGGCGGGTATACTTCACAGTAGTGGGAGGGTCTAAATTTTAATGTAGAGGTGACGAGGAAACTCTCGTGTACTCCGTCTCTAACGCTTGCTGAATCGCTCTTTAATCGCGCAAGAAAAGGCTGTTGATAAGCGACCTTCGAATTTTCATAGCAGACCGGTTATATTTTCCCCGCAAAGATGTCTCCCTGGCAATGCACCGGTGGAAAATAACGGCGCCCAATTTAAAGGAACGCGGCGATAACTCTTGATAGCGATACGAAGGGTCTTGTGGAAGGATTTAATAAAATGCCGCCAAGGCCTTCCTACTTTAACACGACTCCTTTCATTGCCCTCCCCCTCCCTTCCCTAAAACATGCATTCCCAGCAATAATTTTGCGTACAGTAGTAAAGCCGACTTTAAAGGTTGTATCGCTCTCCGTGGGGCATACACGTGGTCATGTAGAGGTATTTAATCAGAGACCTTCCTACTTTATTAGACTGCTTGTATAGACTCCGGAGAAATGTCTTTTTAGCAATGCACTCATGTACTGTGGTGAAGCCGACTGTCCCGCGCATTTATTCGACAGCTACCAGTTTGAAGGGAGTATCCGTAATATTTTTCAACGCGTGTTTGCTCCTGTTTTTTCGCGCTCCTTGAGGCGGGTTTTCTTCAACAGCGGAGCTGTTGTAGGTAGGGGCTTTTCGTAAGTCTGCTGAATGTCGCGTGTCACGCAGGGTATCGCGCATGCGCAGCGTAGGAGCGGGTTCCCAGACCCGCCGGTGGCCTCGCAAAAAAACCGGTTCCCAGATCCACTGATAGGGGGCGCAGTGGTCTCGCAGCGGAATATTGGGCTTCCAGAAGCCCTAGGATGTAAGGGTATCACAGAGGAAGTTCACTTCAAGGCTGTCGAGGGCACGAAAAGAAGATAAAAATGCTGGTGGACGAAAAGCAGAGAAGGGAATATTGCCTAGGGCAGCTACCACCTGTAACCGGAAAAAAAAAAAGTATTTTATGCCTATTAAGCCTTTTGTGCCTGCCCTAAGCAGCGCTAGTAGTAAACCAGGAGTGTAAAACATGGGTATATTAGTCCTTTTGGTAAGATGACATGTCATCACCCCGCTGCAAAGGGGAAACCAATAGCAATCATCGTCGTGGTCATCATCATCATCATCATCATCATCATAATCATCGGCTAGAGCCACTAAATAAGCTCATCTAGTGGCTCTAGCAGCGGCTCTAGATCATTTACTGGCTCTAGCAGCGGCTATAGAGCTATGCAGAGGAACTCTAGCAGCGGCTAGAGCTCTCCTCCCTCCCGCTAGGGGAGGGAGAGGGATGGAGCATCCCGCCTCCGACGTTTCGCTGCCGATTTCCTTTGCGAAGCGTAGAATGGGTGACCGGTAAAAAGCGCAAAGGCTCATGGGTACGTCGTCTGCTCCCGCCACTTCCGATTCGAGATCTCGCCTGGCCTCCCGTACGCCGGCGGCTTTCACGCGCGTGTGTGCGTGTTGTTTACTTCTTGTCACATAGTGCTTACATTTCAGAGGAGCCCTATACTCGGTTACAACTTAAGAACGGCACCGAAGTTGCCGCTGTGCCTCATCACCGCAGCCGGATGTCACTCCGCGCAGCACAAGTAGCGCGTTACTGGGAATATTTTGAATATGGCACGAGCCGTTTTTGTATCTTTTTGGACCTAATATGCTTATAAACTACTGCAGCGACGGCAAACAAACTACGTGAGAAAAGGCAGACGCTATCACGCATTCGTGGCAGTCTCCTTTCAAAACGCGCGCGCCCGTTGACATCCGGGTCCGTCGCTTAGGCGGAGTGATACTGCACATGAGCTGGTGCCGTTCTTAACTTGTTCTCGAGTATAGTAGGATTCATCGTCGTTATTCATTGAATGCGCGATGCACGAGCGTTTTTGTTTTCGGTGGAAACAGATAAACAACAAGAACACCCGCGCGTGAAAGCCGCCGGCGTACGGGAGCTAGCTCTCGAACCGGAAGTGGCGGAGCTCCGCGGGAGCAGACAATGTAGCCATGAGCCTTCGCGCTTTTTGCATGTTACCTATCTCCGGCGAGTGCGCGTCGACATTCCATTCGACACAACAGAACCACAGCTCTGCTTTTTCAGCAAATTAACTGGGTTTAATTTTTGTGTCTACACCATAATATACATAATACGCGCACGAGTGATTACAGAGGCATCCATGTGGTAGTGGCAAGTCTCGGACGCATTTCTAGTGGCCGCCTGTCCCTGCAGGCGTCACCCGAAGCCGCAGCTCCTCCGCGCGTGATGGGGAAAAGTAGACGCGCTGCACGTGAATAACATGCAAATGCGTCGCTCTCGGTTAGAGTTACTAAGCGATTCCGACACGCACGTACGGACCCGTCGCTACCATTTTCCGACACGTGGCATTAAGCAGCTGCCTCCAAGGCTGCGGCGAGTTTGACAACCGCGGAACGCCCGCGTCGGTCGATATACGAAACTCCGACCGTTAAACAAACTGACTGCAACATCTTGAGAGTCAGTATGATGCATAATTATCGGTCAAACGTTCCCCTGACTCGCACGTGGCAATTATAGAGCAAACGTATGTCCGGACGAATATGCACCCCTAGTTTTAGAGCGAAAGCTTTCTTAGTGGAACCGATGGTGTCCTGTCAAAAAATTCGAGCATTTCCCCACAGACCGGTTGGTCGACCTATAATCTCTGATAAGATCTCTAGACACATGGTGCGTGCGTGAAACCGGACTTCCATTGTGTCGAAACGGTTTCTTGAAAAAGGAAAGGTTCCTGATAAGGCAATACATGCATCGATCAAGAAGAAGGAGTACAATAGTAGTATTCCTTTATCTCATAAACAACGTATCGGCATACGTTTAGATCTTCGTAGATGCGTTTACTCAGTGCGCGAGAAATATCGGATTCGTTCTTCGTGTGCGATTTGGGTCTTCGAACGTTTGACGATCAATTGGACGCACCTTCAGCGAAGGTTGGACTCACTTTTAGCTTCCGCGCTGCTTTCTTTACGCAGGGATGGTAAATTTTGTTTCATCGTGCGGAGTGCCATTAAACCGACCTCGGCGAGTTCGTTCTTGATGGAAGCGAAGTGGAAGAATCTAGCATGAGCACGCTTCCACTCGCAAACACAGGCTGAAGAAGCTGAGCTAGGGCTTTTGCTGTAGTTGATGACCGGGTAAGAGCGTAGCAGGTGCTCCGCCCACAAGCGCTGTGTGGACGCTACCTGACTCTCCGCGGTTACAAGAAATAGTTCGTTATATTGCAGCTGTTTATACCAATGATTACTAAGATGAGCGGCTGACAGTATAACCATCTGATTATGATGTCGTTTATATAAGTTTTGTTCCCAAGAATGAATGATTTTCAAAGGAAAAAGAAAAAGTCGCCCTCATTGAAAATTTGCTCGGGAGAAAAAAAAAAAAAAACTTCTCAAACAAAGGTTATTCTTGGTACAAACTATTTCCGGTGTATTTCATATTTAATTCAAGGCTATCTGTGATTGTTTTACTGTTAGACAACAAAAATAAACATATAAACAACGCGCACACGAGCTTTGAGTCTGAATGATTCGAATTTCGATCGCTGCACGTCGGATAGCCGTCGTCTGCTTGGAGAAACATAATGGACAGAATGGTCTTTATATTTGGTCGGGCTCGTCGCAGTGCGATTATTTTTTTCTATTTGCGCGTGCACTCATTGTCAAGAAATGTAGTCGGTACAATATCTTCCGTAGCCATCATCACCGTTGAACCAAGCGTCGAAAACGCAGGGTGGAAGAAAGGGGCGGTTCGTCGCCGCAATGGTTGGATGCAGTGCACGGACTGTGTAAGCCCAGGGTGAAAAGGGAACCAGCGGCGAAATTTCATCGGTCGCTTTCAGAAATCGGCCGCGATATCAACGGGCCACGTATTGTTCTGTGCGGCCGTTTCGAACGTAGTGACGGCCCTGCAAACACCTATCGCGGCGACGCACGCTAACGGTGCACGGAGGTAACAATGCCGCATAAGGTGTCCTGCCTTGCAAAATCAGCTGTTGGTGCGAAGAAACAAGCGCTATTTCATCCCGCTTAAACAAGAAGACAACACCGTATGGCGCAAACAGAGAATTGCGGGACGTCAAACGTTACAAGTCTAATCATTGCTACTTCACGAGACACGCGAGTGGCAAGACGCTTAGTTGGTTAGATTGACACTACGGTGTCATGCTTTCAATCCAGGCGACGATTTCTGAGGTGTTTACCGGCGATGTAATAAAAAAGCTGCCGCCATGTCTTTAGTGTCATTTCACCGCCCCGCTGTTTACAGTGGAATGATAAGGCAGAGAATCCTGACTGGTGGTAAAAATTGATAGGAAAAATGGTAGCATCTCCACTCCGTGGATGATGGCGAGGGTGCGCAGTACGGGAACTCGAAATGACATCCAAGTTTCACCCCGAGTCACATCCTATTTGCGCCCCGACCGTCATTCGATTTGAGCCATGAGTTGCACCTCATGAAAATTACAGAAGGTGCAAGCAGCCAACACTCGGTAGAAAAGATTGTAAAGAACTAAAAACTTCAGTACACACACGGCAAAATCAGAGAAAAACAAGAGAAAAAAAAGGATAATTACATTGCAGGGAAATAACGAAAAAAGTACTATACAATGTTCAGAGCACACAAACCTCATCAAATGAAAGGTACATATCTCGTAATAACATTTGACGATAGAAAATGCGAAAAAATAATTAACATATTTGCGACAGATAGCGTGCACATGACACGCACAGAAAAAAGCTGAAGGCAAGGGAAAAAAAAACCGCAGCACTTCAAACACCTTGCCCAGTGAAGGAAACAAGATGATGCCTAATTATATGTGCTGCTCTGCAAGCGCTCGTGTAGAAGATGACGAATTTTTTCCTGATTATTTTCAGCAGCAATGCTATCAGGAAGGCTATTCCATCACCGAATGGCCACAGGAAGCGCAGAGAAGTTAAACGCTTCTGTGGAACCATACATACGGGAAAAACTTAATTGGTTATTTAATCTTCGGGACGTTTTTGATGCGATTTGGATAGGTAATGTGGAACGAGTGCAGTTATAAACATATTTGTGGAGCAATGATAAAAGGGCGATATCGCGGCGAAGAACTAGAGGCTGGAGGGAAACGCTGGAATAGTGGCTGTAATCCCGGGAGATAAAACGGGCGGCTCTATTTTGGACCGATTCGATCATGTCGATTAGATTGTTAGGATGCGGGGACCAAATAGATGAAGTGTACTCGAGTTGTGGGCGAACAAATGTCTGATAGGCCAATTTACGAATACTCGAAGGCGAATTACTAAGATTACGACGTAAATAGCAGTGTATTTGATGCTTTGGCACATATGGCTGTAACATGGGATGACCATAAGAGGTTTTCGGTTAGATGAACGCCTAAATATTTATAGGAAATGGTATGCAACAGTTCATTGTGATTGATATTGTAGGAAAAATGTGAGTTGTCGCGCTTACGGCTAAAAGAAATTACCTGACATTTTGACACATTTAGAGACATTTGCCAAGTGTTACACCAATGGCAAATTAGGCTGAAATCGTTTTGAAGCACTTGGTGGTCATCAGTACTGTTAATTGGTCTGTAAATAATGCAATCGTCAGCACAGACGCCAATACGAGAGGAAATATTTAGTGGCAAATCGTTAATGTATATAAGGAAGAGCAAAGGGCCCAGCACGCTGCCCTGGGGCACACCTGATGTAACGTAAGTTGTTCACTACTGTGAACTGTTGACGATTGGAAAGAAAATTTCGAAGCCATGATAGCGTGAAGGAGTCGAGGCGAAGAGCGGTTAATTTTGTAATAAGGCGACAATGGGCAACCCGATCAAAAGCTTTGGAGAAGTCGAGAAAAATGCAGTCAGTCTGTAGGTTATTGTTCCTGTTAAAGTGCAGATCAGTCGTGAATTCAAGTAACCGTGTTTCGCATGATAAGCTTTTTCTGAAACCATGTTGATTATGAAAAAAGAAGTGATTCGACTCTAGGTGACTGTAAACATGGGATGCTATTATATGCTCGATAAGCTTGCAGCAGATGCAGGTCAATGAAATGGGGCGGTAATTTTCCGGGCTATTTCTGTTACCAGATTTAAATACGGGGACCACTTTACCTATTTTCCAGTCACTGGGCAGCTGCCCAGAGGATAACGACTGTTTGAATATTAGAAAAAGAATTTTACTAGAAACAGATATGGCATTTTTTCGTATTTTGGAACTAATATTATCTACACCTGAAGAATTAGATAACTTCAGATTATTGATGAGGCATGCAACACCCTCTTCTGTGACTTCAATACTTTGCATGTACTGCCAGTCATAATCATCGACGTTAGGTAAATTGGTATGATCCTCTCGAGTGAAAACCGATGAAAAAAATGCGTTAAATGCAGAGGTACAATCATTATCTGACAGGGGGGCGTTGGTGTCACTATGTAAAGATATCCGGTTTGAGTTGCAGTCAGGGGATATTACTTGCCAGAACTGATTCGTTTGTAGAAGAGAAGGTAAATCTTTTGAAAAGTATTTATTTTTAGCTTCAGTTAGGGCAGAACAGTAGGATCCTAAACACAGCTTATACCTCTCCCTCGCAGGAGCACTGTTGATACGTTTAGCTGCACTGTAAAGATGTTTCTTTTTGTTCCTAAGCTTGCGCAGGGCATTAGTGAACCAAAGATTGGATTTGTCGTTAGTTATCAATATTAACGGGATATATTGGTCAATTAGGTCAGATATTCTAGTCTTAAAACAAATCCAGTTATCTTCAACAGAGCAATTATTAAAAGAAGGGAGGAGCGTATCATTAAAGAATGTTTCAAGTTCTTCATTTATTTTCAAGAAGTTAGCTTTATTATAATCACGTAATATTTTCTTTGAGACGCCTGTAAAAGGCAATTGAACATTGATGGCTATTTGAAGTAAATCGTGGTCACTAAAGCCGTTTACGTGCGTAACGGGTCCGATTGTTTCGGGAGCAGAGGTGAGTAAAAGGTCGAGAATGTTATTGCCACGGGTAGGTTCATGAATAACCTGAAACAAGTTAAAATCGAGAGTGAGATTTATAAATTCAACTGAAGTTCGACAAGTGGATGATAAGTTATCCCAATTTATGAGCAGAAAGTTGAAATCTCCAAACAAGTAAACAGAATGCGTTGGACAGAGATGAACAGCCGTGGTTAAACTGTTGCGTAGATCGGCGACGAATGAGGAACTGGCGTCAGGTGGACGGTAGCAAGCACCTAGTAGTAGTTTGGTTGTATTAATTATTACAGCCACCCACACAATTTCGATGGATGAATTAGTGTCGATGACAAAGGATGGTAAGGAATTCCTAATGGCTAAAAGAACGCCACCACCTCTTTTTCAACTTCTATCTTTGCGATAAGTAGAATAAGACTGGGTATGCGGTAGAATTTCATCGTTGGTTACGTCAGGGTTAAGCCATGTTTCGGTGAGAACAAGAATATTAGATTGGTTATCGAGGTCACGCTTAGGCAGAATGCTGCGAATATTTGCAAATGATACTGCCAATGATGACCCAGATATGGGTGATTTCTGCTGAGAACTTGCCCCTGGACACGTGCTGATATCTAGCTATCTTTGTAACAAGACAACTGTATCAGTCGCTTTGTTGTACATGTATGTTTTGTCATTGATGAGCAGGCGATCAACTGACAGCTTGAAAGAGACTTTTTGAGGCTTCGCAAAATCAAGCAGCTTCTTTCTAGCTAGTCGCGTAGCCGGCGAGAAGTCCTCGCCAATTGAATATTCTAACCCTTTTATCTTGTGCCCAGACGATAAGATGCGTTGCTTGTCTTTACAAAAGGTCAGTTTCGCTACGATAGGTCTGTTTTTCCCTTCTTGGTACTTCTCGAGCCTATGTACTCGCTCAAACTGCGAACTGTTTGTTTCAATTTGCAGTTTTTCCGAGCACAACTTAATTACCCTTTTTTCAGGCGCAGTTCAGTCCTCTCTAGGCTCATCCTCTGTCCCGAAATAGCAAAATTAAAGCCGTTCTACTCAACGTGAAAGCTGTCGTAAATGCAGAGCAGTGATTCGCCATAACGGCCTGTGGCACCGTTATCCGCTTACTGCTACTACCCATCACGCTCTTCGCCTCCCTGTCTCACTTCTCTCTTGATGAATTGAACGGAGGTTTGTCCAAAGCAGTTCAAATTTCCCGCCTTCGCAGTGCTCGCGCGCCCCCTGCCTGGAACGAACAGCGCGAGCGGTTCTCGCACGTGCCGGCACCTTACTGCGCAGTCCACAACGCGTTGTTTTTGGCGGTCCCATCTCCCCGCGAGGGGGACTCGAGTAAATGCGTCGCATAGGGTGGGTGTATTGCGTTAACGTTTAGTGTTTGGGGAGTTGGTGGTAGTGAATGCGTTGTATCAACAGCTTCTCGACGTAGTTTGAATGAGTCAAGGATATAAGGCGCGTTGGTAGCCTCCCATTCTGTGTCGGTTTTGTGGCGCATTGGGTAGAGCACCATGTACATTGCGTTCCGCCCGCAGGGTCGAGGGATCGAAACCAGGCGCCGGATAGTATTTTTTTTATATAGTGTAGGGGGCAACGACGGTGCGGACTACGGACGTCAACGCGGGGGACATCGTGAGTTACTGAAATGCTCTGCATTTAAAAGAGCAAGTTACTGCGTCTTAGCCTATTTTCAGCGTCCGCGCACCTTAATGTAATTGTTGAGAGCTGCTCTGAGACATCCCGCAAAGTCGTTTGTTCTTTTACTTCATCGTCTGAAACAGCTGTTCTTCCCGATACCAAGGTCAACTCAAGCGCAGCAGCTCTAGCAGTTCAAGCAACGATTTCGTTGTCACTAGTACCTTGTTTGCTCCTTACGCTTTCTAGTTGTGCTAACAGTTCCTCTTGTCCCACCTGAAGCTTCTCTATGGTCTCAAGAGCTGCGGCAAACTCTTCCGCCTCAGCTTTGGACATCGGACCCGGGTTAGACTCAACGTCCCCAGAAAGCAAAAGGAGCATGTCCAACATCGCAAAATAGAGACAATTCAAAAGTGAAATAAACCGCTTTAATAGGTCAACAACACTCAACTGGTCACGACACCATGATCAAACAGTAGGTGTTGCTCCTTTTACATGAAGCATGTCCTAGGTAACTAACCTGCAAAAGCAGTAGTTGATTGCACTGCATGCTCGATGAGGTGCCGTGCCCGAAGTGAAAGCTTGCTGGCTGGTATTTGAGGCTTCTTTCGCTGGTGTCCGTCGTTGTCCCGAAGTGCTGTTGCCAGATGTGCGCAAAGGTCAATTCGCTGTTCTGCGCTGAAAGCTCCGAAGCAGGCCAAGGCGGTGGCGCATCATCGGGGCGCAGTCTGCACGTGCCCGAAAGCGTTGTGCAAACGGCCCAAGTGACGGTCACCTGCAAAAGCAGTAGCTGATTGCGCTGCACGCTCGATGCGGTGCCGTGCCCCCGCAAATGAAACTGCAACTCACGGCTCAAACGGAATTTCGCTAGATTTTCGCTTGATGGTGGTGTGCGCGCGGATGGACGCGGACGGTCATTGGGAGGTCCTAATGTACTCCGCACCGTTACAGGCGAGGGAGTAAGCCGTTTGACGTTCGGGTACCAACTCACGGTCGCAGCCCAATGGGTAAGACGACTGATACCAACTCTGTCTGGTCTACCAGGCACACGCTCGAATCCTGCCGGTGCCGGTGCCTGTGTAATTTTTTTGCGATTGTAAATGCTATGCGCATGGACGCGGACGGACATTGTGCGGTCCTAAGATACTCCGCACCTAAAACACCCTAAGGCACTAGCAGCCGCCTTAAGAATGACTATTGCCAGATTAATGCACCCTTCCAAAGTTCTACTTTCCAAGTAAGCAGTTATAGTAAGAACGTCGTGCGCACTCGCTTGGTTCTGTCGTCAGCCACTCAGCGCGGAGGATATGCGCCCCAGCCCCTGACGCCGCGCTTCTCTGCAAAGCATTGCAGTCTTTACTTCGAACGGGGGCTTGCACGCAGAGGAAATGCCCTGTCTTAAATTTTGCTATGAAAACTGTACGTGGGAAGTTGCGTCGGATCGCGCTGTGCGCGAACTGGCGCGAACGCTCAAGCCGTGTGGTGCCACAGAGACGCATTGTGGCAAAGACGACTTTAGACGTAATGGAAGCCAACGTCCGATTATGAAAATCAGGGCTACACCCGCGGGCGGAGTCGGAACGTTTTCCAGGCGACGTACAGAAGCAAGTGTTCTTAACAGGCACGTGAAAAAAATACGAGTTTGGTTTATTAAAAAGGCTGATTTGCCCCAATAACAATAATAGCAATTTTGTCGCAAACTTCAAAGAAATAATGGAGACATTAAAGGGACCCTGCAACAAATTTTCAACTTTTTTTTTTTGAAATCTTGAATGCTTGCAGAGGGTAGTCACAGAACCCACCCAGTACTTAGATTAGAAAGTCGCAAAGTACCTCAGCCAAAAATTACTGCTCTATGCCCATCAGATCATTTGTAAACTCGCTCAAAAGATTTTTCTCTCTTTCCCGGTATTGACGTTCTTTCGACGTCACTAAGACCACGTAGCGGCTGTTGGCCGGTTTTTCTTCAGCTGCAGCAACTAACGCTTTGCGATAGCAACTTTAAAAATAAAACCACAAAAACAAAGCAGAAACGGAAAGCGTATCTGGTGCGACGAGCAAATTCCGCAGTACAGCCCCGTGCTGGCGGTAACTGTAGCAGCTTTCGCAGTGCTTCCAGACACGAAGGAAAGAGTGAAAGCGTTTATCGAAAGTGTTGCAGGGTTCCTTTAAAGAAAACAGATTAACCAGTTGAGCACGATTTCTCTATGACGTCACAGAATCTCAACGTTTGTACTATTGCAGGCCACCGACCTAAGTCATTGCCAATAAACATGACTGGGCGATTGTAGCCGGGCCTGTAGTTACGTTTTATCGCATCACTTTTGCTGATGACTATGTTTTAGTAAAACTCCTGCCCACAACACGTCACCGTAGCGCGAATTTGAAACTCTCAAGCCAAGCAACCACAGACGTCCGTGGAACGTCCGAACAACAGCCGAACATTCAGTGCCAAGTTTGGACGGCCACTGTACGTCCATGTTTGGACGTACATTTGTGGAAGTACAGTGGACATCCAGCAACGCATGTACAAAGGATATACATTTATTTTCGCATGTCTGAAAGACGTCCACCCGTGGACGCCCAAGTTACCATGAAGCCTCACATAATGGCGTAAATTCAATACCAGAGCAAAAACAGGAAGGCTACGGTGCGTTCCAACTAAAAAGATTTTGTGCATCGATGCCCTGACTTGTATGTAGCAAGTTTCATGTGTGCATAACTAAAATTAAGCCCAATTTTTAAACTTTTTTGAAACACCTCCCCGTCTCCAACGATGATTTCTTTGACGAAGGAAGAACAAGAAAGTGATTGTTGGGAGGTTGGGGATGGGGAGATAGAGGCCGGTGGCTGGCGTAGAGCCGACACCTTAACAGGCTGTTCTTTTTTTTTAAGGGGGGGGGGGGGATATTCAGTTGAACCTCGATTTAACGAAGTCACCGGGACCCGCAAATTATTTCGTTAAATCGGGAACTTCGTAAAATCTAGAGAACGACAAATTTCGTTCTAGAGAACGACAAGCTTATTGCCTCGAGAAAAAGCTTGACATCTTCGCCTGTGCGCACTTTGCGAGCAGCGTGAGAACACACTTCTCGTAGCTGGCCAGTGAAGTCAAAGCGTCCTCGGCACCCTCGTGTGCCCCAGCAAACCGCCTCAGAAGGTCGACGGCATCCATCACCTGGCTTGGTGTGGATGCCGTCGATGCTTCGACAGTATCCGGATCATTCGCATCCTCAGACTCCTCTTGTGCGCCGAAAACAAGCTGCACTATCTCCTCGTCGTGGAGAACTTCTGTTGTGTCAGTGTGCGCGTCTGCATCGGCGTTCACGAAGTCGTCACAGTTGTGACCTGCGGGTGCCTCGTCACGCTGACGAAGCTCTTCCGAACAACCTCTTCCTGCAACACGACCTAACAGTGCACACTGCCAGTCATTCTAGACACCATAAATTTAGAAAAAAAACTAGTTTTCTATGCACCTTTTTTCCCAAATTGCTTCGTTAAATCGGGTTTGGCGGCGAAGTTTGTTTCGTATTTCGAGTTCGTAAATGCATTAAGCCTATGGGGAACTGCGGGGGAGAACCCGAATCTGTTCGTTAAATCGTGAAATTCGTAAAATCGGGTTTCATAAAGTCGATTTCCAACTGTATAATAATTGAGAACCGCTAACCAAACATCTGAAGCAAGTTTACCGTGTTCGCGATACTATTATGTTATGCGGTGTAGTACTCGTTCTAGCAGCGTATGCAGGTCGTTAATAAACCATTTGTGATTCTGCAAATTTTTACTCTACATCCTAAATCCATCCAATTTCGGACGTCCGAATGTACGTACCGGAGTACACTGCTACACTGGCGTCCGAATGTCATTCCAACCGAATGTCGTTTGACTGAAGTGCGAAGTTGTGCTGCTCCACTGGGTTTTGAAATGGCAATCAGCTAAAATGACATTCGAGTCGAATGAGCACCCCGAGAGACATTTGGGGCTATCGAATGTCATTTCTTGCACTCTCGCACACAGCGTGCTAAGTCAGCATTTACAAACACATTACTGGCGTGCTTAGAACAAACAAAATATTCCTAATTTTGGGACTTTGTCTACTTTTCATTTAATTAAATAATGACATCAAGATATTATACTTCCCTATTCTCAGCACTAGTGCGCGCAAGAGACAAACCACTGTGGCCAGACAGCACAAAAAACGTCGATTGCGATTTAGAATAAAAAATAACAGTCGCAAAGTTTGCATTATTTAAAATTTGATATCATGTTACTGCCAAAGACCACTGCTAAGTTTGATTGTTGTATTATTGTGTAAAAACTAAAAACAGAATTCGAAAGGAGCAGCGCCACGCAGCACGGCAAGCGATAGATAAAGCTTTCAAATGCCATCGAAATTGTAGTGGAGCACGGCGGATTCTGAATGGCATTCCAAGCCCCTCATTCGAGTCGAATGACATTCTGAGGCTAGTGTAGGAGGGCTACTAAAATCCCGAACGTCCCACGTACGTACATAGTATGTCCATTGACCGTAAAACAGACGTCCTCTGGACGTCCGCTAGAGCCGGAATAGACGTACGCTGGACGGCCGACGGACGTCCGGTGGTTGCTTGGGATTTCTTGCGTTTTAACGGTTAAAACGTCCTTCGTGGCTGTGATGGAGCTGAATGACTTACGAAAAACTAGTCCTTTCAAATTGAACAAAGTTGTATTTTGTCTTCACGGGCCCTGTAAAGTCCCTGTAGATATTCTAGTACAATATATGCCTCTAGAGACCTTGTGGCGAAGCTCCTACATTCTCCTTTCCTCCCCCTCTGAGGCCGTATTTTCGGTGAATTCTCACGTGGTTGGCTGCACGGGCAAGAAAGTCCAACGGTTAACTGCGCGCACCGCCAATCACAGGAGGCCGCGTCATAATACAACCTCGCCGGAGGAGTTTTGGGAGAGTGCAGCCACTGGCCAGTAAACGCGGCAGCCTGCCGGCTGTTGGAAAGCAATGGAAGCAGCTTTGGGGCGAAGTCTTTCGAGGAGAGTGCATTCTTTGGCACTTTCACACCATGCTGTACAGGGTGAATTCGCGAAAAAAAAATTACGCCCACCTCCCCTCGCGGGAACCCTGGTGTGATGCGACGCTGAAGGTGGTTCCATTGTGCGTTTCCGTTGGGTCGATTACTAGAACTGCGTGAGCAATCGTCGGGTAATGCGAGAGAGCGAGAGCGAGAGAGAGAGAGGGGGGGGGGGGAGAGAGAGAGAGAGAGAGAGAGAGAGAGAGAGAGAGAGAGAGAGAGAGAGAGAGAGAGAGAGAGAGAGAGAGAGAGAGAGAGAGAGAGAGAGAGAGAGAGAGAGAGAGAGAGCGTAGCGCGGATGACCGTCGACTGAGAGACCGGCCGGAGCGCGGCAATCCGCTTATATGCTCAGCGCGCCAGAAGGAGAGGAGACCGCGGAGAGAGGGGGCGCTGCACATGCGCACAGCGCGCTTGCGCCGCGCGCAGCGCCGCCCACCGGCGGAGTGAGAGAGCGCGCCGCATTGCGCGCGCCACAGATGTTGGGGGAGAGGGAGCGCTATCACGGCGAGAGGAGGAGGGGCGCAGCGGTGCGGACAACAACGACGGACGCACGCTGAAAGGACAGGGCCGCCGACAAGAGATGCTCTCAGCGTCGCATCTAAAACTGACAAAAAAGGGAGCACTGGGGTCGGATGTAACAGGTGCTACAACGAGAGTCAACTTTTAGGGGCGAAGCACCTTAGGACCTCGCTTTGTCCGTGGCTTGTCCCTTGGCGTCCGTGCACACAGTGTTGCGCAGTGCGCGAGGAGCACTGGATTGGATTGAATTGGATTAGATTTGGATTGGATTGGATTAAATTGAATTGTATCGGGTTGGATTGGAATTTTATATACCGTACACTCGCGTTGCCACTCATTTACATGCGCGAGTGAGCAATGCCACGGGTGATTTACGGTAAGAACGATCTCCAGTGCTTCGCCCACTCGTCATGATTCACTTCGTGGAGATGCGTGAATTTTTTTCGTGAAGGGATAGGGGAGCAGTGTATACTGTATATGATGAGGGGAAATGTATGCCTGATGTCATTCCCATCCTGATGTCATTCCCAGTACGGGACTCGGAGTTGTTCTCCGCAGACGCAGCTTCTGGGTTCACCCGAAAGCACGTCGCGCAGGTAAAGCTGCGCTGAAGTGATTGCGCACATGTGCTTGCCTAATTAATCATCAAAAATGCAATGACCATTGCCGAATTTCTCGAGCGTATACACAAGCATACATATCATGGGAGAATACATTTTTTTTTTCAAACAATTTTAGAACTATATCAAGAAAAAAAATGATAAGCATAAATATACTTCCCATATGCTTTCCCTGGCATTCTTGATTGATTGGTTGATTGTTGGGTTTAACGCGCCGACTCAACGCAGGCGATGAGGCGCGCCGTAGTGGAGGGCTCCCGATTATTTTTGACCACCTGGGGATCTTCAACGTGCGCCTAAATCTCCTACACACGGGCGTTTATGCTTTTCGCCTTCATCAGAAAAGTGGCCGCCGCGGCCGGGAATCGAACCCGCGTCCTCCTGCTCAGCAGCACAACGCCTTAGCCACTGAGCCACCGCGGCGGGTACCCTGGCATTCTTGACTGCTGGCTTATGTTTTTGTGTGCGCACATGTATGCATACAGTAACATACATACATATAGATACAGTTAAACCTCGTTATAACGAGACGGGCTATAACGAAATAATGGCTATAACCAGCGTATCGTAATTCCCCTTGAAAGACCCCTTAGAAACTTAGAAACCAATGTATTTAAAACCTAGTATTAACGAGGTAAATTTGCCCGTTGCGGATATGAAGAACAAATTTCGTTCAATAATAAAGTGTTTAGACAATTTCACGGCAGTGTGCAACGTGGATTTGAGACGTTGCGCAAGGCGACCGCTGTACTTTTCGCAGTTCGAAACTCCCGTAATGCACCCTTCGGCAACGCTATGTCCGCGAAGCCATTCCCAACTTTCTCTCGCTGCGCACGGCACGCAGCCAATGCACGCGGCACGCACGGCCGCGTCGCGTTCGCCTGCAACTGGTGCACAGTTGCACATTCGTTCCTTAGGGACCGTCACCCCATAGAGTTTCTTAGTAAGTCTATGAGTCGCCCTCCCCCCGCACGCGCGTGCGCAGTCGTGTCCCGGTAACCCGCCGCCGCAGCGTCAGCGGACGCTATAGCCGTATGCTAAAACTCTTTGTTGGAGTTGTGTGCGTACGCGTGTCTTTATTTTTTGACAGCGAAGCTGCTTAGCAAATCGTAATGTAATTTTTCGTGTCCGCAGTTAAAAATACCACAAAATTGCCGAGCGCACGCACGTGAGCGCAGGTCTCGCGGCGACCGCCCGGAAGTTAACAAAACAAAAAAAAAAATGCCTGGCGCTCGTCTGTGCGCGCCTAGCGACGACTGCCCAGCGTCCCCGGCGCACGTTTGTCAAGCCAAGCAGACACACTTAGGGAGACTGGTCAAGATTTGCCAAAGAAAAGAAACTCTAGCATTCGCCGTAATCGTGGCAACCCTTGCTTGGAACGACAAAGACACTTCACGGCGTACGCCCCTGTAAGGTGATGTCCAATGATTATCCCTTCAAAAAAAAAAAAACGAAGTAAGCTTACACTTAATAGCAAGAATGACGGAGTGAAGGTCGTTGCGGCAGCGAAGATTAAACCCCGGGGAAAAAAAGGAAAAAAAGAATTGATGTTCCCCACAAACAATAAAAACAACCTAAATAAAAACGGGAACAACCCTGCACCAGCTAGGCGCTATAGCAGGTTAATGCCGATCAGAAAAATAAAAGAACAGGAAGCCGAGGCTCCAAAACCTTTTGGAAGAAAAGCCAATGGGTTACAAAAAGAAAGAAAAAAGAAAAATTGAGGCTTTTGCTTTGCTCGGCGGGAAAATCAACGCAACGGAGCACACGCACGGAGTTGACTCATGAATGCAAGGGGAGGAAGCGCCTCAAATAACACACACCGCACCCAATCCCCCACGCCCCACTGTTCTCTCATACCACTCCGAAGCCCTCAATACATCACTGAAAAGAAAGACGCAGTGCGCAGTGCACAGCCCTCCCCCCCCTTCCACCCCCCCCCCCCCCCGCGAAAAAAAAATGTAGAATAATAATAACAATGAAGTCATAAAAAAGTCCCAATAGACCACCCCCAACCATCCCACAACATTACAGTCTCCCGACCACAATGTCCAGCACCAGGAACCGAACACCGTCCTCCAGCTGTCGCCCACAAGCGCGCCCCACAGCACGCCAACACCAAACACCAGTCCGTTTCAACAGTCCACAAGGCGCAGAGGACAGAGTCCGCAGTTGAGAGTCCATGCGCAAACTTATCATCAACGGTCCCACATGCGGCCGCTCCTGGAGCAGACGCAACAAAGCGGTGTCCCCAGGGCGGAACCGGGCACAGCCCAGATAAGCCCCGGCAACACCGCTGGAGCTGCACCACAAGAGCGGCGCCGAAATCACCTCACTGCCCAGCACGCAGTTCACCGTACCGGGATCTCTACCTCCAAGGATCTCTGCGAATAAATAAAGAAACAAGAACCCAAGAACAACCTGCCGACAGCAACAATCTCAATTTCCGAAGCTGTTTAGTCTCTGTTGCAACTGTAACCAAGGGCAACCCAACAGAAGCACATGGCAGCAAATCCGAAAGAAAAAAAAATCCATCTCCCTCGTTTCAAAAGGAAAGTACAAAACATTGGGCAACCCCTCCACATTTCAGACACATACCCTGAAAAAAAAAAAAAAAGACAAACCTGAAATACAAATGTCAATCCGTCAGCGTGAAGGACGTGGGGGAACATATCCAAGCGACACAAAGGCCGGTAGAAATGTTTCTTGATGATCTGATACAGTGCCTCAAAACGCCCTCGAGTCCCGAATCAAGTGGTTGAACGAAGTAAGCGAGAAGAAGAAATATTCCGGCCAATCTCCACCCGTGACCACACTACAACAGACCCGTTCAGAGTATGTGCCGTGTGCAGCTGAAACACGCCATTGAGGGGAGCAATTTTTCGTCCAACTGCATCCCGCCAGACCCAATCCACACACCTACAACCAAAGCCAAGCTAGCATTTTTGCAGATTAAATATCTCCGTCCTTGTAGCTATGTGCACCCACCATGTATACGATGAAATTAAAAATGATGCCAGCTCGCAACCCAACACACACTCCCATAGAAATCCCACAGTTTGTGTGGATCTATACCGAGATTTAGGACTCCATCCACGTGATTTCCAAGCTCGAAAGTCACCAAGAGGCAACACTGGCGCGTCCGAGCCGATGCGGAAAGAACCAAGGCCGGCGCTAAGGCAGAAAGAGTTGGCGCTGCCCGCATATACCACAGGCCCGCAACCCTTCCACGTACGAACCGCTGCTCAATGAGCATTACGGCGGGCAGAGATCTCCCCCCGCTGGGCATTAGCCCAACGCGTCACGTAAAAAAGGTGAGCGGGCGCAGCACCTTCGAGGTCACTACACATAGAGCGGCCTAGTGGCAACGGCCGAGACCAAGTGCCCATGCCTGAAAAATTGCCTTCAGAGGAGTCCCAGCTCAAAAAAGGCCGCTCATTGTAGTTCCCGCAAGTACGTATCAACGCCCTAGAGGCTAACTGGCGGGAAGAGAGCTCACCCCCCTCCCCCCAACACCTCCCCAGAAGGATTTATACCCCCCCCCCCCCAAAAAAAAAAACATTGCACAACCACGAGACCTCACCCAGGGATTTATACCCCCTTATACCCCCACCTTAACAAGCTCACAACAACCCCCCCCCCCCCAAAAAAAAAAACATTGCACAACCACGAGACCTCACCCAGGGATTTATACCCCCTTATACCCCCCCCCTTAACAAGCTCACAACAACCCCCCCCCCAAAAAAAAAAAAAAAAAAAAATTCTGAGCAAACTCCTGCTTAACCCTTCGTGACGGTTGCGCACAGCTTCGCTACCTTCAAGTCTCACGCATTAGGGTGAGCTTCCTTCATTTTTTACTGCTTCAGCCTTAGCTTCTATCGTGGTGCGCGCGTGATTCAAGCAGCATGAATGCGCCAGGCGGGAAGCGAAAGACGCTAGACGTGAAGGCGGCTACGATAAAAGCCGCCACATCGGGCACGAAGCTGAGCGAGCCGTCGTCCGCATCAGAGGGTTGCATCAACGTCCAATTACGCACTTCTTTGCAGCTAAGCTTGTTTGAAATACGAGTTACGTATTTTGAACTGCAATAAAGTAGGTGCGTGAATGTTCCTTTTTAATCTCCGGAATGCGGTTACTTTGTTATAAGTGGAATTTATCGTGAAATAAAGTTTTATGTATGTATGTATGTATGTATGTATGTATGTATGTATGTATGTATGTATGTATGTATGTATGTATGTATGTATGTATGTATGTATGTATGTATGTATGTATGTAGTGTACTACCACGCGGCGCGATGCAATTTCGCCCGCTATTTGTTTTGGGCAAGTACAGCGCCCCATATTGTCGTAAATGCCCGCTACGGCTATAACGACATATTGGTTATAACAAGAAAATCGCGGTGCCCCTTCAATTTCGTTATAACGAGGTTCAGCTACAAGCCACCACGGACATCCTCGGAACGTCCAAAAAACAGCATAACAGCCAAAGCCATGTTTGGACGTCCACTGTACGTCCCTGTTTGGATGTACATTTGCGGACGTGCAGCAAATGTACGAAGGATATAAACTTCCGTATGTCAAAAGGACATCCGCCCATGGACGTACAAAGTTCCCATGAAGGATCAAATATTGACGTCAATTGAATATAAAAGCAAAAACAGGGAAGCTACTCTGATTTTCAATTAAAAAGATTTTGTACATCAACACCTTGAGCTGTATATTGCAGTTTCATCTCTATATTACTACAATGAAGCCTAATGTTTAAACTTTTTTGAAGCGCTCACCGACTCCAGCTATGATCTCTTTCGGGAAGGTTATATAGGAAATGAGATCCGCACACAAAATTTATTACGACAGTTTACCGTGTTTATTGTGTCATGTGAGATTAATGGGAGACTTTGCCCTTCAGGCCGGTGATGATTGTGTACTTGTCTGCCCGGTAGTGCGTTGGCACGTTAATTGGTGTTGTGCTGTGAAGGAACATATGCATCTTATTAATAAGAGAGAGAGAAACAACATCTTTATTGGCCTGCGTTCAAGCCCCCGTTGTAGGGGCAAACCTACTGCCTATTACCTCGCACCCCCCTCGCGGGAGATGGAGGCGTCGGTTTCGGCCGCTGGCTTTCGATGGCCGCGAGCGCGAGCTGGACAGCCATCTTCTGTAACCCACAGTCCGCACTCATGATCGCGCACTCAATGCGCGGTGGAAGCACGGTCATTTCGTCCGTATTAGTAGTCTCTTGCCTTGGTTGTTGTCCGCAACCCCACAGCATGTGCTGCATGGTGGCCCTCTCACCCCCGCAAAACACACACGCGTCCGATTGGTAGAGTTCGGGGCACACGTGCTTAGCGAACACCGGTGTCCAGATTGCCCGCACCTGTAGCTGTCGCACGACCACTGCCTCTCTGCGGTTGAGATTACGGTGCGGTGGCGGGTAGACCCTGCGGCCTTCCCTGTACCATTCGAGCACCTCCCTGTAGGTGGTGATTGGAACCGCCGTTTCAGCTTCTTCTTCGTCGTCTTCTTCCCCTTCACCCTCGTCCTCCCCTTCGCCTCCCGCAGGCCTCGGAGGCGAGCCAGGTGCCGCGCTGCCGTGTCTGGTCAGCACGCGCGCAGCTCGGTCCGCCTCCTCGTTGCGGTTGGCTCCGGTTCCGACCGGGCCCACGTGCGCCGGAAACCACTTGATGGTCACCGGCATTGTTCTCCGCGGCAGGACCCCGCACACCCTGAGCGCGCACGGTCCCACCCTGTTCGTGGCATAGTTCAGCACCGCCCCTCGCGAATCGCTCAGGACGGTGGCACACCTTGGGTGTGTGAGGGCCAGCGCAATGACCAGCTCCTCCGCTTGCTTCGGGTCCTGGGCCCGTACGCTGCCCGCCGTGTACAGCTCCCCGGAGGTCGCCGCGACCACGGCCACAGCGTACGTGCCCTTGCGGTGCGTGTAGGTGGCCGCGTCCACGTAGAACGCGTCCGTGTCGGCCGCGTGCACGGCCGTGAGCGCCTTCGCCCTGGCAAGGCGGCGCTCCCCGTTGACTTCTGGATCCATGTGCCGGGGTATCGGCGGGACGTGCATGAGGCCGAGCAGCCCCCTCGGCAGCGACCCTCCGGACGACGACCGCAGCGGCGATGGCAGCCCCGTCGGCCCCCTGCCCCCGCCCCCACTGCCTTCCCCCCGCAGCAGCCCTACTCGGTTGAGAATTGCTCTGCCTGTTCTGGTCGTTTCTAGGCGCGCAAGCTGCGATACGCGCTGCGCCTCTGCGACCTCGCATAGAGTGTTATGTATCCCTAATTCTAGGAGCCGGGTCGTGCTCGTGTGAGTATAGAGGCCTAACGCCGACTTGTATGCCTTGCGTAACAGAGCGTCCAGCATCCCGCTCTCCGCCGCCGACCAGTCGTGGAAGGCCGCCACGTATGCCACATGGCTGACCGCGAAGGCTTGTATCAGCCGCAGGAGGTTGCTTTCGCGCATGCCCCCGTGCCGTGTGGCCACCTTCTTGATCAGCCCCACTGCCGTCATGATCTTCACCTCCAGTCTCTTTATGTTTTGACCATTGTGCCCGAGAGCGTCCACGTGCAGTCCGAGGACTCGCAGCGTCTTCACCCGCGGGATGATCGTTCCGTCCTTGGTGTTGATGATGATGATGATGTCCTCAAATTTTTTGGCACGTACCCACAAGGGGGGATTGGCCAGGGCTAAACCGGTTAAAAACGTGGGACTTCAAAATGCTTATTTCCGGAAAGAGGCTGTAAAAGGAAACTTAGATGTGAATGAAACCCGAATTACCCATTAATCAGCACCGCTTAGCAATTCAAACGACCTGAGGCAGAGAGAAAATTTTGAATGCAATTATATATATACCTTCTTGCAAATCCCAGCTTTGATGCACCAATAGATAATATAAGTGTTATCGATAAAGTCAACCCCAACCGCTCAATCGGCTCCTTCAAAAACAGTTGTCTAGCTGTTGAGAAACGGCGACAGTCGAGGAAAAAATGATCGATTGTTTCGGGGACCTGGCACCGCACACATAGTTCTGTAGGTGAAAGTTCCGATCTGAACGGATAGAAATTAAGCCTTGGAACCCTGCAGCGCAGCTCGGTGAAGGTCACCTCGCATTGCCGAGAGCCACAAAAATGAACATTCCACCCGTACTTTAAATGTTGGAACTCTTCAAATGATAAGAGTGAATCGGAACGGGTGGCGTCTAAATGCCAATATCGTCTTAGTCTCGCAGATGCAAATAGAGCCAGATTAGGAATTCCGAATTGAATGGGAGCTGTGACGGCGAGATTAGCTAAATGGTCCGCGTGCTCGTTGCCCCTGATGTCCGTATGGCCAGGGACCCAAGACAAGCGTACCTCCTTCACGTGCCTGGGAACAAAAAATAATAGTGTGCGGTACAATGGAGAGTCCGAAGAGGAAGTTAACGCCGATAAAACTGCCATCGAATCAGATAATATGATGATTTTTTATACATGCTGCGGTACTTTGCATAGAGCGAGAGCTATTGCTAAAAATTCGGCCATAAAAATGGGTGTGCAATCCGGGATTCGCAGCGAATAACTCCAGTCTAAAGATTGTGAAAAAATGCCAATTCCAGCTTTCTCGCCATTTTGAGATGCATCAGTATAAATCACAGAAGAAGCAGGATACTGGGATAAATATTCATTTAAAATAGCGGCTAATAGCGAGCGTGGTAGAAGTTTTGCAGCGGAAGGGAAGGGGTTTTGAAAGTAAAACTCAGTTTCTCGCTCGATTGTGGATACCGGAATGACCTCATATAACTTAACAGAAATACAATCCAGGCATGATTGAACGAATAGCACTTGGGGGGAGATACGTTTAGGCCACGGGGATGTAAAAAATATACTCGGATCACAAATAAATACAGTCTTGGCAGCCCCAGAGGGGGCTTCGTACATGCGGAGGTAAGTTTGCACCATCACCAAGAGGAAACGGACCCTAAGTTCAGGAACGCGTGCCTCTAAGTACAGAACTCGGTTCGAAACGAACCGGGGAAGGCCAAGACAAAATCGAAGAATGCGCCTCTCCAACAGGTATAACGGACGCAGTTTGTAGATAGGACAACTGCAAAACAAGACGCACCCAAACTCCATGACTGGCCGGACGTAGGCTCGGTACAACAGCAAAAGTGTGTCCCGGCGCATTCCTGCTCGCTTCCCACATAGTCTTTTCATGCGACCAAATGCTCTCTCCGCTTTTGTCACCGATGCGTTAATATGTGCCTTCCAATCAAGAGCAGACGTGTATGTAACACCAAGATATTTCAGCGAATCCACCTGCGGAATGACTTGATTTTTGTAAGCGAGAGAAATTGAAATTGTTCCTGCAACCGGGAAGACAAGTAAAGCACTCTTCGACACATTTAACGTTAAATAAATGCTTTCAAGCCATGTCTCCAAGACAGATAAATAGGTCTGCAAACGGTCATATAGCGAATGAATGTCGACTGCGGCCGCAAAAAACGCTATATCATCCGCATAAACGTAGGTTGTTACATCTGGGAATATAGGAATGTCACTCATAAGGATGTTAAAAAGTAAAGGCGATAAAACTGATCCTTGAGGCACTCCTCTAGTTTGTGGAAATCTTCCTGAAGATAGCCTTCCGTTTGTACAAAAGAATTCCCGATCAGCCAAAAACTCCCTAATCCAAACAAGAAGATATGTAGGCAAGTTTATACGCGCTAGTTTGTCAAGTAAGATACCATGCTCGACACTGTCATAAGCTTTAGCTGCATCTAAGGTCACTAGTGCCGACACCAGTTTCCCTTTTTGTGCTAAGCGGATCCTCGCCTCTAAGTCCACATGAGCGTTCCAAATAGAACATCCGCGCCTAAAGCCAATCTGAGCAGGACTTAGTACTTGCCTGTCCTGCATGAAAGAAGTCATCCGTTTAAAAAGTATTCGCTCTATTAATTTTATCATGTTGGAGGTCAGAGCAATCGGCCTTAAGTTGTCTAAATCGAAACCCTGACCTGGCTTTTTTTGGAGCAAAATTATCTTGGACACTTTCCAGTTGAGTGGAATCCAACAAAACCTGAGGGATGAATTTATCACATTCAATAGAACCGGTTGGAATTCCTCAGCCAAAAATTTAATAGCACCAACAGTCACGCCATCAAGCCCCGGCGCCGCAGAACGTGTGGTGGACAAGGCCTCCGTCAGATCACAAGATGAGACTGGCATAAAATCATCCGTTTCTGGAGGACCGATAATACGGAAGTTATTACAACGAGAAGAAAAGCGAACCGCAAGACCTCTAGCAGAGCGCTCAAGAATCCGGGCCTCTTCAGCAGAAGTCAAGACCTCTGATGACTGTAACTTCTTGATAGAAACCCCCCGATTGCTTGCCATGAACTTATAGAGTGCTGCTTTATTTTTAGGGTTCGAAAGAGAGTCATTGAGATTTATAATGTAATCCATTTTAGCTTTCGCAACTGTACGTTTGAACACTGCTGCCATGTACTTATAGTTTATCCAAATTACAGGACAGTGATTGTGCAGAAGAGTCCTCAGAGCTGCTTTTCTACGGCGATAATCTCGGCTGCAATCAGAGTTCCACCAGTTAAAAACCATTTGCTGTGCGGTACAATTGACTGTGAACTCAGCGTTTTTGGCTGCTGCTTGCAAAGACTCCATCGTTCGCTGAGCATCTACAATGGACTCAGTGGTCTGCATTGATGTAAAGCAATCCCGCAGTGCCCCCTGATAAACTCGAGCGTTAATAAATTTTTGCTTTCTGACCTCAATTCTAGTTAGAGGGACACCTACCGTAAACTCAATAGGGAAATGATCACTGCTTGAGCCGCAGGGTAATGTATACCCCAGGACGCGACTTGTACATTGCCTGAGGAGAATGTCAAGTCCAAGGCCGATCGAGATCCACCACGCAAAAATGTAACAGCCCGGGAATTATGACAGGAAAGGTCATTCTCCTGAAGCCAGTGCCAGAGCTCTAGACCACGAGAGTCCGTTCTGAAGCCCCAAGAAACGTGGTGAGCGTTGAAGTCACCGGCAACAATAATTGTCGATTTACTGGCTATAAACCTGTCCAGTTTCTCTACTTTACGGAAGCCTACCGGAAAATAAACATTGACGATGGAGATCGGAGGACCCCCAGGAAGAAGCAAGTCTACCGCGAGAACTTCGCCACTGGGTGACATCAGTTCCAACGACGAAAATGCTCTATGACAAAGTTTTGAAGAAACTAAGGTTAGTAACCCACCCCCTCTACTATTGCGGTCTAATCTAAAGGCCCGATAATTTCCCAAAGCAAAAAAATTGTCCTTAGAAAGCCATGACTCTTGAAGGAGGACAACATCAGGACAGTAATTTGCAACTAGACACTTGAGATCAACAAAAGAAGAATTAACGGAGCGGCAGTTCCACTGTACAACCTTCAGAGATGCTATACTGCCTCGTGTACTGTGGACGCAACAATGGCCCCCAGTATATCAGTGCCATTAGTTGAAGACGTAGGGGACGCCTTTTTGCTTGCTGGTTTTCCACGTGCAGCCTTAGCTTCATCTATAGGGGAGATACGCCTCTTCTGTTTTGTGGGGAGAATTTTATTTGTGGAAACGTCATCACTTCCATGGCGTAGGAGTCGTCGATGTCTACAGCCGGGGCGGCTTTTCCAACCTCGTCATTGCTAACAACCTGAACTCCCTTCGGACCGACTGTCTCATCGCTACCCCAGTCTGGAACTGAATCTGCTGTATGCCGTGAGGAGCAGCCTGTAAAAGCCTGGGCATCATCTGTTTCAGAGTGTGTTACAAGCTGAGGTTCAGAAGTAGAAAATGTGGCCTGGTGGTTAATGGGAACATCCGGTATTGAGCAACCTAACTTTGCCGCCAAAAGGTTTGTGACATGCGTCAGCGTGACAAGAGTCTCAGTAAGCGGAGCGACCACTTGCTGCATTACCTGCGTGATGGAGTTTTCAATTACTGGAGTAATGGTCGCTGGAAACGCGGCATCAGCAGCGGAACTTGTTTTGTGAATTGCTGCTGCATAACCCTGGGTACGACTTTTCAACAGAGCCGAAGCCTCAAACCTAGAGCAGCGGTTTTTTCCCATTATCTCTAAGAGGGAACATTCATGAGACCTGGCCGGGCAGTTGGAATACGTCGCTTCGTGGGCTCCCTTACAGAGACAGCAGAGTTCGATGTCTGATCGACAGGATTGCGCATCATGACTGTCTCCACACTTTTTGCACCTAAGGTTGGACTTGCATCCCCGAAATGTGTGGCCAAATCTCCAACACTTCCGGCACTGCAGTGGCCTAGGCTCCAAAGGGTCTACCCTATGCACCAGCGGCCATGCCATCACCTCAGAGGGACGTTTTAGTCCTGCAAAAGTCACGATAGCAGACGCGGTTGGGATCCGCCGTTCATTCTCCACTCTGCTACAGCGGTAGACTGCCGTCACACCTGCCATTTTGAACTCATCTAGTACTTCTTCGGGAGACTGGGTGGGATCAACGTCCCGAACAATGCCTTTCACACAAGCGAGGTGCGCCGGAATGAAGGCGTTCACGGGAACCGAGGCAAACGATGTGCACCGCAGCAGGTCCGCGACACAATCTAGGTCTTTAGATCGGCACAAAAGGCCTGCCCTGCCGTATTGCCTTACTTCCGAGATGGACATGTAATGTTGGCTCACTAGTTTCAACTGCTCTTGAAGGAGTTTTGAATTTTTTGCTCAAATCACCCCGTCACCGGCGGGGACAAGTGCTACCGGAATGCTCTCTACGCCGTGCCGCTTGAATGCCTCTAAGGGTACGCTGCTTGCAGCCAAGCTGGCGGACCACGACGCCATGCTGGTCCCCGGGGAACCTAGGGCCATAGCCCTAATATCCCCCACCGCTACAGGTTTGCCACAATTTGGCCCAACTTTAAGTACTTTAGCCCTGGCCAAAACACCCACTCACGGTACCGATGTGCAGACGTAACAGCCTCAGAAGACACAGCGAGGAGTCGAAGCAGAACGGAACAGGCTTGCGTGTCCGAAAACAACTGGTTTGTAGGTTAATGTCGGGCCCGTTCTCCGTCGTCTTCCTCTTCTTCTTGGGTGGTATCACCAGCAGCTCGGACTTGCTCGGGGAGCACGTGAGCCTCGTGTCCAGCAGGTGTTCTTCGACCGCATCGATGGCTTCCTGCAGGGACGCCTCGATCTCGCCGTCACTGCCGCCGGACACCCAGAGCGTGATGTCGTCTGCATATATGGTGTGTCCGACTCTCGGGATGCTCTGCAAGCGCTCGGCAACCCCGATCATGACGATGTTAAACAGCGTCGGCGAGATCACAGCGCCCTGCGGCGTACCCATGCTCCCCAGCTTCTTCTTCGGGAGTTCTAGGTCACCGGCCACGATTGTAGCGGTACGGTCCGACAAGAAGTCTCGCACGTAGGCGAACGTGCGCTCACCCATGTTCAGGCGCGATACTTGCCGGAGGATGGCTGAGTGACGAACGTTGTCGAACGCCCCCTTCAGGTCGAGTCCGAGTATCGCTCCGTTGTCGAGGGAGTTGGTCGGCCTGTCGAGGACTTCGTGCTTGATCAGCAACATCGCATCCTGGGTGCTGAGTTTGATTCGAAACCCCAGCATGGTGTCGGGGTAGAGCCCTCCTCTTCTACGTAAGCTTGCCACCGATTCAGGAGGACATGCTCCAGCACCTTCCCCACGCAGGACGTCAGAGAGATGGGCCGCAGGTTCTCTATGCTCGGTGCTTTGCCCGGCTTTGGAATTAGGACCGTTCTGGCCTCCTTCCAGCCGGCGGGGAGCTTGCCGTCCCGCCAGCATCTGTTGAAATAACCGGTGAGCGCGGTTATGGCCGCGTCACTCAGGTTGCGCAGCGCCTTGTTTGAGACTCCGTCTGGCCCCGGAGCCGACTTGCAATTGATGGTTTGGATCACCGCTCTGACCTCTCACTCCTCGATGTCCGCATCGAGCTCGGAGTTGGCTGCGCCGGTGTAGCTCGGGAGGGGGGTCTGCGGCGTGGCCGGCAGATATTTGTCGTTTATGCACCGGCGGACCTCGTCTTCCCCGAGTTCCTGCTTGGCCCTGTGTAACGTTCGCGCCAGGATGTGATGTTGCGTTCCCTTTGTCTTGTCTTCGTCGAGCAGGTGACGGAGCAAGTGCCAAGTTCTACTCTTGTGGATTTGGCCGTCCGCTTCTTGACAGACCGCCTGCCACTGCTGTCGGCAGAGCACCTCGCTGTGCTTTGCGATTTCGATGTTGAGTAAGGCGATGCGCTTGCGGAGCCTTCGGTTATGTCTTTGTCGCTTCCACCGGGCTCTCAGCGAGTTTCTCGCCTCCAGCAAGTGCGCTAGGCGGCTGTCTACTTTCTGCGTCCCTTCGTCCGTTTCGACTTCGGTCGTGGCTGCCTTGGTCGCCGCGTTGACGCTGCGCGACCACTCGCCGATGTCCTCGATTTACCCTGTCAGGGCACCCAGCTCCTGCCTGTACTTGTTCCAATCCGTTGTCGCGTGCTTGCGGGGAGACGGGATCCGTCCGCGCAGCGGCACCACGATCTCGAGGATGCAGTGATCGCTGCCCAGAGTTGCGCCCGTGTTCCGCCAGCTGACTCCGGTGGTAGCGTTGCAGAAGGCCAGGTCGGGATTGGTATCCCTCTGCGTTGACGTGCCGTGTCTCGTATGGACTGCCGGGTCGTTGAGTAGGTGATATTCTGCCTCCAGGGTCTCTTCGTGGAGGCTCTGTGGCCCTTGGTCGTTGTCCTCGGGTAGCCCCACGCCGTGTGCGGCGCGTTAAAGTCGCCACACACCAGCGCGGTGTTGTTACCCGCCAGCTGCATGGTCTTGTGTATGAGGGTTCTGAACTTTTGTTGAACTTGCTTTGGATTGCTGTAGATATTTACGATGTAGGTGCTTTCCTTCTTCTTACGGTCCGTTACCACCTCGATGGCGAGGTGCTCGATGGCGGTATTCCGGAGTAGGCCGTGCTCTACGTAGGTGATTCCTTTCCTCACCAGGGTACACACCCGCTGCCCGGCTCCTTTCCCTGCGATTCTCGCGCTGGGCGGGCTGGCGTAGGAGCGGTACCCCGGCAGTTTCGGAGTGTCTTCGGTGTGTGTCTCTTGTATTAGAATAACGTCCGGTCTTCGGCCGGCATGTCGTATGTACTGTTGTAACGATGCCCTCTTTGTGCGTAGGCCGTTCGCATTCCATTGCCATAAGACCAACTGTCGACCTAACATTGCTCCGGCCATACTGGGCGAGTCTTGGTCGTTGGTTGTTGCTGTTGTGATTGAGGTGGCGCCTGCTGCTGTTGCTGCTGCGTTGACAGCATCTGCGCCTGCTGCTGTTTGTGGATGATTTCTTTCATTTCGTTCATTTGCGTGAGGAGTTGCTGTAGCATGCGCTCCATGTTGGTAACCCGGACATTGCCATCGGCCACTGTCGCTTCTAGCGTCGCTTGCCTCTTGCTGATTGACTCCTGCTCTCTCTCGAGCTGCTGGTGTCTGTCTTCTAGTTGTTGCTGCCTGCGCTCCATGACGCTCGTAGTTGTAGCTCGCCTCTTTGCTCTGGGGCTGGCGTACGTGTGTTCCGTCTCTACTTCGGCCTCCGCCTCCTCTTCTCCTACTTCTTCTTCCGCAGAGTAATCGTCACTGTGCACCGTTACGGTGCTCTCCTCTTCTTCGACTATCTCTTCGTCTTGTGGGTCCACCGCCTGTTCTTGTGTTGATAATTCTTGCTCGCTGGCTTGTCTGTGCTGCCGCATCCGCCTGCGCGCTGCCCTCCTTGGCTCGCACGGGGTCTTTTGCAGCTGCATTTGGTTGCTTAGAATCTGGTCCAGCTTACTGCTGAGCTCTTGTATTTGTCTGTCCCTCTGCGCGAGTTGCGCTCGGAGCCGCGCAACCTCGTTTCGGAGCAATTGAATCGTCTCCGGTGCGGGTTGCATCGATGTTCGCCCTTGCTGCTGCTGTCGCAGCTCCCCATCGTTCTCTCTGGACGCCTGCGGTTGAATTTCCCGCCTCGGGCCCGTTACCACTGCGGCCCACGTGATTCCTGTCTTCGAGATAGGCTCGGCGCGCGGTGCACAGCCGGAGCGGTGGTGGGGGGCTTTGTTTACTCCGCCCTTCCCGCCAGCCTCGCCAGCCTCGCCACTGCCCTAGAATTCCGCCAGCTGCCGGCGTTGTTATTGTTCCAGCTGCCGCTCTTCTGACGTCAGCATTCCTCTTCGGTGACATTGGCTGTTTCGCGCCTTTTTCGGGCGCGCGCAGCTGCGGGAAGTCGACTAAGCCTAGCTTCGGCGCGCTCTTCTACTGCTCCTCCGCCTGCTTGCGCTCCCATCTTCTTTGTTTGACTACGTGCGGGGTCTTGTAGCGGTTCTTGCAGCCCGCCGCCCCGGTTGGATGAGCCCCTCCGCAAAGCTTGCATCGGAGTTTACAGACCTGGTCGTGCGTGGGTCCCGGGTTGGACGCTCCGCACGCGAAGCATACTTGCGCGTCTGGGTGGGGGCACACGTCTTCCCCGTGTCCTAATCTGCCGCAGCATCGGCACACTTCATAGTGCTGTTTGTACAGGCTGCACTTGGTAACCAAGGCTCCGAACCTGACCGTGTTGGGTACCTTAGAGCCCTCGAAGGCTACGATGACTGTGGTTGTCTTGCCTATCCTATGCGCTTCTAGCGCGAGCGGATTCGTTTCGTTAACTATATTCTCCTGCAGTTCCTGCTCGGAGTACGTGAGCGGGATATCTCTGATAACACCCTTGACCGTGCCCTCGGGCGCCGGCACGTACGCGTACACCTCGTGTTCCCTACCCGCGATCTTTAGCGAGCGGATCTCCGAGTACATGCGAGCCCTGTGCTCGTGTGGCGTGCTGACCACGATAATGTTCTGCGCGTTGTTAGTGCATACTGTATCCTCTCTGGATTCCTGCATGGTAGTTCCTGCCACTGCGAAAATGGCCTCCATTAGCCTGGGTGCCGCGGTGCGGGCTACGTCCAACCCGCCACGTGGCCTGAGAATAATCTTAATGTCCTCACGCGGCAGCGCGCGCGGCATGCGAGCTGCTTTAGTTAGCTTAGCTGCGACCTGCCTCGCAAATTTTGCTGGGTCTCTAGGGGCTGCGGGGCAGGGGGAGCAGAAAAAACTGGGACCGACTAACCGCCAGCCGCGCCGATCTCCTGCCGCCGCATCTTCCGCCTCGCCATCTGCCACCTGCCTTCTTGCGCTCCTCTCGATTCCGCGTTGCCGGCGACCGCCACCGACATCCGCCCGTGAATGTAGCTGACTTGCATCGCCGATGCTCCGTCGTCTTCCTCGGGAAGAAAATTGATACCCAGATCCATGGTTGTCGTCATCTCTTCGTGGATGGTTGCCGTCTTCGCCGTGGCGGCCGCCCCCGGCACGCCCGGCTCCGAAGTCGCGCTAAACCTAGGTTAGGCTTAGCAAGCCGGCCACGTTGGCCGATCTCTTCTCGTCGATAAATCGGCGAAAAATCGCTGCAACTTGCCGAAAATGGTATCGGTTGATTCCTCAGGCCAAGCTGCACTGCCCTACGACAGAATCTCGTCGATATAATCGATTGGACCGGCGCAATTAATCGAAAACGTCGGAGCTGATGCGAAGTGAGTCCGCCTGCGTCTAACGCCGAAACGCCTTGCCTCTTATCAATAAAACATTTGTGGTTCCGTAAATTTTTACTGAACATCCAAAATACATCCAATTACGGCCGTCCCAATGGACATACGGAAGTGTTAAATACGGATGTCCCATGGACGTACACGGTATGTCCATCGGCTCTGAAGCGGTGTGGACGGCTAGAGCCGAGATTGTCGTACGCTGGATGGCAGCCGGACGTCCGGTGGTTGCTTTAATTGATACACTATGCGAACTTATCAGCTAGAATTCATCATCACCATCTTTGTTCTCCAACCATGATCGATCATCATGTCGTGATGTGTCTCTTGGCCGGTACACAGTTGGCCGAATAAATTCCACCCTCTTTCCGTGAGCTCTCAATATATACAGTGATAGAACAGTGCAGTTTTTAGATGTCACAAGCGTTTTAAGTGAAGAGCACTTCATGGGCTCGCCTAGGATCAGGCGGCGCATTGAGATAACGAACCGAAGCACAGCCTTCTGTACCGGCGTCAGGGAGTCACACTGAAGCTTCGAAAAACCATGCGGTTTAAATAGTCATAACCGTTCGAACCATTCGACGTGAACCACTGGCGCTTGTCATACATCTTCCTGTTGTTCAGCGCAAAGAAACCTTCAGGTGCATTTCAGGCAAAATCTGTGTACCCGGCAGCCCCCGCATTGATTTAGTTAGGAACACTTGTTGGGTTGGTTTTTACAAAAGTTAGCAAAAAAAAGAAAGAAATGGCGCGTTCTAAATGCTGCAGAAAGGCTCCAGCCGCGCAAGAAAAAAAAAATGGCGCGTTCGAAATGCCGCAGAAAGGCTCCAGCCGCGTAAGAAAAAAAAAATGGCGCGTTCGAAATGACTCAAAACAGCTCGAGCATACGAAATTAAAGCAAACACAAAAAGAACAGAACCCCCGTTGGCGAAGTTTCAGGCTAGGGGGCGTGCGAGCTTTGCGAAGGCGGGAAATTCGAAATGCATTGGGTGGCAGCAGTGAGTGGATAACGGCGCTGCAGCCCATTATGGCGAATCACTGCTCTGCACTTCCGGCAGCTGTCCCATTGAGTGGAAGGGCTTTAATTTTTTGTAGGCTTTCTCGGGCAGTCGCGGGTTAGTTAGCGACAAAGCTGTGGTTAATTTGTCCATTGTTATGTTTACAGTATTGCGACCAGTACGTACTGCTATCAGGGAACAGAACAACTGTAAGTGGGAAGATTACCTTTGGAAGATGGCGCCGTTGACAGAATGTGTTATCCAATGATCGGCAGGCGGCTGAGGCTGTTTCTGAGCGAGCTATTTTGGTGAAGGAGTACACTGCAGTGGAAACAGTTCTATCTACACTGAACCTCGATCTGTGACAATGATCCCGGTATCTCCTAAAACAATCGTGCAAGTAGCTTATCTGCTGTTTTAGTTCCGTACAGTCCAAACACGTGTGCAACAATCGCCGCTTTCGCACTGCCTAATCAGTTGACTCTCAAGCCGCGGATAAGATCATTTACAAGCAAGGCTAGATAATGGCTCGATCCCGCTCTTCAATGTATCAGCTAGATTAACAATGTCCTTACAATTTTGTTTGGGGGTGTGCAAATATATTTAAAACTTAGAATGCAAATAGTGTAGTGGCTGTCAAATTAAGCAATTGGTATTCAATTACAAAATCAGACATTCGGTAATCTTGCAGTGTATCAACTGTCGAATGCGTTGCAGCGCCAAAACTGAGTATCTGGGAACATTTTATTACTGCACACATCGGCGAATGCTAACATACAAGTACGCATTCTAGTTTGTCGATTCCCTGCTCCTAGCATATTTATTGTGGTATGACACTAATGCAGTATTTATGTACTCGGAAACCACGTCGCATGTTTTAAAAAATATAATATTATAGCATGAGAAATATGCGGTGTTTGATTCGATGTTTGGAGCAAGCTTAGTTTTAGAATATTCGTATATGGCTTGATTTAAAAAATTCACTGTTCCAGCATTCACTTACTTCCAAATTTTACTGCTCCGGCATTCATTTACTTAAATTACTTCTGAGCGACTGATTTTGTCTTTCCATGCTTGTGACGGTGTTTTTTTCATTTTGTCACAACGTATTACAAGTACAGTGTTTGTGTCAGGGCAATATCGATTATTTGCACTTAAAAAGACATCAGTGCTTCTAATATTTTTTGGTAAAGAAGATAAGTTATAATTTATGCAAGAATTTTTCTCTGACTTGCCACATTGAAAATAGCACCCAATTAATCCGCAGGAATTCCCAAGATATAAAACAACTATATATGTGTAAAAGAGCCTGCTCAAGGGATCTCCAAAGCCATTTCAAAAGTTTATGTCTTTCTTATAGTAACAGTTCAGAAGTTTATTAACTATAGTGACAAAACTGAACAAACTTGCATGACCCGAAATTTTCACGTACGAAAAAACTTTACGAAATTTGGGAAAATTAGTACAGTCACTCTTAAAATCTACCCTGTGATTGCAACATGCATAAAAACCGCACATCAGCAAATTTATGCATAGTACCAACTTACAAAATGCTGCATTCACAATTTTTTCACACTTATCGCAAATTCCACAACATAGTCAACCACCATGCATATTAGTATTTTGGCAATGCTTGTTTTTAATGGTTAATTTTGTTTGTAAGGTAACGTTAAACAAATGTAGCGAAACTTAAAGATAACTTTCTGGGAATCACAACTGCTTCATACAATTGGGAAATTTGAATAATCACGTTTGATGGTCAACTTTATTCATAAGATAGAGTTCGCAAATGTAAAAACTTTACAGGCGACTTTCGGGAAATATAAATTGGTTCAAAAATTGGGGATCTTGTTTAATCAGGCTTTGTAAAATTTGGTTACACAGTTAATGTGATCCGAGATGTAGTTTACAGACCCACTACACCCTATGAACTATTTTCAAGGAATTAGAACTGCGCTTGAAATGGGGAAATCCCCATAAAATCAGGCCTCATGAAATCAGCCGTTGAAAACTGCATTCCCAAGTCCTGGGAACTAAAAGCAGCAAATATATGCACAACCAGTGACATATAATGTCCAAAGCAGAGACATTGAAGCTTAGGTAGACAGCTGGATACGTACTTTTTAAGCCACGTTAGACCCTTCTTTAAATTCATGTCTCACGTCCAGACGCCACATTATTGTCACGGTTAATGTCTCGTTCATTCTAAAGCTGGTGGAACGGGCCCGGACGGCCAGCCAGCTCCAAGGCATCTTGGAATGAGGATGCCTCTCACTGGGTGGAGGCCCTACGAACATCCTCCTGCTCACCAGTATAATAAATGTTTGTCTCTCTCTCTCTGCTGTACAGTTATCATTGAACTTTAAAAAAAATTCCTCGCTGCTTAATACCACTCTGAAAAGATGGTCCTACTATGTCCAGAGATGGAACTTGCAAGGTTGTGGCTCAATGGGTAAGAACTTTTGACAATTATTTGCACAAAATTCTTCCAGCTTTATACAAAGTTTTTTTGGTGCTGGCATTCAACATCAGAGCTGGCTGTATGGAAGCCGTTGCCCCTGTAAAATGGTTATGCTATATTATCAAGACGAGCACCTAATTTTTGGAAATCCTGAGCATACCCCCATTTTCTATGAGACTGGTGATGCCACCCACACAAAACCAGGTAACCACAAGAATAAAACCGATCCAAAAAATACGAAATGATAGGCTGAAAATGATGATTGTACGCGATTTCAGGGACAAGGGGGTTGAAAAAAGGTTCCAGTCTACTTTGTGAAGCAGTACATGCTTCGCTCCATCTCACAACCTACTTCAATGTTCTAAAACTGTATTCTAACCTACCTTATTATCGCCTTTCTCTTAATATCCCCCTCTTCAGGGCCATAGAAAAGGTCAACAGATGCTGAAGTATGCAACATGGTCTCAAACGTAATGACATTCAAAAGGCCTCCCACAAAGAGGATGTCCAGAGTGCTCCAATACAAAGTTGTTACCCTAGAAGCGTCGCTTGTTATGTTTGGGTGAAAATCTTTTGTGAAGCCATCACAAGGTTGAGGCTTGGATGAGTTGGTTCATGGTTTACGAAGAGGGAAACAGCACAAAACGGGCAATTCACAAGACGGAGAAGTTGTCCTTTCATTCACAAGTTGTCCTTTTAAAGCAAAGCTTTCTACCTCTATCAGCCAACAGTTCTTTCATGGTGTGCGGGACAAAAAACTCCCGACGTGGCGTAGGCAGCAGGCGGGGAGCACACTGTAGATGGAGCGGCGAATTTACCCAGCGTTCCCCCACAGAGGAGAATGATCGCCGGGAGGCAGGTCGATGGTACGGCTGTTGTCTGCTTTAGCAACGGTTGTTTTGGGCCTGTTTTGGCTCAGCTTCGCGTCCACTGCGCGCTTTCTGCACACGGCTTGATTAATAATTTGTTTGACAGTACCTCCTGGGTAACCCGGACTAATGGAATTAAGATGTTGCATGGTAAAGATACATTAAAGATTGGTTTGCAGGGCGGGAAAACAAAATGTAGAGACCACATACAGACACCTGGCCACTAGAGAAATGCTACCTTTTGCGCACTGCCTGCCACGAATGGGACTGTTTTCTAAATAACGATTCCGCTGCGTTGTAACAGGCACTACAAAAGGCAGAAAAAGCAACTGGTCCTGATAAATAGTGATTATCAAAGTTCCCTCAGCTTTCTCTCAATTCTCAAACTTACGAAACTGTATAGTTTAAATCTGCATAAATGGGAATCACTAAGCTCACGTGCCACATAGTTTCGATGTCTGCACTTGTGTCGCGCGCTGGTGTAGCCCCGAGCTAACACATCGGGACGGCTAGGTTCCGCTGTCTCACCCTTGGAATGATGCTCCTCGCCATTTTCTTTCTGCCGACACACGTCCAGGCGACACCGGCGGCGTCCACCGCTCTAGCCCGGTCGTGGCCGACGATGCTGTGTTCGGGACACCGCCCCCGCAAATTCCAAGCAACGGATGGCAGAATCTCTCGTTTCACTCTTTGTGAAACGAGCGAAGTTCCACAAGCTGAGCACATTGCAACTCAATCGTCTGCGTACACGCCGCGGAGCACGATCAAAGTGGTTGCACCTTTGCCGAAACGACCTGCCAGCAGGACTTCGGCAGTCTCCAAGCACACCCACAAGGCAGCTGCCTACCCGCAAATCATGCTCCTTTCACTGCAGCGGACCGTGAATTCACCAAACGATTCGCTGACAACCAGTTCAATTTCGTTCGGACGGTTTGCAAGCGCCCGTGGTTCCAGTCGGATTTACGCAATGCTCCAGCACGTGTAATCCAGTGTCTATTGTTGATGCGTCTAACGGTGCCATACCGACGAAATATAAAATAGCGATGTGCAAGTTCATATGGATGCACAATAAACATTCAACTGCTTTCGTGAAGGCACATTTCACTTTCGTGTTGTACCGATTCCTATGAAAGAGGGATCGACCACATTTTTTTTGTTAGAAAGTGTCTTCATGGCTGGAATGAAGCTGAGTGAGATGCCAGAAGCTAGTCCTTTAAAAATTGAGCCAAGTTGTATTATCTCTTCATGGCACCTTTCAATGTTGTTCTCCATTAGCAAGTTGTCGTCATGGTAACGGGGGGGCCTGACCGTCGGTGCTAAATGCACAACTGAAGAGAGGCAAGAGACGAGGAAGACACATTCTAGTCCACACTTTCATGCCAGGTGTGCAGTGATGGGCACGTAAATGAGCGTTTTTATACTGTGCCAAAGTGCTGCAATGTGTTAAAAGTCTGCACTTAACATCTGCTTCTTTTCACTTCCTACCTTCATCTTAACTTCATTTTCCCCACGCAGCCTAGTGCCGTCCCTTCCAATAAATGTCACTCCTGTCTCCCTGGCTGTCTTTTTGCCTGTGCAGTCTACCTATAAATATTAAATGTCAGTGCTTACCTTACTACCTTGGTGCCTATGATCCAGTCGAACCTCATCATAGCGAACACTGATATAGCGAATTATCAAATATAGCGAACCAAGTACAAAGTTTGTTTGGTACCGCTTCCTTTCAATGACACCTATTCTTTTTATAACAAAACTGAATCCTCGAGAGCCGCGCGATATAAGTCATAACAAAGAAATATTTGGTTCCCGCGAGGCTCAAAACTTGACAGCTGGCATACCATAAGCCAAATTTAAAAAAAGTGAGCCAAAAACCGCTTTTTAGTAGCATAAGACCCATTATTGCATGGACACACTGTGAAAAACTTCATTTTGCTCAGACTGTGAAAAGCCACCAGGAGAAGGCCACATTCTCCTTCAAGTAAATAAGAAGCCTGGCCTGTTTTGCCGAACGAACTTTGTTCTGTTGTATTTCACGTTCTCATGTTCCAGTCACAAGGAACTTGAGAATGCCACAAGGAGACGTACGGACTACCTCGTTCATAGTGGGTTCGAAGCCTAGAACAATGCATTTTTTATATAAGATTGTTTGTGCGAGCCAGATTGTCTATTAATTAGACCAGATTTTTACCACTACGGTTATAAAGAGTATCGGATCCAACGAAATAATTTACTGCTCCGATAGTACTTCGCTAAAGCGAGGTTCGGCTGTACACCTTTACCGTGCAATTTTTTTTGATACAGATTTTCTACACTTTGGCATTTTATTTTTAATAAAATTGGCCTTCGGACACTTTGTCGCACCAGATGCATTATTTTCTTGAAACCGCACTTTCACTTGATGAAATGTTGAGAGACTGGTTGGTAAGCAGCGTCGAAATGCAATATTTATTCCCGACATTGCCAAATGAGCTTTAAGCACTACCATTTAGACATGACATCCTCAGAGTAAACTTTCAGTCTGTACGTTTAATTAGACGACGGTTATCCGAGCTGCCTTTGGGAAGACGGCCGCTCCAGAATAAATACACCTCGTGATAAAAACAACTCCAAACATGTGCTGTTCACACTTTTTTGCTCTTGAATATGCTCAAAGAAGTCAGTAAACCCACCATCATCAAAACTGACTTAAAGCACTAACGTTTAATCACGACATCGTCAAAGTGGACTTCGAGTCAGTACGTTTAATTACAACGTGACGACGATTCTCCGAACTGCCTTTGTGAAGGCGGCAGCTCCAGAATAAAGACAGCTCGTGATAAAAACGACTATGTACAGATGCCATCGATGCCAGTCTCCCCTCTCGCGACTCGTTCAGGTGGCGGCAGTCTTGCGCTTCTTGGCGCTCGGTTTCTCGAAGACCTGCTTCATTCCTCCGGCCTGGTTGGCGTGGAACTTGAGGTTCTGCGCAGTCTCCGACATCCACGGAGAGTCGAACAGGGTCGTGTCCTGATCCACCAGGTGGGTGTACTTGGTCCGCCCCGACCGTCCAAAGTTCTTCACCTGCGGACAAGAGAAAAAGAGTGACGAGGTCATTAGCATCAGTGAACTGCTAAGAGATGCCCAAAAAATACAAAAATATTTTTTTCCTTAAAGTTCACCTAAAAGAACAGCTAATACTCATGCCTGCATATACCGTATTTATTCGAATATAGGTCGACCTTTTTTTTCCGAAAATGTGCTTAAAAATTGAGGGTCGACCTATAATCGTGACCGAAGAACCTCGACCTATAATCGTGATCAAAAATGGCGAGCGCACCGAGCGATTCGTTTCTCCGTCGCACCCGGCGCTCCTCAATTTGAGGCGGCAGCGCGGAGCATCTAGAGCAAAGACAGGCAAGGAAATAAAGGAAAAAATAACAAAACAATCAGCGTAAGAAAACCACCCACAGTCACTGCCGGCTATCGCGCATTACCTGCGGCCGAACCGGACACGAGCGAGCTGACGTACTGGCTAGAGAGCCAGATTGGCTTGGCTTGGTGTCTTCGGAGCCACGGTAGCGGCTAGCGCGAGGTGGGGGTAAAGGTGACTTTCGCCACCTAGCGTAGCCACCTCGTGAACGGAACGGCGTTGCCTGCTTCGCTCGCTGTCTCTACTATCTCCCGTTCTCCGTTTCATGCGCTTTCTTTGTGTTTGCTTCGTTGTGACTTCCGCACATAACGTTTTTCTCGTGCGCATTTCGCGATGTCACGTCGGACTTTAAGCGGCGGGTGATCCTGTTTGCTGAGAACTTGAACAACTGCGCCGCTCAGCGACAGTTAGTCGTTAATGAAAAGCTGATCAGGGGATGACGGAAACAGCGGGACGAACTTTTTGCTTGTAGGGGACTGCGTCGTGCGTTTCGTGGCCCTACAATTGGGAGGCACGATGCTCTCGAGAAAAAACTCCGGCTGCCCGTGGAAGAGGAGCGTGCGATATTCAGACCAAAGCTCAACAGTTAGCGCTGCGAGGCAGGATTGGCCGTTCAGCCTTCAAAGCCAGTCGGGGGCGGGGGTGGGTAATGAACTGCGGCGCATGCGGCGCAAGTTCCGACGACGACGCAGTGTGTGGCTCCAACCAGTGAGGTGACCTGAGGTGACCGCGTTGTAAATAAATGGGAGTTTTAAAAAGTTTCCTCAAGTTTTTTCTTAAAAGTATGGGTCGACCTATAATCGAATATATTATTTTTTTTTCGGCGACTTCAATTTTTAGGGGGTCGACCTATATTCGTGCTCGACCTATTTTCGAATAAATACGGTATTTCATCTCACGCAGACCCTGTTAACAAAGTTGCTGTTCCTTCCTGTTTAACTAACTCACACAATGATTCTTTCATCCCAAGAACCAGCATTGACTGGAACCACCTTCCTGCCTCGATTGCTGCCAATTAAGAACATTTCCAATTCAAGGCTGCCCTAGAAAACCCTATTTGTTAACATGCTCATTAATACCATGTACTTCCATTGCTGACTGCCATAGCATTGTACCCCCCCCCCTACTCTTTTCTGTAGTGCCTCTTGGCCCTGAAAGTATATACTCGGTGACAACTTAAGAACGGCACCGAAAGTTGCCGGTGTGCCTTATCACCGTAGGCGGATGTTTCTCCGCGCGGTGCAAGTAGGGCGTTACTGGGAATATTTTGAACATGGCGTGAGCCGTTCCCGTGATTTTTTGGACTTAATATGCTTATAAACGACTCCAGTGACGACAAACAAACTGCGTGAGACAAGGCAGATGATATCACGCCTTCATAGCAAACCCCTTTCAAAACGCGCGCGCACTGACGTCACGGGTCCGGCGCTTTGATGGAGCGATACACTACATGAGGTGGTGTAATTCTTGAGTTGTAACCGAGTATAGTAGATAAATAGACAAACATGCATCCTTCTCTTCTGCTATAATGCCAGTACAGCCTCTACAGTTCTTGCAGCATAATTCTTTAACCAGTAATTTAAATGTTTATTACAAAAATACACGACTGCGTCTCCGCCTCGACAACAACGAGTGAAATTGAAAGAGAAATCTTTAAAAAGAACTATTGATTGATTGATTGTAGGGTTTAACGCGCTGACGCAATGCAGGCGATGAGGCGCGCCATAGTAGAGGGCTCCGGATTAATTTTAGCCTCCTGGGGACACGGACGACGTTAGCGTTAAGACACGTGACAAGTAATTGAGAGGTGTAAATTCAGAGTGTAAAAAACGAGTTTGTTGATCCTTCTGATTGAAATTCGAGCTGTTTGGCAAACACACGTTTTTTTTCCTTTGCCATAATGTCAGCCTGGTCTGCAAAGTCCTTGTAGCCCAACTGTTTATCCAATGTTTGCGAAAAGCTGCGTCTTATATGCAACTGAGAATTTCGTGCACATCATTTGACATCTTTAAATTTTTATATTTTTTCTCCATTGTAATTTTCTTCCCTTTATCATACGGCATAGCAAGTCAGTGCGACAGCTGCACTGACACCGCCGTTTCTATTGAACTTATTCTCTCCCTCTCTCTCCCAGTATCACCAAGCTGGCCTGCTATGCTGGATGAAAGCGAAGAAAGTTACGAAATAAAAACAGGACCAAAATGATAAGAGTGAAAGGGGAAGAGAAATTCTTCATAAGAATGAAGTTGGAAATAAGATGTGTGGCAATCATTTGAGGAAGTTGAAATACTGAGCGCAAAAACTTCACAGAACTTGCACGGATGTTCCACATTACCGCGATTGGTGCAGTACGACCATTCCTCTCAGTCGATGCACGGGAAACGACAAGCTAGTGGTACTCACCTGCATGACCTTGGGAAGAATGGTCTTGTCGAAATGATCCTCAAGGGTGGGTGCCGAGAAGTCCCGCTTGTAGACGTTATCCTCCTCGTTCTGTGAGGACGAGAGTAAAAAAAATGATGAAGTGTTAACCCTATTACAACGCAGAAATGACTATAGAAAAACACACTGTACTCTAGTGCTAACTGCCACCCAAAACAAACCTAAAGAGTAAACCCAAGCACGTCAAAATAATGCGGACATCAATTTAAAACACGAACGATTGACAAGTAAAGCAAAAAGAACAAGCGTACAGCCTATCTCCTACTTCAAACGTAAGCCCACTGGCACTACGCCACAAGCGCAGCTCGCCGTATTCCTCTACAAGACGGCATTTTTGAAAATTGTAAGTTAACAATTAGCGCACCAGTCGACCAGACCCCTCAAAATCAACCAAACCGCATGTTTCCTCCAACCCACTGAGCAGTAAGTGAACAATGTCACCAACTAAACAAGCTAAACAACGCGGAACCCTCGGAGAAGACCCCCAGAATTTCACAGTTGTTTGCTGTCGCCGCAAGCGGAGGTATGTATCACGCCCTGAAAGCTCACCTGGTCATGCAACTTTGCGTGCAACTGTTACTGAATTTTGCCAGACCTGAGACGTTCCTGTCCGAATTAATTTGCAGGGCAGTGAGTGACAACGGGACGAATGTCAATTGAACGTCAATTGAATTGCAATCTTTCTTTTTTTTTGGAATGCTGAACACCTAATAAAACGCAAAACTAAAATTCCTTGAGGCACTTAACTCTGCTCCCATGCTTCGAAGGCAAAAACCTGGCAAGACTCATTGACTACTTCTTTACTGATGCCCCGAATTTCCTTCTTCTTCACTGTCATTTCATTGTCTTTTGGCGCAAATCACTCTGACCGGCTTCTTTTCTTCCGCTCACGTGGCATCGCATTCCAGTGTCTCGCACCACCCTACAACTTTAACGTTTCCAATCCACCGATTTGTGAATTTCAAGATGCCGGCACATTGCCCCTCACAGCTCATGATAATTACGTATGTGCCACGAAGGAAGGAACGACGACAATGACAACACTTGACCGGACAACGGCACCGGTTTTCCGCAGAATGGGGTCTCCCGCTTTGAAAAGGGAGAGAGAGCGAAATGGCGAGAGCACGGCACCACTCACCAGGAAGAAGGCCCCCCGGTGGTAGTACTTCTGGAGGAACTTGTACTTTCCCTTGGAGGCCTTGTTGGTCACCTGGCGGGGGTTGGCCCGAAGCTCTGCCCGCCGCTCCTCCTCTGTCATGCTGTGCATGCGCTCCACTTCCATGCGCTCCCTCTCGTACCTGCATGATGAGGGAGGGGGGAAGATGAGCGCACGGCCCACAACCACAGTCTTACCTGCATCGTTAAAACTGAAGCCTTCGCTTCTTTCTCAGGGTGTTCATCTGTTTCGTAACTCGAACGGAGCCCTTATTTCAAAAGCTATCTAAGCTCAGTTGTTCCCAAACAAGACTATTCTTTTTGAGTGACAGGCACAAAATATGTTATATACCGTATTTTCCGGTGTATAGGTCGCAGTTTTTTTCTGAAATTTTCGTTGGTGCGTCTTATCCACCGGTGCGACTTGTGTATGGAAGAATTCCGGTTCGCGGTGGCTGCGTGCGGGCAGCGCACGTTAGGAGACACAGCTCTATGGTCAAAATGAATCCGAAGCCCACCGCTACTGTGTTTCTCATAGCCCATATGTCGCTTCAGGACATTAAATCAAAGAATTAGCAGTTAATTCCAGTCGAAAACAATGATAATGGCCCGCGGCAACCGCACGCCACTTTTTGCCATGCGCAGTAACTACAGTTCAGAATAAATTCAAAGGAATATCAAACTGGGTAGCAAAAATAAAATGCAGCTTATAAATTATCAGAGAGTTACTCTGAAAGAGGTAAACGCGCTGCTAATTTTTAAAATGACAGCTTGCTGATAAGTTTCGATTTTCAGGCCGCTTCCGGTTGCGTCACTTTCGTCCGCCATGACACCTTTATTGCGCTGATTTACGACAGCGACGACAGCACGCAAGAGACGCGCGACGTTTGGAGAGGTGGCCAAATGGGTCTCCGACTCTTGGGACTCCATTTCTACAAAAGCAGTTGTAGCAGGGTTCATAAATGATCCGTTCCGCGAGTGGTGACGATGTTGGCGAAGAAGATATCAGTGAGTCGGAGGGTGATAGCGATCTGCTGGCGGAACTCCCACTTGAAGCTGCTGAATTGTTTGTTGGCTAGTCGGAGGAAGAAGACTTCGATGGTTTCGCATAACGCCGTTTGTAAGTACATGCAATCTGTGTGTATCAATAAACCATTTTTGTGAACTTTGTTCTGTCAAGACTTTGGACGGGAGATGCACGTGTCTAGCCCTCCTCACCGGGCGATGCGTTGATAGGCGGCGGCCGCCGCAACCATGTACTTTCGCCGCTCTTTCTAACGATCTGATTCACTGTGAGTTTACCTAATTAACAAGTGCGTCTTGTACACCGGTGCGTCTTATACACCGGTGCGACTTATATACGTTTTTTTCGGAAAAACTGTCATTTTGAGGGGGGTGCGACTTATACAAAGGTGCGACTTATAGACCGGAAAATACGGTAGATAGTTTTGTACGCATAGCCTTGCCTGTATGTCGAATCGTCCGTGTACAAAGGAGTGTGTGGCTGTTTTGAGTTGGAAGTGTTTTCGTGAATGTCTCAGACACTTCTTTTCCTTTCCGTTTTCCACCACGACTACACAAGGCAGACAGAATGAAGCAGAGAGAAGGAAACAGCGAAGCTGGTTGGACACGCAGCCAACACAGAGGAGAGCTCTACATGCGAGGCGTTTGCAGATGGCAGGCGAGGCCTGTGAAGACAGAACTGGCTTTTTCCTTACTGGGAAAGCTTTCCCATATTCACGAGTTCTCCATAGCTGGCACACACGTGTTACACTCATGAGACATCACGTTCACCTGGCACGTGATAAGTAGGGGTGTGCGAATATCAATTTTTCAATTTCGAAGCGAATTCGAATAATAAAAACAAAGTTCGAATCGAATCGGATATTTTTCGAATATTTTTCGAATACGAATACTTACTGTTTTTTGTAAAATTAATGTTTTCACTATCTAGAGACAAAAACTGCAACTTTATTGCACAACAAATCACACAAAGTAAAATTAGGAATTGCACAATACCATTGCACTCAACAGGTTAAGGTCTGCACTCGCTTAAATGTTAACATGGAGAAAGGTTAACTGCTCGACATGTTCGGGGAGCAGTGACAACCTTCTGCTCGTCACCACTTTAGATACCGAAAACAGCCGCTCACTTGAGACACTAGTAGCTGGCATGCCCGAGCCCGTGCACATTGCCGCGCGCTGATACAGTAAAATCTTGATGATACTAATCTCGCGAGACTGCGAAAAATATTCGTATCATCCGAAATTCGTATGAACCAACACAGACCAAAAAATTTAGCGCTGAAAAAAGTTTTCGTTTATTTCTTTTCCTACTTTCGCGAGAAGAAATTCGTGATTTTTTCTGCTTTTTTTAACCCCCGTGTCGCAAAGCAGTCCTTTCTGGAGCACGTAAAGCTTCGCGCTCGTCTCCTCACTCGCTGTGCCCAAGCTCGCTACACGCCGCAACAGCCAAGCGTGAACCGCATGGTGCGTTTTTGCACGCGATTCGCTCGCCTCGGCTCTGCGAGCGCTGTATTTTCACGCCCACATCGACGATTTCGCGCCCGCGGTAGCGCCTACTTCGGTCAGAAAATGACGCACGACGCGCGCGGCAGAATGGAAGAGCCTGACTACTTGCGATGAGATCGAGACAGGCGGCTTGGCTCCGCCGGAGATGGTTAGGATTAGCACCCCGGCAAATATAGTACCGTTTTCGCATGCATTATCATCTCCTTTACCGCACAAGCAACTTCGTGTCTCCCTTGAGCCGCATTTTAAAGAGCGGTTAGAAGCGGTCGCTTGAGCGCCCGCGCCACTTCGCGGCTGGAGCCGACGCCATGTTGACGCCGCCGGCCGCGCCGCGCGCAGCGTGGGGGTGGTTTCGCGGCGGTGTCAGCGTGTTGGGCGTGCGCAGAGCGTTTTCGCGAGCAGGAAACAACAGCCCGGCCGTTTCTGGAGAAAGAGTGACAAACTGGGGAGCGAGAGCCGTCACTTGCTCGTTCGGCAGTCGGGTGCCTCGCCGGCTCGTTCGTATCTTCCGCCGGGCCGCGCAGGTCCGTTCGTAACAGCCGAAATTTTTCCCATTGCAAACGATGCAATTTCGCCGGGACTTTTCGGAAATTCATATCATCCCGAAATTCGCACCCCCAGAATCGTATCATCGAGAGTCCACTGTAAATAAACACCGATACAGACACGGTCTGATTTTTTTTTTTTTTAGTTTTGGGTGGTTCGAATATTTATAACAATAAAAGTGTCGTTCGAATCGAATCGAATACCAAAAAATTCAAATCGAATATTCGAAGTTTCGAATATTCGCACACCCCTAGTGATAAGACATCACCAGATGCACGCACTTCTGTAACTTATTACTGATGGCAAAGCGCTAAGGCAGTGTGAGCTTGAATGTGTTTTTTTCTGTACTCTTTACCGTGGCAGCTGTTTTCTGCACACGATAAGAAAAACCACCACCACGAGGACCGGTTTTTCGAATTATGGGGCACTAAAAGCTTTCACCTTAAAAAAAAAAGAAAAAGAAACACCAAAGGCACCTAAGCACTTCGTAGGGGGTCAGGAATGCGAAAGCACAAATTTCCAGTTACATGCCTGAGATGCCTTGCTTTGCCTCACTTGGTCAAAGGGCCCTGCAACCCTGCCGCTTGAGACGCTTTGCTTTCCGATCCACCATACCGCTTTCCAATGGCTTCGACCTGCCTCCTATGTGTCGCCCCACAACCCACAACTCGCTCCTGCTGGCACGTAACGTAAGAGTTGACGACGGTTGTGAATTCCGCCGCTTGCCCTTCCATTCCCTTCATCAGTGGTGCATTGGCATAGGTGACTATGTCTTGCTATTGGAGAGTTTCAGCTCGCGCTGAGGAACTCCTCATGCTACGGAACACGCTTGTTATCGATATAGAACGCCTTCGAAGGAGCCATTTTTCTGTTACGAACGACGCCATCATTGCTCAATGGGCCAGACAATTGATTTCTTGTGGTGGAGTGCACGTCCTCCAGCTCACAAGCTTGTGTTTTATATAGTGGGGTGACCCAAACGAATTTCCAAATAAATTGGTGGAATTAATTTCCTCCAGCTTCCCAAGCTTGTGCTTCATATAGTGGGGTGACCAATCTGAATTTCCAAATAAATTGGTGGAAATAATTTTCCGAAATCTCACGCAGCGTAGAAATGTGACCCTAGTGTACGTATACGAACAGTTCCGTTGGTTTCAGTGCACGATTCCAAAACTTCATAAAGGACAAGGACTGCTGGGGACAAGTTTTTAAGTACCCCTTGTCAACTCGCGTACAGTTAAAGATACACTTCCAATCCGTTCACTGTCACGGTTGCCAGCATTCGTTTCGGCAGCACACTTTAGGTTGGTAGATCAAAACATTCCGCTTCCAAACGTTCTAGGGCCCTATCAGGGAAACCATTTTGGTTCAAGGTGTTTTAAGTGCACTGCCGTTCCGTTTGGGAAAGAGAGCGTATACTGCACAAAAACCAACCGTCCACCCCTTCAAGGTTTTCGTTTTAAAAGAAGAAAGGAAGAACACCCACTGCTCCTTCTCCTCCTTGTCTCGCTTGATGCGCTTGAGCTCGCGCAGCTTCCACGCCTCATAGGCGGCCTCGTCGTTCTCGTCGTCCGTGTTGACCCAGTCCTCCGAGTCGTCCACCCGCTTCTCCTCCATCAGCTCCTTCTTCGTCTCGTCCTCCACGATCTGCAACACACACCACGTGAGACACGAACTCTCTCACTACACCCCAGAACCACTGCATCGAGCTGGAACGTCAAGTGACTCACTGCGAAGAGCAAGTGAACGAGGCATGTTAAGTACACCCCAGTTTAATCTGGAAAAAAAAAAAAAACTAGCCTTTGGTAACTCACTCAGCTCCACTCGAGCCAGGGAGGACGTTTTTCAAAAAAAAATAAAATAAAAAAAAAGTGGTTGATTCCTCTGTCATATGAATCGGTAAAACACGAAAGTGAAATGTGCAGCGAAGCATGATTTGCAGGTCGGCAGCTGTCTTGTGGGTGTGCTTGGCGAGCGACGTCCTGCTGGCGTTTCGGGTCGCTTCGGCAAAGGTGTACCGGCGTCATTGCCATGATGAATATGACGTCAGCGAAATCTTGGTGCATATGGGCATAAAACGCTTTCGTGTTAAAATACGAAACCCGAAAATAAACAACCCTAAGTATAACTCTATAGTACTAAAGGTTGCTTCCCCGCAAGAAGACCCTGTGTGCAGGGGTGCACCCTTTACAGGCCGCTTGCTTCGTTGTACTGGCATAACTTCCGTGACGGATATGACATCAGTGAAATCTTGGTGTATCCGGGAATAAAACACTTTCGTGTTAAAATTAAAATTTTGCACTACCCGACATCAGCAGTGACACGACAGAAGGACCACCGTTAGCATTCAACTGACGAGAACAGATGGAACTAGAGGCCGTGCTACAATCACCCAGTCACGTCACTTGGCAATAGCCTTGGTCAGCAGTTGCCAATCACACAAACAGGATTCTGCTACACCATAAAACCTTGCCGGGAAACAGCTGCAGAGTCACCCCAGCCTCATCTGTTTTCATGGATGTACACGCATGTCCCCTGCAAACACCTCCAATATGGTCGAGGACGTTCATGTACGTCATCGCTGATACGTTCAAAAAGTGCGCCTTTTTCAGTCATTTCTCTCGCTTGCCATGAAATTTTTTTCTTGCGCAGATGGCTCTTCTTTTTTTTTTTATGCTTTGCTACAGCGGTGCATCAGCTATCGCTTACACATCCAGTCACGTGCGGGTGCGCAGCGGCTACTTCCGGTTTCGTTTTCCGGGCACTTGCCGCTCGTTGCGCCCGCGAAACTCGTGCGTTTCTTGTGCTTCCACCCCTTTTTGCACCGCGAAACTTTTTTAGAATTTTTTTTCGTGTTACTAATAAATGAACCACGTGTATGTAACAACACAAACAATTTTTTCATCACTTTATGGTCACCCTAAGAAAATTACAATTTTTTCCCTAAATAGATTCATCCGAAGAATTTAAATCAGCAACAAAAAAAAATCGACCCTGGGGGGGGGGGGTCGCATTTGGCAAAAAAAATTTGCCTCTCAAAGGGTTCACATCTCAATTATTTGTTATTTTGGTGTCATTGATCTCGGACAAAGCAGTGGTTTTAGTGAACAAAACTTGCACTTTGTCTTCACGGCCCCTTTAACGCTTTACTTTACATCTTTACATCAGTTTGGATTTGCATCAGTTTGGAAAATAGCAGGCTGCAGCAACCTTCAAGGCAATGCGGACACCCAACGCTAAAGGCGCTGCAGAAGTTTGTGACACAGGAAGGATGACGTCTTCTGGCATAGGGGAAATGGATGGAGAGACGCAAACACGCTAAGTGCCTGTTACCGATCTTTGGCAAGCAGGAAAACAGGCCCCCTATCCCATATGTGGGGAACCTTTGAGTCACCTAGGCTTTCTTGGAGATGACTCAACGGAATGCCCTGTCCGCTCACCTTGAGTGTGGTGCGTCTCCTCTCCTCGGCAATGCGCTTGGCCTCGTGCTCGAGCTCCTTCTCCTTCTGGGCAAGTCGTTCTCGCTCCTGGATGGTGACCCGGTCACGTCTGGGGGCCAAAAAATAAGAAAAAAGAGAGAGGGAGAAAGAAACTGTCTCATCTCAGTGCACCACCTTGGAGGAGCTCTCGGAGACACTGGCAGTGCATGTGCGAGGCTAGTGTCACTAGATAAGGTCACAGAGCATCGGCACTCCTGGCTCGTATCGTTTTGTGCTGCCGCCGTGATCATTGGTCAGCTCGCACCACGTGACATTTGTTTACGGTTCATGGGAACCGCCATTTTGTTGCTTACGCGCTGTCAGTCGGTCAACTGCGGTAGTCTCAGCTTGTCGTCCCTGCTCTGCGGCTGCACGCGACTGGCACCATTCCGAACGGAAGTCAAAGATAACACGCTTCGCAGCAGTTCAGCTGCAGAAGTGCGTCTGAAGATGCCGTGTTGCTGCGTCTTCGGCAGTGCTGTTTACAAATTACCTCGTCCAAGCGAGCGTTGAGGCCGCAGAAGCGGCAATCTGGCAACACTGATAACCACCAAAATGGCCGCCGTTGCAAACTTACGTGCCTCAGTGACGGCATTCTGTAGCTCATCTAGTGACACTATGCGAGGCCAATCCCGCATGATTAACGGAGAATATTCTACAGTGATGGTGTCCGTGCCTCAAGTCTGTTCTCTTGGTACAAAGCAGGGAAGCAGAGAAGAAAACTAACAAAACTGCCCAAGAAAACAAAAGCTACCATGGGGAAAGAAAAGAAGCCACCTTCTGTCTTGCCTCGTCATAGCCAAGTGGAAGGGTTCGTATGCAACCTAGTTCATTTAACTGGGTTGTAAACACTTTCCATGTGAACCCCTGAGAAGGAAAGCCATGACTACTCTGTTATGCACTAGTTATACACTGACTGTTATACACTAACTATTTTATTCTAGCGATTTTTAACCGAATTGAACAGTCAGGGGCAAAAATGGCCAGGGCGGGTGAATGTGACTAAAGCAAATCCCTTCATAGTGGTGACCCACCTAGTGGTGACCACCTAGTGGTGATCCGCCTGGCTTAGAGACCACAGAAGAACATAAGGCATATACTTCACGCCAAAACCTTCATTGCACTAATGAACGAAATGAACTAACCAGTCATGGTTGCAGTATAGTCTTGGTAGCCTAAGAAGCATAACTGGCATTATGATACGTACGTCAGAACACCATTTCTCGAACCATATTTTCCCCACCACAAAAGCCCCGATGTATTTGAAAACCCCTTCACATGATTTGCCTCACAAAAGACATCTCAAGGAAGCCAGGAAGGTAAAGGGATCAAGAGGTTTGCCAACATCTGCTCCACATACCATGAATACACTATGAATACTTCCGGACAAGCATGAAAGATCGCACACCAATGCCTGTAGTAACCCAACTCCATGACAACCATTCAACACACTACTCCTACAGCTTCTAGCACTCTTTGAATTTTTTTTATCGCTTAAATGTCACATTGCTGAAAGGCAGACGGCAACATCTTACCTCGTACATTCTAGTATCCTGTAACGTCATCCAATAACACAGTGGCGTTCCCAAAACCAAGTCGGCAACTGCCCAGCAGCAGAGACATCCGTATCGATCCCCAACAGAGATACTCGCGGCACTCACTTTCGCACAAACACGGGCTTCAGCCGGGGTCCCGTGTCCTCTTCTTCGGACTCGGTGTACTCCTCGTACTCGGAGTCCTCGGACTCTCCCTCGTCCGAGTGGCCCTCCTCCTCAAGGTCCAACAGCTCCTGCACAGGGAAGCCGCCTTCCGGTGAGCTCCCCATTAGCCAAGCCAAGTCTGATCCCTAGCCGCGTCACCCCCTCTCTTCCATAGAGTTTCATACTATATACTAGAGGGAAATCTGTCGCTGCAGTCGGGGCGCCATGGGCGGCGCCATTGCCGCTAGCGACGTTCCTCGCCTACTTGGCCTAGCTAGCCACACGGTTTCTTTTTTGTCTCGAAGCCGAAATCAACAAAAAAGGTAACACTTTTTTCTTGTTCATCGTGCATGAAGCTTCTACATAATCACTGACAAATTAATTTTTGGGGGTTCAATTTTATAATAACAAAGCAATTTCGATGAACCTTCAACAGTAATATTGTTGCTATTTTGCAGCCATAGCGAACTTTTCAGGCGGTTCATGAGCAATGCCAAGGACAAGTGGAACGTGCCTGCCCGGTTCATGACGGAACGCTTGCTGAAGTGTGGGCTCCCCTTGACAGTGGCACCAGATTTTCCTCTAGTGTATATTAGTATGAAACTCTATGCCCCCTTCTCCCTTTTTGGGACGATAGATCAGGCTGGTTGGTACAAGTTCGCCCTAGATAATGCGTGACAAAAACGACTGGCTGTTGTTATTGTTCCACCGATTTGTTTGCTTCACGTAGGTTGATGCACTGCATTTATACAAAACAAAACATAAGCTTTGTGGGACAGCTGCTTCAAAAGTTCTGACCATTTTTAAAGTCCGCCATTCTCCACTTTGTAATCCTGCCAATAGGAGAGGGGAGATATCGGCTGATGTTTTGGAAGTAACAAAAATCAGGCTTTTATCAGCACCTTTCAGGAAGCATTCACGTTTTATTTTTACAAAGAAGAAAACTATACCCAGTACTTATAAAGCCTTTTGTAACCGCAAAGGCGGACTGTTTTCCCCAAATCCCCAAACATCTGGTAAAAACGTGAAAACAAAGTTTTTGACCTTGCATTCCAACTAAGAGCTATTTCGATTAAAATTAAGTATAACATCAAAGTAGAATTTCATGTAAGCTGACCTAGAAGACCTTTCTGATTTACTTTAAGCCCACGCTTCCGTTTTGGCAATCTGCTTCAACCACCAGTGCACAAAATTCACTTTTCAAGCAAATGTTCATAGGGTATCAGAAAATTAAAACAAAAAATTGATAATACAGTCACCAACCGATCTTTAGGACCTTCAATTTTTCGGACCGTGATAGCATCTGGAAAATCAGGCAGTTTGAAAAAGTGAATTCACGCAGAAGAAATCACTTTATTTGATGAGCGGCTTAAAAACTCGTCAATCTCAAGGCGGTGTCAGCACCATTGTTAAATACTGGCGATGACATTGGTTGTTGAAGTGGCGATGCAAGCAGCACAACTGACTATACGTAACTAAACGGCCACCATGTCGACTGAAGACTGACTTCCCTCCTCCAAGCGGCTCACAGGATAGTGCAACAAGTGGTGCCTGCTATCCAGGCTGTATGTGAGATCAGCTGGCGATAAGCATGCAACGCAGGCTCTAGGCTACAGAAAAACAAAACGGCAGCGATGTTGTTTGCGTGTTCAGTAGCTCTTGACTCGTGGTCGAAAAACAAACGAGAAGGATTTCAAGCGCCTGAAATTTTGGTCGGTGTTGTACAATAACTCAGTGCCATGGCACAGAGTCCAGACATTCAGGCAAGTCTGGTAAATAGGGCATCTGAAAAATTGGTCGGTGACTGCACTTTACACCAACGTTTTCAGTTCACATTTAGATTCCTCGTAACACATGCTCAGTGCACTTTTCAGAAAGAACGGCTTCAAGAACACAACCTCTTTTTGTGAACATAGCTTTTTTTCCTGATAAATATTGCACGTAACCAGATTTCCACAAACATCGTTCCCGGTTTGACCCAAAAAACGAAAGAGGTTATCTATAGTACTTCACTTGAGTTACACGATGTAATGCACAACAATAAAATTCTCACTCTGTCGCTAAATGTATAACGAAATGAGATGGCAATGCAGAGATTTCTCATGACAATTTCTCGGAGATTTCTCAAGAAACCTTTAATGGGACGAAACGGACAAATGAACTTACCTCTTCTTGGGCTCTCGCTAACGCTCGCTGTCTCAGCATCAGGCGTCGGCGCTCAATCTCCTGCAAAAATAAAAACCACAAATAATAATAAAAAAAAAGCTGCACGTTTATTTTATTTTTCTACGATGAGAGCCCTACAAGCACACGCACCATAAATTTCATTCAATTTCCTCGTAATCAGGAACGACTCAAAAATAGTACCACTGCTCATAAATTCAGTTCAGTGTATGGTAATTTGCTCCACATTTGTGTATCATGCTTGTCCATGACCGATCGTTCAGTAAATGAGGTCACATGCCAGGTCAGTCGACCGGCATAAAAAATGGCTTTCAGCAAAACTGCACATGATGTGTTCGCTCAAGCCAAAGTCGAGTATAAATGGAGGTTGACTTTCAAAGTTAGAGCTCACCCAGAAAAAAGAAATAATAATAATAATAAAAAATTTGCCGCAGCTTGCACTATGGTGCAAGGGGTCGATTAGCTTCTTCTGGTTTTGCTAAGTTTTGTTACGTTTCGCCATGTTCTTGTGGCAACGGTCTAATAAGTGTTGCATAATGGCAGCGATGGGGGCAGTCGTAGGTGATTTTACCCAACCGGCCGAACCGCTTCCGCTCACTGACTAGCCAGAGTCACTGTAATTATTAATAATGACTCTGGCTAGTCAGTGAGCGGAAGCGGTTTGTCCGGTTGGGTAAAATCAAGACAGACTGATCCGTTTGCAGTTGCGAAATGACAGCAGCGAGGATTGCCGTACTGGATGGGAGCAGTACGTCTTGATTTTTACCCAACCGGCCAAACCGCTTCCGCTCACTGACTAGCCAGAGTCACTGTAATTATTAATAATGACTCTGGCTAGTCAGTGAGCGGAAGCGGTTTGTCCGGTTGGGTAAAATCAAGACAGACTGATCCGTTTGCAGTTGCGAAATGACAGCAGCGAGGATTGCCGTACTGGATGGGAGCAGTACGTCTTGATTTTTACCCAACCGGCCAAACCGCTTCCGCTCACTGACTAGCCAGAGTCACTGTAATTATTAATAATGACTCTGGCTAGTCAGTGAGCGGAAGCGGTTTGTCCGGTTGGGTAAAATCAAGACAGACTGATCCGTTTGCAGTTGCGAAATGACAGCAGCGAGGATTGCCGTACTGGATGGGAGCAGTACGTCTTGATTTTTACCCAACCGGCCAAACCGCTTCCGCTCACTGACTAGCCAGAGTCACTGTAATTATTAATAATGACTCTGGCTAGTCAGTGAGCGGAAGCGGTTTGTCCGGTTGGGTAAAATCAAGACAGACTGATCCGTTTGCAGTTGCGAAATGACAGCAGCGAGGATTGCCGTACTGGATGGGAGCAGTACGTCTTGATTTTTACCCAACCGGCCAAACCGCTTCCGCTCACTGACTAGCCAGAGTCACTGTAATTATTAATAATGACTCTGGCTAGTCAGTGAGCGGAAGCGGTTTGTCCGGTTGGGTAAAATCAAGACAGACTGATCCGTTTGCAGTTGCGAAATGACAGCAGCGAGGATTGCCGTACTGGATGGGAGCAGTACGTCTTGATTTTTACCCAACCGGCCAAACCGCTTCCGCTCACTGACTAGCCAGAGTCACTGTAATTATTAATAATGACTCTGGCTAGTCAGTGAGCGGAAGCGGTTTGTCCGGTTGGGTAAAATCAAGACAGACTGATCCGTTTGCAGTTGCGAAATGACAGCAGCGAGGATTGCCGTACTGGATGGGAGCAGTACGTCTTGATTTTTACCCAACCGGCCAAACCGCTTCCGTTCACTGACTAGCCAGAGTCACTGTAATTATTAATAATGACTCTGGCTAGTCAGTGAGCGGAAGCGGTTTGGCCGGTTGGGTAAAATCAAGACAGACTGATCCGTTTGCAGTTGCGAAATGACAGCAGCGAGGATTGCCGTACTGGATGGGAGCAGTACGTCTTGATTTTTACCCAACCGGCCGAACCGCTTCCGGTCACTGACTAGCCAGAGTCACTGTAATTATTAATAATGACTCTGGCTAGTCAGTGAGCGGAAGCGGTTTGTCCGGTTGGGTAAAATCAAGACAGACTGATCCGTTTGCAGTTGCGAAATGACAGCAGCGAGGATTGCCGTACTGGATGGGAGCAGTACGTCTTGATTTTTACCCAACCGGCCGAACCGCTTCCGCTCACTGACTAGCCAGAGTCACTGTAATTATTAATAATGACTCTGGCTAGTCAGTGAGCGGAAGCGGTTGGGCCGGTTGGGTAAAATCAAGACAGACTGATCCGTTTGCAGTTGCGAAATGACAGCAGCGAGGATTGCCGTACTGGATGGGAGCAGTACGTCTTGATTTTTACCCAACCGGCCAAACCGCTTCCGCTCACTGACTAGACAGAGTCACTGTAATTATTAATAATGACTCTGGCTAGTCAGTGAGCGGAAGCGGTTTGTCCGGTTGGGTAAAATCAAGACAGACTGATCCGTTTGCAGTTGCGAAATGACAGCAGCGAGGATTGCCGTACTGGATGGGAGCAGTACGTCTTGATTTTTACCCAACCGGCCAAACCGCTTCCGCTCACTGACTAGCCAGAGTCACTGTAATTATTAATAATGACTCTGGCTAGTCAGTGAGCGGAAGCGGTTTGTCCGGTTGGGTAAAATCAAGACAGACTGATCCGTTTGCAGTTGCGAAATGACAGCAGCGAGGATTGCCGTACTGGATGGGAGCAGTACGTCTTGATTTTTACCCAACCGGCCAAACCGCTTCCGCTCACTGACTAGCCAGAGTCACTGTAATTATTAATAATGACTCTGGCTAGCCAGTGAGCGGAAGCGGTTTGGCCGGTTGGGTAAAATCAAGACAGACTGATCCGTTTGCAGTTGCGAAATGACAGCAGCGAGGATTGCCGTACTGGATGAGAGCAGTACGTCTTGATTTTTACCCAACCGGCCGAACCGCTTCCGCTCACTGACTAGCCAGAGTCACTGTAATTATTAATGACTCTGGCTAGTCAGTGAGCGGAAGCGGTTTGTCCGGTTGGGTAAAATCAAGACAGACTGATCCGTTTGCAGTTGCGAAATGACAGCAGCGAGGATTGCCGTACTGGATGGGAGCAGTACGTCTTGATTTTTACCCAACCGGCCGAACCGCTTCCGCTCACTGACTAGCCAGAGTCACTGTAATTATTAATAATGACTCTGGCTAGTCAGTGAGCGGAAGCGGTTGGGCCGGTTGGGTAAAATCAAGACAGACTGATCCGTTTGCAGTTGCGAAATGACAGCAGCGAGGATTGCCGTACTGGATGGGAGCAGTACGTCTTGATTTTTACCCAACCGGCCAAACCACTTCCGCTCACTGACTAGCCAGAGTCACTGTAATTATTAATAATGACTCTGGCTAGTCAGTGAGCGGAAGCGGTTTGGCCGGTTGGGTAAAATCAAGACAGACTGATCCGTTTGCAGTTGCGAAATGACAGCAGCGAGGATTGCCGTACTGGATGGGAGCAGTACGTCTTGATTTTTACCCAACCGGCCAAACCGCTTCCGCTCACTGACTAGCCAGAGTCACTGTAATTATTAATAATGACTCTGGCTAGTCAGTGAGCGGAAGCGGTTTGTCCGGTTGGGTAAAATCAAGACAGACTGATCCGTTTGCAGTTGCGAAATGACAGCAGCGAGGATTGCCGTACTGGATGGGAGCAGTACGTCTTGATTTTTACTCAACCGGCCAAACCGCTTCCGCTCACTGACTAGCCAGAGTCACTGTAATTATTAATAATGACTCTGGCTAGTCAGTGAGCGGAAGCGGTTTGTCCGGTTGGGTAAAATCAAGACAGACTGATCCGTTTGCAGTTGCAAAATGACAGCAGCGAGGATTGCCGTACTGGATGGGAGCAGTACGTCTTGATTTTTACCCAACCGGCCAAACCGCTTCCGCTCACTGACTAGCCAGAGTCACTGTAATTATTAATAATGACTCTGGCTAGTCAGTGAGCGGAAGCGGTTTGGCCGGTTGGGTAAAATCAAGACAGACTGATCCGTTTGCAGTTGCGAAATGACAGCAGCGAGGATTGCCGTACTGGATGGGAGCAGTACGTCTTGATTTTTACCCAACCGGCCGAACCGCTTCCGCTCACTGACTAGCCAGAGTCACTGTAATTATTAATAATGACTCTGGCTAGTCAGTGAGCGGAAGCGGTTTGTCCGGTTGGGTAAAATCAAGACAGACTGATCCGTTTGCAGTTGCGAAATGACAGCAGCGAGGATTGCCGTACTGGATGGGAGCAGTACGTCTTGATTTTTACCCAACCGGCCAAACCGCTTCCGCTCACTGACTAGCCAGAGTCACTGTAATTATTAATAATGACTCTGGCTAGTCAGTGAGCGGAAGCGGTTGGGCCGGTTGGGTAAAATCAAGACAGACTGATCCGTTTGCAGTTGCGAAATGACAGCAGCGAGGATTGCCGTACTGGATGGGAGCAGTACGTCTTGATTTTTACCCAGCCGGCCAAACCGCTTCCGCTCACTGACTAGCCAGAGTCACTGTAATTATTAATAATGACTCTGGCTAGTCAGTGAGCGGAACCGGTTTGTCCGGTTGGGTAAAATCAAGACAGACTGATCCGTTTGCAGTTGCGAAATGACAGCAGCGAGGATTGCCGTACTGGATGGGAGCAGTACGTCTTGATTTTTACCCAACCGGCCGAACCGCTTCCGCTCACTGACTAGCCAGAGTCACTGTAATTATTAATAATGACTCTGGCTAGTCAGTGAGCGGAAGCGGTTTGGCCGGTTGGGTAAAATCAAGACAGACTGATCCGTTTGCAGTTGCGAAATGACAGCAGCGAGGATTGCCGTACTGGATGGGAGCAGTACGTCTTGATTTTTACCCAACCGGCCGAACCGCTTCCGCTCACTGACTAGCCAGAGTCACTGTAATTATTAATAATGACTCTGGCTAGTCAGTGAGCGGAAGCGGTTTGGCCGGTTGGGTAAAATCAAGACAGACTGATCCGTTTGCAGTTGCGAAATGACAGCAGTGAGGATTGCCGTACTGGATGGGAGCAGTACGTCTTGATTTTTACCCAACCGGCCAAACCGCTTCCGCTCACTGACTAGCCAGAGTCATTGTAATTATTAATAATGACTCTGGCTAGTCAGTGAGCGGAAGCGGTTTGGCCGGTTGGGTAAAATCAAGACAGACTGATCCGTTTGCAGTTGCGAAATGACAGCAGTGAGGATTGCCGTACTGGATGGGAGCAGTACGTCTTGATTTTTACCCAACCGGCCGAACCGCTTCCGCTCACTGACTAGCCAGAGTCACTGTAATTATTAATAATGACTCTGGCTAGTCAGTGAGCGGAAGCGGTTTGGCCGGTTGGGTAAAATCAAGACAGACTGATCCGTTTGCAGTTGCGAAATGACAGCAGCGAGGATTGCCGTACTGGATGGGAGCAGTACGTCTTGATTTTTACCCAACCGGCCAAACCGCTTCCGCTCACTGACTAGCCAGAGTCACTGTAATTATTAATAATGACTCTGGCTAGTCAGTGAGCGGAAGCGGTTTGTCCGGTTGGGTAAAATCAAGACAGACTGATCCGTTTGCAGTTGCGAAATGACAGCAGCGAGGATTGCCGTACTGGATGGGAGCAGTACGTCTTGATTTTTACCCAACCGGCCAAACCGCTTCCGCTCAGTGACTAGCCAGAGTCACTGTAATTATTAATAATGACTCTGGCTAGTCAGTGAGCGGAAGCGGTTTGGCCGGTTGGGTAAAATCAAGACAGACTGACCCGTTTGCAGTTGCGAAATGACAGCAGCGAGGATTGCCGTACTGGATGGGAGCAGTACGTCTTGATTTTTACCCAACCGGCCAAACCGCTTCCGCTCACTGACTAGCCAGAGTCACTGTAATTATTAATAATGACTCTGGCTAGTCAGTGAGCGGAAGCGGTTTGTCCGGTTGGGTAAAATCAAGACAGACTGATCCGTTTGCAGTTGCGAAATGACAGCAGCGAGGATTGCCGTACTGGATGGGAGCAGTACGTCTTGATTTTTACCCAACCGGCCAAACCGCTTCCGCTCACTGACTAGCCAGAGTCACTGTAATTATTAATAATGACTCTGGCTAGTCAGTGAGCGGAAGCGGTTTGGCCGGTTGGGTAAAATCAAGACAGACTGATCCGTTTGCAGTTGCGAAATGACAGCAGCGAGGATTGCCGTACTGGATGGGAGCAGTACGTCTTGATTTTTACCCAACCGGCCAAACTGCTTCCGCTCACTGACTAGCCAGAGTCACTGTAATTATTAATAATGACTCTGGCTAGTCAGTGAGCGGAAGCGGTTTGTCCGGTTGGGTAAAATCAAGACAGACTGATCCGTTTGCAGTTGCGAAATGACAGCAGCGAGGATTGCCGTACTGGATGGGAGCAGTACGTCTTGATTTTTACCCAACCGGCCGAACCGCTTCCGCTCACTGACTAGCCAGAGTCACTGTAATTATTAATAATGACTCTGGCTAGTCAGTGAGCGGAAGCGGTTTGTCCGGTTGGGTAAAATCAAGACAGACTGATCCGTTTGCAGTTGCGAAATGACAGCAGCGAGGATTGCCGTACTGGATGGGAGCAGTACGTCTTGATTTTTACCCAACCGGCCGAACCGCTTCCGCTCACTGACTAGCCAGAGTCACTGTAATTATTAATAATGACTCTGGCTAGTCAGTGAGCGGAAGCGGTTTGGCCGGTTGAGTAAAAATCAAGACGTACTGCTCCCATCCAGTACGGCAATCCTCGCTGCTGTCATTTCGCAACTGCAAACGGATCAGTCTGTCTTGATTTTACCCAACCGGCCAAACCGCTTCCGCTCACTGACTAGCCAGAGTCATTATTAATAATTACAGTGACTCTGGCTAGTCAGTGAGCGGAAGCGGTTTGGCCGGTTGGGTAAAAATCAAGACGTACTGCTCCCATCCAGTACGGCGATCCTCGCTGCTGTCATTTCGCAACTGCAAACGGATCAGTCTGTCTTGATTTTACCCAACCGGACAAACCGCTTCCGCTCACTGACTAGCCAGAGTCATTATTAATAATTACAGTGACTCTGGCTAGTCAGTGAGCGGAAGCGGTTTGGCCGGTTGGGTAAAAATCAAGACGTACTGCTCCCATCCAGTACGGCAATCCTCGCTGCTGTCATTTCGCAACTGCAAACGGATCAGTCTGTCTTGATTTTACCCAACCGGACAAACCGCTTCCACTCACTGACTAGCCAGAGTCATTATTAATAATTACAGTGACTCTGGCTAGTCAGTGAGCGGAAGCGGTTCGGCCGGTTGGGTAAAAATCAAGACGTACTGCTCCCATCCAGTACGGCAATCCTCGCTGCTGTCATTTCGCAACTGCAAACGGATCAGTCTGTCTTGATTTTACCCAACCGGACAAACCGCTTCCGCTCACTGACTAGCCAGAGTCATTATTAATAATTACAGTGACTCTGGCTAGTCAGTGAGCGGAAGCGGTTCGGCCGGTTGGGTAAAAATCAAGACGTACTGCTCCCATCCAGTACGGCAATCCTCGCTGCTGTCATTTCGCAACTGCAAACGGATCAGTCTGTCTTGATTTTACCCAACCGGACAAACCGCTTCCGCTCACTGACTAGCCAGAGTCATTATTAATAATTACAGTGAATCTGGCTAGTCAGTGAGCGGAAGCGGTTTGGCCGGTTGGGTAAAAATCAAGACGTACTGCTCCCATCCAGTACGGCAATCCTCGCTGCTGTCATTTCGCAACTGCAAACGGATCAGTCTGTCTTGATTTTACCCAACCGGACAAACCGCTTCCGCTCACTGACTAGCCAGAGTCATTATTAATAATTACAGTGACTCTGGCTAGTCAGTGAGCGGAAGCGGTTCGGCCGGTTGGGTAAAAATCAAGACGTACTGCTCCCATCCAGTACGGCAATCCTCGCTGCTGTCATTTCGCAACTGCAAACGGATCAGTCTGTCTTGATTTTACCCAACCGGACAAACCGCTTCCGCTCACTGACTAGCCAGAGTCATTATTAATAATTACAGTGACTCTGGCTAGTCAGTGAGCGGAAGCGGTTTGGCCGGTTGGGTAAAAATCAAGACGTACTGCTCCCATCCAGTACGGCAATCCTCGCTGCTGTCATTTCGCAACTGCAAACGGATCAGTCTGTCTTGATTTTACCCAACCGGCCAAACCGCTTCCGCTCACTGACTAGCCAGAGTCATTATTAATAATTACAGTGACTCTGGCTAGTCAGTGAGCGGAAGCGGTTCGGCCGGTTGGGTAAAAATCAAGACGTACTGCTCCCATCACCGCCGTCATGCGACACTAATTAGACCTTTGCCAGTTCTTGCTAGGTTAGGCTAAGTGTTGGGGGTGAGACCAAGTGTAGCCGGATTTTGCAAGGCCATTCTGGTCCATCCCCCACACTGACAGCGGACCCCAGGGGGGAAGAAAATAAGTCGACGCCCAGCTCTGCTGTTTCTCCAGCCTTGCACCACTAATGCAAGCTGCAACAATATTTTTCTGCATTTTAGCAGCCCAAGAATGATTACCACCTTTAAAATGCTCACACTCCAGCAGGTGCGAAAGCTGGCTTCATTGCTATAATACCCTATCTGCAGTGGTGCACACTTTACAGGCAGTCAAGTTTTTTTCTTGTGATTTTTTTTGCTAACGCCACCTGACCAAGGTCAAGCTGAAACAGCTCCGCTGTTAAAGGAGCCATGAAGACAAAATACAAGTTGCGTTTATTAGAAAGACTGCTTAGTCCCGATAACAATGATACCAATATCATCGCAATCTTCGAAAGAATAACGGAGATATTAAAGAAAACGTGTGAAGCAGTCGCGACCCCCTAGCCAATTTCCCGCAACTTGTCTATGACGTCACGGAACCTTGTTTGTGCGATTGGCGGCCGCCTAACTGACCTGTCGCGACAACACATGCCTGGACGTCTGGAATGGGGCCTCTAGTTCCGTTTGACCGCATCACTTGAACGCTAACGTGCAGTTAACGCACTGAAAATTATGTTTTATTGTTGGCCCGTATGACGTCATTCTTGCTCATAACACGTCACTGTGGCGCAAAATTTGAAAGTTTTTAATAAGTACTTCTTGCTTTTTTTTTCGTTAAAAAACATGTTTTGTGGCTGTAATGGAGCTGAGTGAGATACTGAATCCTAGTTCTTTCAAATTAAACGAAGTTGTATTTTCTCCTCATGGCTCCTTTAAAAGACAACCCTCCACACTTGGTTGGTTGCGGGTGCTGTCATTGGGCTTGGTCACCCGCAAATTTAGTTCCCTGTAACAGGTTACAATTCTCTGGCTGCAACACTCTCTAAGTCAACTGGAATTTGAAACATGAGGCATGGAGATAAAAAAAAAATGGGGGGTCAATCTATATTTCAATAAATTGCCAGAATGTTTTTCTTCTAGGCAGATTATGCTTTCTTCCCTCCTGGAGAGGGGAAGTATAATTAAGCGTGTCAGGCATTGCATCTCTTTACAGATCTTGTGCCTCTCTTTGGGCACTCTTGCCAGTGCTGCTTACTGGGCAATAATTGCTGCAGAGATAACATTAATCTATTTTTAAAATCTTTGTCCTCACTGATAGCCGGTGTGGTGGAGCTAAGCCACAAAAGCAGCAAGAGACAGGCAACAAAGCGATGCCTTAGAAGTTTCTATATAACGGAAGCGTCCATGGCTACGACACTGCGGTAAACAATAACATGTGTCTGCAGTGGCGTCAAAACCTAACCTTAGTGATATCAAATTAGCCACTCATTTCCTAGCATGCGGCGCGGCCTAGCAAAGGCAGCGTCTGCAGCAACGGCGCAGCGCAAAGATCACCTCCAATGCTTTGCATTGGGATAGACGTTGGATAGACCGGGTCTTCTCGTGTTTAGGTAAGCGATTTTCTTTCCACAGCCTCTGCTTGTACTGAGCAGACTGCCTATGCCATCGGTCACGTGAACGGGTAAGTAACCAATTAGTTATGAGTGTTAATAGAAAACTGCACCTCGGCAACCCCGTGACAGATGGCACCACTTGGAAGGTAAGTTCCACCCAAAGAAGGTGCCCCGGTAAGCGAGCCTCTCCCACTCGTTCATAGATGGTGCCAACCGGTACTGTTGATGATGATGATTGGCAGCAAAAACCACGCCCCGGTTTCAAATTTCCCACGCACGTCCCAGCAAGCAGCATGTAAAATCAATGATCATGACTGCTCTGACGTAGCCGAAGCTATGTCACACCTACGTTTGGATGTCACGTAATACACCAGAACTTGAAAACTCAAACTGGGATCACTTAACGCTACTACAGGGTGTTACGACAATAAACGACCGTCTTCAAATACCACTAAAGTTTGCAGGAAGGGGTCAATTTTTTGCCTACGGTAAAACAACCTTGTTGATACGTTTGTAAAGAGAACGCGAGGGGGAAACGTACTACAGTAAAAGCTCGTTAATTTGGATTTCTAAGGACCGGAAAAAATTTCCGAATTAACCGACTGTCCGTATTATCGAATGGTCGAAATAAACACAATAAATGCAAGTTTTTTTTTCTACATACCTTTATTTTACGAAGTAATCGCGTATGCTTGTCTGCTTTCGAGCAGAAATTCGTGCGGACACAATTTTTACGGGAACAAAGCCACAAAATGGCACCGATGGCACCGCCAAACCTACACGCGAAGAAAAGACGTTCAACCAGTCTCAAGTCAAGCCAAGTCGATAATTGATGTCCATGGCGATGCTGCGTTTGAGCTTCACTTTTGTTCTGAATTGTTCTTTTTTCGTTTTTGAGCCTCGCCAGCGGCCTGAAAGTCGCCGAATTATCCGATTTGTGGTCAAATCTGTCTGAAATAACGAGCGCCCTGTCTCATAGAGTGATGCGTATATTTACAGGGACCAGATGACGTGTCTGAATTAACCAATTTTCCGAATTAACGAGAGTCGAATTAACGCGCTTTTACTGTATCTGGGAAGAAATGCACTGTGGGGAATTTTTAGTTTTGCCGATTGAGTGCGCAGTAACCGGGACATCGTATGAGCCAGGAACGTATCAACGGGGTTCTATTGTATTTTGTTTAAAGTAACACAGGCAGCAATAGAGCCCTAACATTTAAGCAATCAATAAACAACCAGTTTTTGCCTAAGGGGCAAGAAAAGTTGGCTGGAAAAATGTTTTCCCTCGGCGGACACATGCAGAAAAAGCCAAATTGTTTGCGCTGACCATAGACGAAAACAGTTGTTTCTTTTAAAATGCAAAAAAAAGAAAACCAACTAGGGTAATAGTTTCCTCTAGTTTCACAGAAAAAAAGGCCGCTAAATGTAACCTTCATGGAGAGTTTGAGTGCAATCAGGCCAGCGGTTAGGCAAAATAATTTTTTAAAGGTGCCTGTTTATCGTTGTAACTCCCTGTATGTATACTTGCGTGAAGCTGGAATTGTTGATAATGTCCACTTCCTGTTTTGGTGCCTTTCGTGATTTTGGAAGTTTTGGCAATGTGCCTTTGGTGACATGATATAAAAGAGACTGCGGCATTGACGCACCTCATCGTCCAGCTCTTCCACATCGCTGTCTTCATCGCCGTCTCGCCACCGGATCGCCTGTATCTCAGCCTCGTCGACCGGTTCCTCTCCTTCGGCTCCAACGGACACAATCTCCGGCTCATGGATCATCCGGTGCCTCTCCATCCTAGCCATGGGAACAGAGAGAGAGTGGTCAAGATTACGGGCACACCAAGTGACACTGTGGTAGATAAGGGATACTATCATAATGGCTGAGATTTGAAATAACACCGCAGAGTAATGAAGATCAGGCTATTTTTTAAGAACAGAAGGAAAGGGTGAGCAGAGGAGTTCTGAAGACACATTCAGGAGATCAGATGGGATTCTGGAAGCTCCTCAGTAATGCAGAAACTTCTCAGAAGGAAGTGAATGCAAAAATAAATAAAACGAGGTGACATGTTGATGTACGTGCATAATGAAGACAAATCAAAATCACCCTCAGCAAGGTAAATACTTGGCGTTACGCTATGATGAAAAAGGAATCGGTAAAACATGCTCTTTTTGTTTAGGAGCTTTTTAGCAACCCAGCGCTGGATGCACCGTGAAACAAAACTCGTCCACTGTATGCGCAAGAATGCAGTGCCCGCAAAAAAGAGGACGGTGCATCTCCGTTGCTAGCCAATGCCCAGGTGTACTCAACACACGCAGAGTGGCTCTTCTATTAAGCGATAGAAGCCAAGCCAAGCCAGTAAGGAGGAGGAGGGTGCGTGCATCTTTCTTTCTGGCAGGAACGTTCCTGGTGCTGCAAGCAGTGCCATCTCATTTGGCTGTCTCTGCTACATGTTATAGTGTGTGAGTTTATATTTGAAATCGATACAAACGGTACGCTGACTGGATGTCCTTGCTAATTCATATGTGCATAACAACCTTTAGCAAACTTTTAGCATTACTAAACCAACAATCACCTAGGGGCAGCAGCTTGCTCTTGCACTAATCTCAAGTTTGTTATGCAAAACGATGCTACATTTGTTCAGCAAGTGCATTCCACTTCCACTGTTTCGCTTCAACAGCAACAAATGAACAAATCCTTCCCAATGCACCGACTTAGTTCCCCTCGAATAGAGTTGGGAGGTGTTACCCTAACCAGGGGCAGGGAGTAAGATTTCACAAACGATAACGACGACAGGAAGAGAGAGAGAGAGGCAGTCTCACCGCTCCTCCTCGTTGACCTGCTGGTCCCGCCGTTGGAGACGGCGCAGACGCGGGTCGTTCCGTTCCGCCTCTTCATCGATGGGGATGGGCTCCGGGACGACGGGCTGCTGCCGGCGCTCAAAGGTGAACTCATCCCCACTCTCCTCATCGCTGCTCTCCTTGGGCGCGTACTTGGGTCTGGAAAAGGAAGGAAGGTCATTGCCAGCAATCATCATCATCATCATCAGCCTGCTTGTGTTCACTGCAGGGCAAAGGCCTTCCCCATGTTCTTCCAGCAATTCCCTAGTCCAGTGGTTCTCAAATGAGAGTCTAAGCGGCCCTCCCCAAAGCTCTGCCCCTCCCCCCCATTATTTCTCTTCTTTACTAAACCCTGTTGACCGGACAAAAAAAGGTTGGTTTTACTGCACGGCACGAATGTCTAACTTCTCTGTGTTGCACATGTTTCAGCGTCTGCTTTTTGCACAGTGTGAACAGGACCAAAAAGTATGGAGCAAAAATTGGTAGGCATGAAATGTGTTTGTGCGACTTTTAGCTGCAACAGCACACTGTTTGACCATATGACACACATCAGCATAGTTAATCGTGGAAACCGCATCCACACTGGCAAACCCAAAAGGGCTGCCCAGCACACTCGTGGTTGAGCATTCCTGCCTTGTTCATTCTTTGCTGCCAACTTTTCTTATTTCGTCCTTCCATCGAGTTATTGGCTTTCTCCTTTTTTTGGACCCTTCTCTCGGTACCCACTCCATTAGCGAGGTAATCTAACGATTGCCAAACCTCTGCATCACATGCCCTGCCTAAGTCCATTTCTTTCTCTTAATTTGAGCTACGATCTCTACCGCACGACCTTGTTCTCCGATATGGGATACTCGTTTGCTGTCCCTGAGGGTTACACCTATCATCCTTCATTTCTTTGATCGTTTAGCTGACCTAAGCAATGCCTACATTGTAACACAGCAGGTTTGGGAAATGAAATTCCAGTTGATTTGAAATAGGACTATGAAGAAGCAACAGTCTGCTTAGATTCAGTTACAACTGCGCTGTCCAACTGCACATTATCCGACACCCCTTGCAAGAACAAAGTAAGGCTTGAATTAAATTTGGACAACACTTAGGGCCAATCAGAAATATCACAATAAAAAGTTGGCTGTCAATTTAGATAATAACAAGGGCATCAGCTGACGCTTGAAAACAACAACACATTTGCAACCTATATTCGACTTAGACGAGATTTCAGAGTAATCTGAAGTCACACTATGAAGAGTTTAGAATCAACTCAGATTGATTACAGGTGTACAGGCATGATACATTCAAATAGGAATAACAAAGTACATGGTTTTACCTCGCGCTATGTGTCCTGGGGACACGCTCTGCATACGCAGAAGAAGTTAGGAGAGTTTGTGCTCAACCTTGACAGAAGAAGAATGTGGGTTTGCATGTAAGTGTATTTATTTCACCTGCTGAAATGCCCCTTGGTTTTTGTTTGTATGTAACAGGCCGCGATCGCAGTGACGATGACATTTTCAGCTTACCAGCTGTAAGGCCAAGTGATTCAATTCTTCTTTACGGTGACAAATTCACGAAAACGACAAATTATAAATCATCTCGCTAGCGTGGACAGTGGTGCAAGTCTACACGTCAGTCATACCCCCCCCCCCCGTGGCTTTTAATTGCAGTGCTAGTTGTTATAAGTAGTTTATACAACCATAGGGCTATGCCTGTTGGAATGAAACAGCCACTCCAAACAAAATAAGAAGCAGAAAGAAGGAGAAAAAAATTACATGACATGAGGTCTGTGTAAGTAACTTTTTGTGGCCCTCTGGTTCGTGCGCAATGCAATGAACGGCAAACACTCCCGGCACTTATATGAATGTAAGAATGACGAGTTCTGGATCGATAACAATGGTGACTTGCTCGTTACGACTATTATTTGCTTTTTATGGGAAGTGCGAGAAGTCCTGAGCTAACTTTCTCGAAAGGCTAACACCATTACGACTGCCATGACATCAAAAGGGCGCTTTGCAAGCTCAACAGACGACTAAATGGTTTTGTGCTTTTAAATACACCAGCACGATGAAATAACCTCTGCACTGGCGCCTTTATTTCATCTCATCGATTATTGGATATGTGGGGTCCACTGCTAGATTTATAGAAGAAAATGTGTGAAAAAAAAAACGTTCAGTGGTTCTTCCACTTGCCTTTGCAGCACTAGTGAACACTTAAGCTCACTTTAGAACTTTTGTGTGGCCGCCAGTACAGAAAATCTCGAATGCAAGAATTCACACAGTTTTCACTCACCTTCTTCCAGATATGTATCTGTGAACTTTCACCTTCTGCATAGACAGCTCACCTGAAAGCGGAACGTGAACGGTACTTTAGTTTACGAACACTGCAGGCTAACATTTACGCAGTGCATAAAGCCAATTCACTGAGAGACGTGCTGACTTACTAATTTTAAAACTACACTAATTGCATTTTCCACAGCCGTACTATTCCCAATGGAGCCGACGGCTAACGCTGGTTTGCAGCAGACGGGGAACTTGAATCGGTTGCAAGAACAAACTTGCTCAATCCACGATATATTGATTAAACTCGGCGGTTGAATTCGAGCGTTATGACCCCGTCAGATAACGAGATTAAACGTAAATAGCGGAAGCAGACGGCAATTTAGGGAAGGATCGGTGGTGCCCCCAAAATCCTCGGAGTGATCACGTCGAACTTGATTTGACAAGTTTGCGACAACTCACCCTTCTCATTAAGGACGGGGATGGCGCCTGCCGTCGACTGAATAAGATTTGAAGCTTGCGAGGGATTCATTGTGCCCGACATCTTTCGAGCGAGTAAATATTCCACCAAACTGCACCAAAGTTTTACTTCTCGCAGCAGACTCGACCACCGACGCACACAAAATGTGATATAAACACGGCTTGTGGATTCTGGCTTGCAGTGGCTTTTTAGGGTACCAATAAAGCTAGTGAGAAACTCCATGCCAATACCGGCAACAATACGAAGAAGCTCATTAAAAACTTTGTAATTTGCTACTTAAATTATTTTAAAGTGCTAAATTTTAGTAAAATGTTCTACACATTTTGTTTTTGTTTTAATTGTGTGTATAATTGATGAAGCACAGCCAACACAAGCCAACGCCCGATGGCTTGTCTTTAATGGAGTCTGCAACGTGCTTTGAAACAACGTGAAAACTCCAATGAAAACCAATGCGGCTTTTGCGAGCTAATCAACGTGCGCGTCCGACGTGCGAATAACTGCTAAACACTGCGAGATCGTTTAGCTGTCTGAAAATACCACGTAAGTGTGACTATGTGGATAGTTTCTCTTACTTGTGGTATTCTCCTACGCGTGCCGTCCACGCATGTTACATTTACCGCGCACTTTAATTATTAATGATCGACTTACCAAATGCGCGATTAACGTACATGATTGTGAAGCGTCCAACGTTAAACACAGGCTTACACACAGTTCGCATAGTTTACAGCATCCAATCGAGTGATCAACTTGTCACAACTCTCTAGCCACCAGGGATCTATCTGTTCGTCATGTAGCTATGTTTTGTCGAGATTGCAGGATATAAAATTTTTGTTGGGCCATGTATCGTTTAAACTGGGATTTCTGGCTCCGCCAACACCCTGGGATGCTTGTGCATCGCGTTTTGCCGTTGTCGCAAAGGCAAATTTGAACGTAATTTAGTCCAGTAATCAACGCCCTTTTCCACTTTCTAGGTGCGCGGAGAAAGTGCGCGATCAAGATCCACGATGCTGTCGAACATCGACCTGCTTTCCAACTGCGAAAGCGAGTTCGTCAGGCTTGCCGTCTCGGAAAGCAAGCGGGTCGACAAACGGGGCTCCAAAGAGAGCCGGAATGTGCGCGTCTCCTTCGGCCTCGACAGGGGATGTTGCATCGCCTCCCTCGGCCACACGAAGGTGCTGGTGCAGGTGAGACACGGGAATTGGAGGAAATCATTCGGGCGCGTGCAGTGGACCCCCGTTATAACAAATCTTTCTCGACCCGTTGTGACAAGGTCAATTTCTGCATGTTGCTTCGTTCCCAATTCATGGCAGTGCATGCTATTTATACCTGTGCTACACGTACACGAAAAATGACATTGAGTGCTTAATGCCTTAAGACCTGTGCTACAGGTACACGAAAAATGCCTTAATGCTTAAAGCCTTAAGTTTTAATGGCATTAATTCGCTGCTGCACACAAAGATCTAATGCGATTAGCTCTCATCTCATTTTAGGTTTAAAGAGTTCCACACAACCCATACCCGTGCCACACGTACACAAAAAATGACATTAACTGTTTGGGCCACACGCGAAACCGCAAAAGCATTAAATATGTTTGGCATAATGGTGATCATGACCAAAAAGAGAAGTTCACTCATATTTTAGAAGTCTTTAATGTAGAGAAAAACGTCTTACAAGGGTTACAAATGTTTTTTTTTGTTTTTTTTTTTCCGAAAGAAAACGTTATGAGAAACTGTTTTCTTAAAGATGGTGTGAGCCGTTCCTAAAAGTGGATTCATCAACTGCCATCGCCTGCTAGTGGTAGACAAATCCGAAAAATTTAACACGAGTGGCACGATGTTTTGCCTTTTGCCGCTGCTTTAGTGCACTTAGTCTTCAAAACTTCGCCACCAAGAGTGCACAAAAAATCGCCTTATTTCGAAGTTCAGGTACGTTTCCGCATCAAGCCTCTGGTGCTGAGAGTTTCGTTGGTTTCATTTGGTGCTCATTGCGTTCGAGGGTAGGCAGATTTAAGGCGCACGTGAAGGTAAATGAGTTGTGCAGAACTCCTTCAACCAAAAATGGCATTAGAGTAAATGGCGTTCGATTTTTGCGTGTAGCAGTGAATTAATGGCATTAAAAGTTTACATTAAGCACTTAAATGTAATTTTTCGTGTACATGTGTCACAGGTATTACCGAATTTGCAACTTCATTTATGTTCGCCGTAGGCAAAAAATTTACGAGGTCTGATGGCTGATGTGTATATCGAAGTACTGCTTACAATTATTTTAGTTGTAGTGATTTCGGTGCGTTCTGCTTTTTAGAGTATTTGTAACAGCCATAAGTATGGTTTTTCACTGCTCAGGTGATGTTGTTACAGCATTCAACTGTTCGCAACCATTGCGTGAACAGGTGTACATGCAAAAAGGGTGTTGATAAAATGAAGTTCACATTCAGCTTTACAACACATAGCTTTGCAACATAAAAAAGCAGAGTACCTTCATCAGTTTCAACAGGTAGCAAGTGCACACACTGTCATTGCTTCCTGGTTTGAAAAACAATGTGGCTACAATAAAACACCTGCGAATGTGTTGTTTCTGAAATATTGTGAATTAATGTTCCTGTCTGCAGAGTTTCATGTCATGCTGGCTTTTGGATGTGCCATTCAAAGCGTCACAGTTTTAGCTACGGCTGTAGAAAGTGCTCATTTACACTCTTAATACATACCTGGATGTTCAGTGTACCGTAGTGGAGAGTTGCGGGTTAATTTAAACCACCAGGATATCTTCAACGTGAGCCCACATCTTGCACGCACGGTCACACCTAAAAGCCACGTGCACTAACCCAACGGCATTCGGTTTCCACCATAATCAAACACTTCGCGAACACGCCGCAGGTATCAGCAGAGGTGATCGTGCCCAAACCCGGACGACCCGCAGAGGGCGAGCTATTCGTAAACCTCGAACTCTCCCCCATGGCGGCGCCACACTTCGAAGCCGGCCGCCTGGGCGACTACGGCGTCGAGGTCGGTCGACTCCTGGAACGGTGCATTAGGGATTCGCGCTGCGTCGACCTCGAATCCCTGTGCATAGTCTCCGGCGAGAAAGTGTGGGCGCTCCGCATCGATGCCCAGGTGTTAAACCACGAGGGGAACATCGTCGAGTGCGCCGGCGTAGCGGCGATGGCCGCGCTGGCACACTTCCGGCGACCGGACGTGACCGTCATCGGCACCGACGTGACCGTCCACGACCCGAGGGAGCGAGAGCCCATTCCGCTGCACCTCCATCACCACCCGTTCCTCGTGTCCTTCGCCTTCTACGACGACGGTGAGACGGTCCTCGCGGACCCCACGGATCTTGAGGAACGAGTCGCTGAGGGGGTGCTAACAGTCGGCGCCAACTCCCACGAAGAGATCTGCCTGCTACATCAACGTGGCTGCACTGTCCGTGGAGACCTGGTGTTGCTCTGCTCCCGCCTGGCGGCCGTCCGTGCCAAGACGATCGCGGACGTCATCAAAGCGGAAGCCACGAAGGACGAAGAGGGGCGGATGAAAAACAGAAGGGTCGGCTTCGCGGCCGCGCTCGAGCTGGACGAGGACGAAGACCTGACGACAACGGCAGAGCCAGAGGTAATAGAAATCGACGTTGAGCCGGTGGCACCGCTGAGACCTCCCGCCCAAGCCGCCGTTGCAACGGTTGTCAGGGTACCGGAGGTAGTTTCCAAGGCGAAGATTTTCTTGGAGGGGCTTGGAACGGCTGCCATCGGCAAGGGTGGTCCCAGCAGTTGGGGCGTCTTGGAGCACGACAGAGGGGACAAGATCCAAGAAAAGGGTCGCAAGAATGTGGGGAGACCGGCGTTGCAGGTTGAAGAGGAGGAGGAGGAGGAAGATGATGACGAGAGTGAAGAGGAAGAAGTGGTTGTTCTTCAACCCGACGACACGAGGACTGCTCAAGAAACTGAGAACAGTGCTGAGGAACTGGTTCGTGGGTGGTATCCAAAACAGCCGTTTTGATTGTCCGGCACCTGGTGCGAAGATTTTTTAGAGAAACTTTTTGGCAAGATGAAATCAGCAGTAATGGTACCACGGAATTTTTTATTTCATGTGAATTTGCTCCGTACAGCTGTGTGCATGTCAAGCAGCTTGCAGTGGTGATGTGATGACGAATGGACAGAAAGAGTGCGTGATGACGAGGGTTTGGCCGACTTGTTCCTGGCTACCTCCTGCTGGTGCCTCCAAAACCTGAAATAAGATGTTTGAGTAAGTAAAACGCCAAGTGTTCACCGAGACCATTGAAATGGGAAGAAACCTTTGCAAGTTAGCTAGCACATACTATGAAAACGCTTATACCCTATCAACGGATATAAGCATGTACAGTCTGTCGAAATTTTCTAGGCCACAACTAAGCCTTTTGGACCACAAAGAATTCAAGGAATAAGCTTAACCTCTAACTTCGACAAAATGATCTTATGAGCAAGAAAGAAAGGTGTTTTCTCTAGCTTTCCAGCACAAAACGTTTCAGCCTCGCTCGAGATGTAAGCTTGTACATTTTGTGGCCTGTGCACTTTAGTCTCGGCCTAGAAAATTTTGATTGAAACTGTACATAACACTGCAAAACTGTCTGCCCATTCCCTGCTTTTCACATGCAAAAGTGTTGCATACTAGCGCTGAAGCTTAAAACAAAAAGGTAAAAGAGCTAAAGTAAAAATGGCCAACAAGCTCGCTGGTGACTGCAACAAATTTCCCCGCCTGCAATCAGTTGCTCTTTTGTTGTACAGAAAGGCTACAGAAATTCTGAGGATTGTCTACTAATGTGTGAGCATTTTTGCACCACTTCTCCATTTCACCAACCTTGCGTTTTCTTGGCAACACTAAATGAACACGTCAACCTCAAATTAATAGCGTGGCAGCGCTGGATTAGAACATATACACCTCTGCAATTTCATTCATGATCCATTCTTTAATATCTTTTATTTTTTTATTTTTCAGTTCATCGCATGAACGTTGCTGGTTAAGGTAGACCTCGCGATTTCGTTACAAGCAGTCTGGTTAATGCACGTTGAAACATGAGAAAACTGAACGGGGAAAAAACAAAACAGGATGTAGACGCAGGAGGTGTTTATGTCTCCCAAGTCTACATCCTCGCTTTCATCATGTTTCGTTTCAGTTTTTGTTTTCCGTCACAGATGATGTTTGCCAAGTTTTGTTATCACTGGAAAATTGGGCGAATTTCCGTTTCATTTCGTCATGCTTCTTGTTTCTCATTTTTTTCCCCATAAAATGCACTACTTTTACGCTGGTATAATGATGAAATGTAACTTCACGAACTACGCATTTTTGTGTGGATGCAATGCATTCCACTGTCCCCCGTGTAAGGGGGCACATGTTTATTTTTACAGTTATGATGATAAAAATTGGATGGCATATGTAGTTTTACATTGTGATTGTAGATATAAAATTTGTTTTTGCTTGGATTGGAAGGAGAGAACCAGAAAAGCCGGTGTCTTCCCTTCCAAGTCCAAACTTCGCACGGCCGTAACTTCTGCTACCGACCAGACAGAATAATACTGTTAGTCTTATTGAACTCCTTGGTTTGTGCACAGTTCACTGGTACCTTGTTCAGCTGCATCACTCCAGCAGTTTCTTTTGCAAAAGCTGTCAAAAAAATCAAATATAAAAATCCAAATAAACTTGAATGTAGTTGTTTTAAGCAAAAACAAATTTTATATCCACAATCAGAATGAAAACTTACATATGTCACCCAATTTTTATCATCATAACTGTAAAAATAAGCATTTTTACCAGTGTGCCCCCACCAGGTACTCGGCAGAGAATGATTACACGTGAAGGAATTTACCCGAAAGGGTTTGTCTCCAGAGCAACGTACATGGCCTCTCATTGTAAAGCCCGAGAACAAGCCGCATACAGGCGTAAATTTTTGTGCGTTATGCTTACCGCTGGACGTGTGCGTGCCACCTCCAGAGCTAGAGCCGGATGAATACGATGAGGTTGAGGCGTACGATCCTTCCCTTGGGTAGCCATATGCTGACCTGTAGCCTCCGCTACTAGAAAAAGAGAAAAATACAACAGAAAGTTGGCAGAGTTACGCAAACAGAGAGAAAGAAAAAAAAATGAAGTGAATTTGTCATGATGATTCAGGTGTGGATTCATTTCTTGGTTGTTACTCTCAAAAGTAAGTTTGGTGACACACGCCACAATCCTCGATAGCGATTAAAAAAATGCGGCTGCGTTCTAGTTGCGTAAATTACTAGTGCATGTTTGGTTTTGCGTTAATCTGCGAACGAAGAACTTCCTCTAAAAATAAAAAAGAAGAAGAATCTATGGCACACCACACCGCAGGATGGTTTTGGTCATTCGACGGTACTTGTTTGATCAAGCAAGTTGTACCATTGCAAATTATTTTATTTTTTACATTGTGATGCAATAATTTGCACGTATATAAACAACTGCAGTGCTCGAACATACACCTAACACTGCAGTTCATGGAACCTGACTGCTTCAGAGCCTTCACAGTTTGACGCAGGCCACTTGTAATGCATTCATGACACTTCATCATTCATGTTGGGTCCAATCAAGTCTGGAACAAGGGGATCCCTACAAGAACCCCTCTGTTAAAAATTTTATCTCTGGGCATTGACAAACTTATCTGAAACATAAGAAAATATGAAGTCACCTACGCACTCTTTACAATGTAGTAAATGCGAAAGCATCGTGTTCAACGGCCGAACATGTTATCTCATCATCATTACCTTCTTCCCTTTGCACTTTTTTTTCCCTCTTCTTATTCGAATTCCCCACTTAGGCCTCAGGCCATACTTTTTGTAATAAAAATTTATCCAGTTTAATTTTCCTGTGTTCACACTGCTTGCGTGCTATCTTTTTGAAGGGGGGCAGCACTTCTATCTTCTGTTTCTGTTGATCTCGGAGCAGCTTCAGTCGACATCATTTGTTTTTGCCCACTTTTAAAATCTCGCCTCTCCTCGACACCGTTTTTAACTTTTTTTATTTGTCTTGTTTTTTGATCCACTTTAGTGAAGACCAATCCAATGTGCATTGCTAATCAAAAGAGCGCTGGCACTCTTGGTTGGATGCTTATCTCAAATGTGCCTGAAATTCATTTACACTGAACAATGTGATTGTGTACGGGACATGCTAACAGCTCTTGCAGTTTGGAAACTGTCCTGTCCATATATGCTTTTGTGTTTAGGTATTCTTTAACCCGTTTTCTTTTTTGTTGTTGTTTACTTCTTTGAGCTATCAGCCATTACGCAAACCATTCCTTGACCGCAACACCGGGATTTTTGCCCTACCGGGTTATGGGATGCTTCGCACACAAGGATACTTGGGTGATGGTGTAATAGGCTCTCAGTAGCCACGCTGGACTGGCATTGCGTCCTTTTGTTTTCGACCTTTCGCACAGCGCGCATTTTACTGCTTTGCAGGGTCTGCATCCTATGTATGCTAACATGCAATTGCCTCTTAAGGTGCTGATTGCACGCTGCGCGGAGCCATAGGTCCTGACTTTTAAACACAAGCAAAGTTGCTGATAACGGACACAGTGATGTGCTTACATCCGTACTCGGTCACAGTGCCTGGCTATGCTCTCAAACGCCGACGTTTTCCGCACAAACTGATTTGGTGTTGGGTTCTCAATATTTTTGACGAAGTTTCAACTGAAAATGCAAAATCCTACGTATAATATAACTGAAACTGCTCAGCACATCAAATCAATTTTTGAAATTTTGGGGGTTTAACGTGCCGAAGCCACACACCCGGGCTATAAGGCATGCCATAGGGGAGGGCTCCTGTTTAATTTTGACCATCCGGGTCAAAATTAAATGTGCGCCAAAATCTCCATACGCAGGTGTTTTTGCTTTCCACTTCCATCAGAAAAGCAGGCATCGAGGCCATGATCGATTCCCCTGTGTCCTTGGGCTCGGCAGCACAATGAAATCAAATTGTGTGAGCACCTTCGAAGTCTTGAATTTCCACCTTTGCAAACACAATTCAACATCCTCCCTCCCTTCATCATGTTTGTTTTTTTAAATTTCAACAAATTGGGTGACAGGCCGTGTGTCCAGGCAACAAATGGCACTTGCTTGCACTGCCTTTGGCAAACACAGCTTTAAAATCTGTAACCAAATTCATTTTACGTGCACGTTTTACAAACTTGACTTGCAACTAACTCATCGCCAATGCAAAGCTAGGCCTTAGCCTCAACCGGGCTACAAGGCATGTCTTTAACGGAGGGCTAAGGATTAATTTTGACCTGTCTGAAAACTTGCATACACAACTACTATTTAATTTAAAAAGTGCCTCATTGGGGGGTAAAAAGGTAAAGTTAATCCGTTTTAAAACAAAAATGGTAGCAGAATTGCTATTCTTGTTATGTAAAATGTTTCTGTAACACACTTAAAATGCAAAAAACTCTGAAAATGGTGCATGGCAAACAAAAATTATCTTTATGTACTCTACCCGCTTAAATACTAGAACCTCACAAAAAAGAAAAAAAAAAAAAGAAAGGAAAAGGCTAGATTTGAATGGCAATGGCAACAAACTATCTTAAAATGTACCGTCCCTTGACAGCTTCCATTCAACCTACTCAAAACTACCATTGGTAGACCTATTTCAAACCCTCGTAGTATGCTTTGAGGTACCCACTTTAACCGGTACCCACAGCTGGATGTACACTAAGTGCAATCACTTTTTTTTAATGAGTGCCAGTTTACTAGGTTATACCCGTGCTACACGGCCATTTTTAAAGGTCTTCCGCGGGCGTTCCAACCAATTTTCTATCGAGTTCGCATTGTAAATGCGCAGAGCGTCCTTGTAAGTGAGAATTCGACTGTCAATTGGGAGTTGCCGTGTGGCACAGGTAGATTCCCAAGCACGACGTTAGGCCTAACATTCTAAGTTTAGGCCTAACGTTGGCTAGCCTGCAATTAGGCCTTTTGACATGCCAAGCAACGCCATGCTGCGGGCACCAGTTGACTTTGTTGGACCTCGATGCGTGGCACTAATACCTGTGCTACACGAGCGTTTGAAAGGACATCCGAGTCGAATTGCCTTCGAAATTTCAAAAGCCATTCGAACTGGAAGGAGTTCTGCCGATCTACACGACAATTCTCAAAGGCAGTTGAGAAAGTTTCCACGTTCGCCCGCCACGTTTTGGCCTCGCCACTGCCGCCCAAATTCGTACTCGTAACTTGACAAAAAATTTGATTTTAGAGTTAAACCAGGCACACAAAAAAAAGTGATTGAATTGATAACAACCTACAAATGCGCACAAAACATCCACAAAACAGGCGTTTTTCTTTTCTTCTTTTCCGCCGCTGGTGTTCAGAGTACCAAGTTACCTTGCAATCACAGATTGAGTGGTATAAAACAAAAAAAAAGTGAAAAATGATCGAGATTGTGCACTTTAAAAACCAAGTTTTACTTGTAAATAATTGTTTTTGCCACTACGGCATTTCCACCAAATGCCATTGCAAGACGTGTAGCAGCTCAAAGGTGGCATTTGAATCGAATGAAATTCAGTTCAGAGGCCTTCGAAATGCCAGCGTAGCAGGGGTGTAAGTCTAAAGTCCTATGTTTAGGCCCAACATAAAGAAGCCTTCGAAGTACCCAACGTTGTAGTAGTTGTACCCTGGGTTGTGGGTACCAGTTAATGACATCACCTCGCAGCCAGGTAATGTCAGCAGAAACACAAAAATGCCGAGCTGTAGCATACCTGTGTCGCCCCTCTCTACTGTGCACATGCAACTTATAAACTGGAAAATACGGAGGTTTTCAGACACGGTCATGCCATTTTTCACAGATGGGCTACTTATGCTTGCACATGAAATTTAACTTTCACCGTACATAGAGTGCTTTTAAACATTGTGCTCACTTGTCAAGCCGGCTGGCTCATGCAACATCTCTCTTTCACCCTATTTGCTGCATGTCTTGCTACTTGACCGGTCAACCTTAATGCTATTTTGGTTACCAACACACCTTTCTCTGTTATACTCCTTGTGTAATTATTACACCTGCGTGTTCCTTCTCCATTTCTGCAATGCTCAGAAGAACTTTCAAGGTAAAGAAAAATGTGTTGGTTGAGCTGACAATGACTCTACAAGAAGTAGGTGCATTGTCCCATAAAGGAAAGAAAATATCACTTGACAGAAATTTCTATCGGAATATTGCGAAAAATATCACTTGACAGAAATTTCTATAGGAATATTGCGAAGTAATTAGTTTTGCCAGAAGTGACAGCATCCATGACGTCACCTCTAATCACAAAACCGGTCAGTCGATGACCAGTCGGTCGACATCGAAACGGTTGCGACTTTTTTGGCAGAGGCAGCAAGCTGCTTCTGGTAGCAAGCTCTATTTCAAGGCTGTGCGTGATGGTCTCTTCACACGATGAGGGCTGGGAACAAAGATGAGAGAATCGGACACTTACTTCCTGTTTCCGAAAAGATATCCCAGCGTGCCACCCGCAAGGGCTCCCGTCCAGAAGCCACCACCACCGCCGCTGCCGCCCAAGCCACCAGCCGGGCCACAGCCTGAAACGCACATTGCGTGCCACACACTGTCAGTTCCAGGTGGCACATTTTACAAAGACGAAACACTGATTGTGCAGTGTGCAGCTTGTCAACACTGCTTTTAATTATGCACCGAAGCACGGATGCCTTTTGAAAACTGCTCAGTTCGTTTCGCTTACTGAATGCTCCAAACATCTCACAGCAAATACAGGATGAACTTTTCAACATCTTTCAAGCACTCTGCCAATAACTGGAAAAAAAAAAAGAAAAACCTGTTGCAGCCCCCATGATGGCTGTTGCGAGTGGCTGGAACCCGCTGTTCTCCAAGAGTGGGAGGAAATCAACACTGTGGGCTTTCCAAATAATGGCTCGCCTTCTTACAGAATGTGCACATTACAGAATGTGTAGATGCCAATGCAAAGCACCACAAACTCAATCGTAAAGAGCAATGCTAGCCGACTGGGAAATTAAAAAATCAGCAGAGGCTTAGCTCGGCTATGCCAGGATATATACGTAGCGTGAGCTAAGGTTCAGTTGGTTATTCTTAGCTTTCTTGGTTGTCTAGGACTAGCTTGATTATCATGCTTATACTGCTGCTTCAATGACACACAGACACGGTATATATACGCGTTATGTGACGTATATCAAGCGGCTACGGTGCAGCGCCACCAATCGGCCCAGAGCTAAGCTGGTTCCACGGGCGCACGCCGGTGCTGCTGCGACACACGAGCTACTGCTTCCACCCCTGGCCACCCCTCGCATGATCACCAAGTGGACCGGGCCGCCATGTGCGGAACAGAGGTCGGCGAAGAAGCTGGGCGTGTGGGGTGTGGGAGAGACGCCGGGCAGTGAGCAACGTTCTGTGCTCCGTGTGACGTCACTGCTCTCGCACATGCGCAGCACGGCTTTCCGGGAGCCGCGCGAAACTGCTCAACCTCGGCCAGTGTAGCTCACGCTTCAATATTACGGGGTTTTAGGTGCCGTAGTGGAGGGTTCCGAATCGATTGACACACGGACGTTTTGCTTTTTGCCTCTACCTGAAAAGTAGCCACCGCGGGTGGGATCGAACCCACGTCCTTGGGCTCAGCTGTGCAATGCCTTAGCCATTAAGCCACCACGATTTGTCTAGAAATAAACTCACTGGCATCCGTTTGATAAGTGGGTCTGAAGCCGGGTGGTGGGGGGTAGGCTCCACCGCACCCGCCGCCGCCGCCAAAGAAGCCGCGTCCCTGATGGCCGGGGTCATCGTAAGGTGGAGGGCTGTCGTGGCCCGCCGTTGCGTCAACGCCGTGATGTCCTGGGGCGAGGCAGCTTTGGTAGATGACGTAGATGACGAAGGCGGCACCGCCGAGGAACAGGAGGTTCTGGAACGTCGACCCGGACTTGCCGTAGGTCTTCGAGCTGCGAAAGCCAAGAGGAAATTAGGGTGAAAGAACCTCCACTCAGCGAAAAACAATGAGCGGCGAAGTTCGGGTGACGATATGCATGTGGAGAGGCTTCACTTTCTCCACCAAACTAATGAATTCGGTTGCAATTCTTTAGAACTTGCCTTAAACCAGTGCATAGTAGGAATAGCGCCCACTTACGAAGTGTACATTGAGCCGCCATCGTGTCCAGTCCTTTCAAGCCTGTACTCCAACTGTAATAAAGAAAAAGTGAGAAATGCATTTCAGTTGTACATTGAGATGAGTTACAAACTAGAGCTGTGTATGATTTGAAGGCAGCGTAACGTTTTTATGGGTGTGGCAACGAGTGAATTGTGGACGCAAATCCGCAGCTCAAAACACAAATTTCGCGATTTGGCTGAGTCAGGGTCAAATAATGGCACAGTCAAGTTAACATGCTAACCCTCACCATAGTTACTGAGGCTGTAAAGAGATAATGAATGAGAGAAAGTAATCGCAACTGGCAACATTTGTGGCAGATGCAGTCAGCGATTTGGTCATAATGAAGCCGTGGTTGCAATATGCCTTCATTTTCCTTGTGACGACACTCTTCTGCAGATAATTAGGTGCAGTTGAGAGACTTGTGCCTCTACACAAACCACACCATCATTTTGGCTCGAAGATTCAAAAGGTTGTAATGTGTGCATTCATATTCATATTTTCCAGTTCGTGTCTCAGTCATTGTCGACTGCATATATGCACTGCAGAGCTTGCTTAGAGCAACACTCTTTGACCAGAATAGTGATTCAAGCTTTAAAAAAATTGTTACGTGACTGAAGATTTTCTCTTTTGGGTTACATGAAAACGGGCCACAAGATTTCAGCCATAGTTATCTTTGCTCAAACCCACTATACACAGTATGTGTGGTGGTCAGACCTTATGCTTCTTTTGGGAACTTGAAAATACCCACTGAAAAATCATGCACCCCTCCGTCTAACGATGACGACGGTTGAACACAAAGTTTCCTCGTGATGAATTCTTTGGTTGGCGAATACCACACTGTGAGTATGTGCTGCTCTGGAGGTACGCACCACTTTTCTAGAATACCCACAGCAACTCCTGAGTGGGCACTCCACAGGCCTAACGTTTGGGTTTGGGGTGCAGCGCGAATCGGTACCTGCTGCTTGGCATTGAGTGAGCAAATTTTTGAATGGGTGGCAGTTTGAGCTGTTAAACCCCCAAGAGTGACGTTAGGCCTAACGTCCTACACTTCAAAATGGGAAATTAGGCCTAACGTGATGTGGCTAGTAGCCTTACGGCACGCAGAGAAAAGCCATTCTTCTCGTGACGGATTCCTTGGTTATCGTCCCGAGTTTTCCAAACCACTTCCACCATGTCAAAATGGAGCAATCGGATAGACGCCAGCTTTGTAACGTGAGGGACCCAGGTTCGATTCTCGCCATGGGAAGCATTTTTTTAAGTGCAGAGTACTTTAGGCGCTCGCCTTGTCGTCCTAGCTCACTCGCTCGACCCAAGGATATAGAGCACCAAGGCGGTGTCCCGGGTAACGCTGTTGTTCGTGGCATACCCCAGAGGCTTCGAAAGCCAAGCGGTTTATATAGTCATAAGCGTTCAAAACTCGTGAAACACTGGCGCTTGTCATACATCTTCCCGTCGTTTAGCACAAAAAAAAAACTATAGGTACATTTGAGGAAAAATATACGTAATTAACCGGCAGCGCCCGCGTTCCTTTAGTTAAGGATGCCCGTTGGGTTGGTTTTTACGATAGTAAATGCAAAATGTGGCAGTGCAACGCCGGCACGTTCGGGCAGAAGAGCACAAAGGGAACAAAACTCCCGCTGGCGCAGTTTCAGGCAGGGGGCACGCGAGCACTGCGAAGGCAGGAAATTTGAATTGCATGGGGTGGTAGCAGTAAGCGGATAACGGCAGTACAGCCCAGTACAGCTCTGCATTTCCTACAGCTTGAGTGGAACGGCCTCAATTTTTTTTCTTTCACCTCACCCACGACCATTCATCATCGTTGTCAGAGAAAGTGGGCTTTCCTCCAGGGCGTACTGGAGTAAAACGGCATCAGTGAGAGCAATAAAGCTTCGCTTTAATAGCCAATGAACATCCACGAAAACTTACTCCACAGGATCCAGCCAAGATGTAACTGTCGTCGGCGTAGTCGTACCCCTCGCACGACACCTCGATGGAGCCAAACTTTTGGGACGTCTTCATGTCAGCCTTGCATTCCCACTACAAACACACGGTACAAAAGAGAGAGAGAGAGTGCGGAGATCTTTAATGCGTAAGCATTTGTTGGGGCAAGCACCCTAGCAAAACCTGCTTCACAATGGGAAAAAGCGTGATGCCCTATAATATCCAGAAAATAAATGCACAATTGGTCACGTCAACCCATGTAATCATTCATGTAATCAATATGTAGATGATTGGTAGCTTCAGAAATGGTAAGTAGAATAAAAAAACAATAAATACAACACAATGCGCCAGCAATGCATTTGTGCACAGTAGTGAAGCCCACTCCAAAGGAACTCCGTGTATAGCACTCCATAGAGATGCATCGGGCTTTCATACTTTTCCGCTTATATTGCCCTCAGTAAAATGTCCCCTTAACAATGCATTGCTGGTACATTGCCTTCAAACAGGCTCCGTGCTATCAGAGCGGCTGGAAAGAATGCTTACGCATTAGTGGACAGTACTCGGAATTTCGGTGCCATTTTTTAACACTGTTAAGCTGTCTGGTATCTGCATACAACCGATAATACTCCTCCTGCAACAACACGCACCATGAAATAACTCCGACGGCAGTGCATTAACTATGAGTGGGCCGATCATGGCCCCGCCCACACTTTCGGTTCACAGTAGAATTTGAATCGCCTGAAGTCTTTCTTGGTAAAGTGTCGGCAAAATTGCTTTTACATTACGTCAAAAAGGATTTTGCTGTTTGTTTATTCTACAAGACCATACACGCGGGCAAAACAGATGACAGTGATTTTTTATATACAAGAACATTTGCTGTAAAGTTGTTCAGTCATGGTACAAGAAGCTTGGGCACTTCAAAACTCTGCCTAATCACCACAAAAGTGCTTATTATGTAGGCCTGGTGTAAACAAAAGTTTGCAAAGTTTGCTATTTATGACACTCAAATATAATGTTTAAAGCAAACTTTTAGTACATGGGGTTGCCTGCCCGTTCTGAAATGCAGTGCAAAGACTTCTGCGCCCCATCACTGGGTCACCTAATGCTACAAGTTGCTGCCTGTGCTAGGAGATGGCTGTTCAGTGGGAGAACCCATTAGTGATTTAAGGCTGTTCTGCCAACATTTTCAAGATGTGCAGGGCACTGCCAGAAGTGCGAGGGCCTTTAGCTTGTAGTTTGAAGTGTGCTTCCACCAATTGCTTGACATAAATCGAGCGTTCACTGTTACGCACGTTTTTTTCCAAGTGCACAAAAACGATAAAATGCAGCTTAGTATAAAAAATGTTCAGCCGAATGAGCTTAAAAGTTGTTTTTTTGCGATATCATCAAGGACATTTTTCTAGGGCTCTTTAATATTGGTATTACGGCCAGTTTGTTGAATAGAAATTGTAGCCCTAAAATTTAGGTTTCGTTTATTTCTTTCTGCATGTTAACCATTACGGTTACTTTACAAGGTTCATAAAACGGTAGAAAATCTGTCTGCTGAACTGTAAGAAGCAATTCGTGGATGAAGTGACATACAGTAAAACCTCGTTATAACAAAGCCCTCGCAGCAGGAAACTGACTTTGTTATGAGCGATACTTTGTTACAACTAAGCATCGTTTGGCCCCAACGCCCTGGAGTGGGGCCCTTGAAAACTTGGAATAGAGTAATTTCATTACAATGACAGTTCACAGTTTTTAAAATAGGTGGTGTCTATTCTCACGGCAGCTATTGAAATTCTCAGGGCCATCGCCTGTGATTGGCTAAGCAAGCCTTTTTTCCAGCATTGCCGGGACAAATGTTCTGCGAAAATCCATTCTGCTAACTGCTTCCTCGGCATTGTGATACAATATTCGCTTTGAGATGGGAAGACTTCGGATAGGATCATTCGGATAGGATGGAATAAGATCACTTGTTGTTGCGGTTTCCAACATTTGACTAATTTTCATTCATCGCTGATTCTCTTAGTGACTAAGTCTTGATGTTGAGCTAGTCGGATACACATTATCCACACTGAAATACAGCGCAAAGACGAGGACGCAAGAAGTGGCCAACTAGAGTGCCGAGTATGCCTCCGAGTTTGTCCCTGAGCAGCGCTCAAGTTTGTCACTTCTTCCGTCCTCGTCTTTGCGCTGTTTTTCAGTCTGTTAGCGAATATCTTGCAGTGGGGTTATCCCTACAATCACCAAGCAATTGACACGCAGGACTTCTACTGGGTCCTCGGTGTAGTTGGGCTAAGTTCGGTAAGATTAGGTTACGTTGGGTTATTAGTTTCAGTTGGGTTAGGTTTTCAAAAAAGTCTGCCAGGATTTTGCGGAAACTGCCGTTACAAAATCCCCAGAGTAATTTTCGCGGCTGCCGTGAGAATATACATTGTTCTTGGAATGTGCGCGTAGTCTCAAGACAGAGAGCTCACCTGAACGTCGTGGCCGTCGCTCCCCTTGTTGTAACACTGAACAACCGTGGGGGCATCGTAGCATCCGGCACTGCCGCCAAGGCACTGCAACTGCGGTACGGGACTTGACCTTCGACCCGTTGTGTATCTGCCCTGGTACAGCGTGAGCACTTCCACATCTTTCAGCTTCACCTTCTTTGCTGCAACACAGTACGGTGTACCAAGTCAGGGCGGGGGGGGAAAGGCAAATTAACGCGGCTTTTCCCCAATGCAATGCACTATGCATGCATGCTGGGATAAGATTGCAGCACTTAGCAATGTAAGCGGTAAACTTTTTGAGCTGACAAAGTCAATTGGACACAAGCGAAATCTTGCTTATAGCTCTCGTTTGTTCTATCTGGCAGCCTTTGTGGTGCAGTTCGGATGCTCACGCACTCTAAAATAATTTACATCCCTCTTGTACCCTTGGAAAACACGACAAAACACCGTTTTCTTGGGTTTTCTTGGGGTTTTGTTAGAGTTTAAGGGCGCTAGTTATACTATGCACCTTTTAAAGGGGTGTTTTGTTGTGTTTTTTTTTTTGTTAGGGCGTAGGGGTGTCAGTCAGACCTGCAGTGAAAATTATCTTTTTAAGGCTGTAAATAATTTTACAGTACTGCTCCTGTTCTCTCCGATCATACACGCGCAAGGTAACCAGTAGGCAACATACAAGCGGCCACACAATGTTGCGTGATCACCTAAGCAGTTGCAACCACTGATAATTAAAAAAAAAAACTCCAGTATATTAGTTCAAAGTAGAATGAAACAGTTACGGAAGCGGATGAGAATCGCAGCGCTTCGCCGAGGCTAGCGGCCGATCGCGAAAGGTTGCGTCAGTGCTTCCTCCATGAAGTGCACTTCTAGAAAATTCGCATTTGTGAACAAACGCGCAAACGCCACGCCCAGCCCACGACACGTCAGATGTTTTCACATTTTAAGATCTTTGTTTTGATAAGGAAGGTGTAACGGTGACAGCGTAAACACCGGTCGTTACAAATATGAGACAATTGCAACCTAAGGGGAAAAAAAAAATAACTGCTGTGGAATTGCAACTGGCTTTCCCTTTTTCAGTTATCGTAATCGAGGGTTTATCCTACGCAGATAAACCTTCCTGCGGGCGTGAATTGGCGAAGATGTTGCTGAATGCGTCTTAATCGACGCGGAAAGCGAAACTAACAGCCTCGATACCGGCGACACGGTTTGAGGCAGCTGAGCGATTAATTTAAAAAGTACGGAAGACCAAACTTACCTCCCCAACAGTTGGATGGACCTACAAATAACGCGATTAGGAAACCGGGTGCCAGAATCGTCCACATTTTGCAAATACGAGGCGCTTCAAATTGTCCACCTTTTCACGAGCGCGCACCGCGGGTTTGGTTCACTAGGCACAGGCTAAGGCACTTCACAGGGTGTACAATCGGCGGAATATGCTTGAGATCGCTGAGGAAACTTAGCATTACCACACTGGAAAGCCGCGCACTTACAATTTATGCCACTGCGACACTGCAAAGCCGAATTTATCGAGGAACCCGGAGCGCTAACGTGTCGTTTGTTATGAACGGTCACTCACTCCGGCCTGGGCTGGCGTCACGGGCGTCACTTGCTGACGTCACGATGACGCATTTAAACGAAACCAACGCCGCCTGATGAAACTTGTTATAACCAAAATAAAAACATTTTTTACGTGATTTTTAAATTAGAAAGTATTATTACACGAAGTAACATATGTTTTTGACTTCCTGTTCTAGTTTTATATAAGTTTGGAAAGAAGCAAAGATATGCAAATGAAGAAGGCAGAGAGTTCCTAACGAGCTCGCTGCTCATTCAGAAAGTCTATGACGCCGGACGCCGGCAACCAAAAACGTAGAGTAAAATAGCTCGCTACATTGAAAGCTTCCAGTGCTTTAGGTTGCTTCTATTATAACGATTATAGCAATTATAGCTCACTCTGTTCACAAGCACGCAAAAATGTGGTCACGAACTGACATAACTTATGAGGTAGCTCGCGGCAAATAAAATAAAAATAATTGTCTTTTTGCTTCTCCGGAGCGAAAACGGATGTACCGACGCCAGGCTTGAAAGCGAACTGCCGAAGGCACCGAAGGCTTGTTAGCGCTAGGGACACTGAGCAAGTCAAATTAACCAAGAGGTGATTGTCTGTCTCTCGACGCAGGCGTGTGCACGGTGCGCGACAACGCCACAACGCAGCCAACGCAGCCTTGTGATTGCTTTTCTCTGCGCAGCGTGCGTTCGGGAACAGCTGTGTCATGAGCAGCTGGCGCTTTTGCAGGCATGAGGCAAGGCTTAATTTGAGACCCAGACGCCTGCTGGTTGAACGCAACACTGCAACCACCACGTCAGTTTTGTGCCGTTGCCATGGCGATTAAGACAACTCTTTGAAGCGACGGCTGTTATTATCACGTTCAATCACAGTGCCTCCAAGTAATTACCCCTTTTTTGCGATAACAGCTCGCTTTTTGTTTCTGTCGTACCAGCTTTGGTTAGAACGGCCGTGTGCAATCGTGGATTGTGCGCTCGTGGCCTTGTCTCGTGGTTTTTGAACGCGCCCGAATAATTATGAAGACATCGGGGCCGTACGTTCGCGTGCTCGACGGTGGCCTGGGGTCCGAGTTGGGCAAACTGGGCTTCCTTCGGCCCAACGACTCATTGTGGAGCGCCAGGGTGCTCGTCGACAACTTCCAGGCGATCGTCGACGTGCACGCGAGCTACATCGAGAGCGGCTCCGAGGTGATCGCCACCTGCAGCTACCAGGCGAACGTCGACAACCTGCAGACGCACTTGGGCGTGAGCCCTTCCGAAGCCGAACGGCTGATAGCTCGAAGCTGCGAGGCCGCCTTCGAAGCCCGGGACAAGCGTTCTGACCGGCCGAACGTGCTCGTCGCCGGCTCCGTTGGTCCCTACGGTGCCGCAAAGGCAGACCTGTCGGAGTACACCGGCGCGTACGCCGACGCTATGAGCGTCGAGGATTTTATCAACTGGCATCGCCCTCGCGTTCGCTGCCTGGTCGACGCCGGCGTCGACTTGCTCGCTTTCGAAACAATCCCCGCCGCCCGAGAGGCTCTGGCCCTCGTTCAACTCCTACGAGAGTTCCCCAACGCCAAAGCGTGGTCGAGCTTCAGCGTTTCAAAGGACGCGCCACTCTGCACAGCTAAGGGCGAGCCTCTCGCCGAAGTTTTCAAAGACGTCCATCGCGCGGACAGGGCGGGACAGATTATCGCGGTCGGCGTGAACTGTTGCCATCCGGACGCGGTGAAAACCGTCTTCGAAAAAACCGGGCCGCTCCCAATTCCGTTCGTCGCCTACCCGAACAGCGGCGAGCTGTACTCCCCGTCTGGCTGGCTGGTGGGACCGAAACCGAGCAAAACTCTTGCGAGATATGTCGACGAGTGGGTGGAGCTGAACGTCACGCATATTGGCGGATGTTGCCGAACGGGACCCGCCGATATCCGTGACGTCACGGAGGCTGTGAAGATTGCCAATGCGCGCCGTGGACATTAATACGATCTCACGCAAGACTTGCGTGGTATGCCCCTTGTCCTACTTCAGAGCTATGCATTTTTGTTAGATTTGTTCAGAGCGCATTGTTTAATACAATTATTTCTTGCTGGTTTGTTGTTCCTGTGGTTACTGTTACGAAGCATGTTTTATGCAATTGCCTGTGTAACGACTGTTCCATAAGCCACTTTGGCCCACGAGTGCTTGGATGAAAAGCCAGACGTACGCTGGCTTGAAGTTGTGTTGGCACTTACGTTTCCCACCGAAACTAGTTTGCATTGCTGCGTATGTAGTGCTTTGTGAGAGAAGCAAGACCCTGAGTAGTCGTACATCTTGTTACAGACACTGGATCTTGTTTTTACCATTCTTTTAAACGTTTTTGGTTCCGTCTTGCCGCCTTTGCATCTTGCCACGTGGCAAATTCATGGCACTCTGCTGCTCGGTAACAAGCAATGTACCGAGGCAATTTAAACTCGCACGAATGCAAATCGTTGTGTTAAAACATCCTTGATGTTGTTTCCCACTCGTATTTTCTCTTTAGTTGCAGTCGCTTTTCCGTGTGTTCTTCAGCATTTGACTCTGCTGGTGAAAGAAGTTCAGCCACAGAAATGCTCACGAATGTTGCTATAGAGGAATACAGCCGAGTTCAGAGTTGGGACGACCCACACAACAACATGACGCATCCATGTATGTCAGGAACGATTCTTCAAATAACGCACATGATAATAATTATAGGATACATTACCACTGAAATTGCAGTAAAATGCCTACATATTGTGAATGACTTGCTATTCCACCAAGAATGTTTGAGGGGCAACCACAGCTGTCATTTTCATAATCTCATGAGGCTTCGGGCTAGACTAAGTGGACTAGCATCACAACACAGCAGTAAACAGGGGTACGACGAATTTACTTCCAGGACCTCTAAAACGAGTTGGTCCAGCTCTTATTCAAGGTTGAATTTTGCAATTCCACTTTATGCAAGTTTTCCTTTTAAGTATGAAGTGGAAGTTTAGCTTTTTATAATTTACCAATATCGGAACAGTAAACGGCACTTCTTGTCCTTAGACCTTCAGCACTGCATCACAGTGGTTTAAAATGTTTGGGGTCACATTAATCTTTAAAAAAATTCAGTATATACACAGGACAGACTAGATATTCAGTGCTCCTAAGGCAGAATGCTTTACGTAGGTTTTTTTTTTTTTATTCCGGTAGCAATAATAGTATTGTAATCTGGACCCACTCAATGCCACCTCACCGTTGCTTTGCATTACCAACAATAATCAACTGTTTCTCAGTGTTCAATCAAACCTTGACTGGGCTGTTTTTTACCTGCACTACAAGTGTTTGAAAGGATATTTCAGTTGAATGCCCTTCAAAATTTCAAATGCCATTCGAAGTGGAAGGCGTTTCGCCGATAGCATACACAATTCTCAAAAGCAGTTGGAAGTCTCTGCATTTGCCCGCCATGTTTTGGTGTCGCCGCTGCTGCTGTTTCACTCTTGGCAAAAATTTCATTTTACAGCTGAAATGGGCAAAAGAAAAAAAAGATTGGCGATTGAATTTATATTAACCTACATGCGCACACAAAACATGCACTAACAGCCAGTTTTTTTTTTCTTTTTCTTGTTTTGCACCGCTGGTGTTCAGAGTCCCAAGTTACCTTGTAATCGTAGACCGAGTGACAAAAAACAAACACAGGTGAGAAATTATGAAGATCATATGCACTTTAAACACCAAGCTTTGCTCATAAATAATTGTTTCTGCAATTACAGCATGCAGAAATTGTGCCAGAGAGAATGACCCGTCTGCATTTCAAAGGCCTTTGAGAACCTAAGGTCGTCGGTAGTGCTCCTTTGACGCAAATGGCATTCCAACCTAAGGCCTTTGAAAAACGTTGCGTAGCAGTTCAAGGGTGTCGTTCAAGTCAAATGACATTCGACTCGAGGCCTTCGAAACGTTCGTGTAGCACGGGTATTAGAGCCACTATATAAGCTACTGGTTCTTTGTTATGGCTACTATAAATTCCTCCGGCTGTCCCGATTTCTGTTAAATAGTGCTATTATGCATTTTTCAGCCATTGCATTGGTTTATGTTAATTCTTGTACCATCCCACCATGCCTTCAATCTTGAATTCTTTTCATCCTGTTTTTTTTTTTTTCATAAAATCGCAAACGCACCACACTAAGAGGCATTATCTTGCTTGTAAATAGATGCCCCTATGTATACAGACAGCCAGAGCAGAGATTTAGCGCAAGTGAGCTGAAGTCTTGCCTGAAATGAAGCATTGCGCTGTTGTGTACTTCCATCTGCAATGCGAAAACGTACCTACTTCAGAGAAAGGAGTTGCTTAAGTACTGCAGTGCAGCTAATTTTCGTTCCTTACACAAGCACCCGTAGATTTACAAACTCCACCCTGTACTTACCAGCTTCCTGCATTTCTTGATGACAAATTGCTAACGAGTCTCGTGTACTGACGACCCTCCATTTTGCCAACAAGTGGCCCACCAAAACTTGTTTGGCACAAGCCCACGTCCACACCACAGGCAGTCTCGATCACAACAGGACACACACAGTTTTTTCTGCTTCAGTATTTCTTTACTGATTTCAGTATATTTGAAAATAATTAGACAGAAACAGTCAGTGGTCCCACATAATTTCACAGAGCAGACGAAGCTGGGAGGGCCTTGAACCAAGACATCCCCTCTTGCCAGGGTCGGAAAATAAATAACTTTTCTGCTACATCGTGTAATCTCATCTGCCCACTGGTGTGGTTATCCCGTCACACACTGGTCAAACTTTTTATGCGGCGGGGAGGGGGAGGGCTTCAGCCTCTGTGTTGCTGCAAAAAGGCTGGACTTGCAACATCACAAGTCAACCTAGGGCTGATTGATTGCGACAACACTGCCCCACAAAGTGTGAAATTCCTTCCGTTACCACGCTGTTCACCCTGAAACGTGGGGTATCAGCTCCAAGAGCGGTAGGCACCTTGTTTTGGCAGGTGGCACTAGCAACAAGAGACACCCCCCCTTCCCCCTTACCAAGAAAATGCAATAGACAGGCTATCTTTGGTAGAAGATTCGAAGCTTTCAACCAAATCCTTCACTGGTAACGCTGACCACTTCGCCCGAGAACACACCTTCGAAACAAACGAAAAACGACACGCCAAGCAGAAGGAGCTGTCTCGAACGTTGAGCAGCCTTTCGCTGGTCAGCCATGCTGTACTGAGTGGCCGTCGAGACCAATAAGAACGTCCTTGCTTTGTGCACCAATTAGCACAACAGCATCATCCATTGCAAACTGATCTGATCAGCAACCACAGTTCTTCAAGCACAAATTCGCAGCACTCCTCAGAGGTATCGTTGATTTCTGCTCCGCCGGTCTCCGATTCCCACGGCGCTGAGTCCTGGCCACCACGGCGACGTTACTTCCGGCGACGGCAACCCTTGTTGGCAGGGTTCTTGTACCCGTATAATTGCTGTGTGTGTGTGTGGCAGCGAATTCACTTGAGGTAGTTAGTCGATATGTGCGAGTCACCCGCCGCCACACACAGGCTTACTTATGTACAACAGTTCCGAGGGAACGGCTAATAAATACTGGCTGCCCAACTGCTTGCAGCAGAGGACGAAACTTCTCTCAAAACTTGCAGTCACGTGAGCAACTGCTGTCTCGCCGCCGTCGGTGTTTGTGGCTCCGGTCGGAGGCTGCAAGGAGGGGAAAAAAAAACAAAAAAACAGTTACTTCATGGCTAGTTTAACGACGTAAAGCCTCTTCCCTATGATGGGCATTTGGCATTGGTAACAGTGGTAACATAAAGGGACACAAAGTTGAATTTACACTGAAAGTCACAAGAGCTGGTGGAATTTACCCCAAGCTGATGAGATGTCAACACAACCGTGGAAAAATTGTACATAGAGACACACCCTAAAAAGAATAAGAAGCTACTTGCAGCCAAGGGGGCACAAACAAAACAGGAGGGGAAACTGCGCTTCCTGGGACAGCCAGGTAACGTCACAAGCACTCTGTGCAGCTCAAGGTGGCGGCATCTGTTGTAGGGGATAGAAACTGCGCGGTGTGGCTACAGAGTGAATACAGCCACAGTCATTTTAGATGCGACAGCATCTCTTTCACTCGCCTTGTCCCTCCATACGGCATTGCCGTCGGCGTCCGCCCTTCCCCCATTATCCTCGCCACACGAGCTGCGCTCTCCGCCGCTCACCCACTCTCCTCTCCGATAGCGAACGCTCTCTCATGAGGGTCATTGGATTGGATTCGATTGGATTGGCTTGGATTAAAGTGGATTGTGTTGCGTCATAGCCGCGGCAGGGGGTTCACGGCACGTTTCACACGATGGGAGAATCAACCTAACGGAAACAACAACGGAACCCCCTATGCGTCGCATCTACACAGGGGTTCCCGCCAGGGGAGGTGGGAGTAATTTTTGCCTATCAGGATCCGCTATCATCTCCTTTGCTGTTACAGCCGCAAAACTTCGTAGGCGGCACTAGCATTTGCTGTGACATTATCTGGTTGCTTGCCCACGCCCGCTGCAACGGGCGTTTCGTTTTCTATACACATTCTTGCTTCAAGCTTGTACCGTGTTGCTAAAATATTTGCACTGCATTAGTTGTGTGAACAAGTCAACAGTGTGACTGAAACAGTCATTACACAGCTCCTATAGATAATCTGTTCCATTTAACGGCCCACTGCAAACCAGAACACATATTTGTGCCCAAACATTTGCTTTGTGGCATGTACTGTGCAGTTGTCAAAGTCTAGCAGCACTTCAGTGTACCACAATGATGCTCTGGTCACATAACCTATGGACCACTTGGATGCGTTTGCTAGCGCCTATAAGAGCACATGAACCGGCGAGACTTGCCACTCAAAAAGAGCACCGGCACTTGCATTTCGCATAAAGATCTGTCAAATGTAAAGCCCCCGAGGTCGCTCTCATTTACAGCATTGCGTCAAACCTCGCAAGGTGAAGTCCACGCAATAAATATGGACGGCAATTCCTTTTTCAGGCAGCGAGTACACTTCATCGGGTGAATACTTTTCACAGGCACTCTGTATGTTCAACAGCTTTGGGAAGAAAACAGTTAAATAGCTCCGCAATCAGCCAATTGGTAGACAATACCATGTAGGGGAAATTTGTATACTGTCACACACACTGTTGCCAATATCAAAGTTAAAATACTTTGCTGTAGATCACATCCTCAAAGATTAACCGTCCTAATAAACAGAAGCACCCGTGCTTTTGAAGCAATCAACCAAAACAAAAAATTGCACTTCACGGGAGGTGACCCGTAGGGGCAACACCGAGGGTGCAGCCAGCCCCGCTTGGCCCTCTCACCATGGACGGGTGCATGCAGCTCGACCTTGACCTTGGCAGTGACCTTGGTGGTGACGTTGGTGGTGGCCCCGCCCCCCTGCTGCAGGCTGCAGTCGCTGCTGGACTGAACCACCGTGGGGATGCTGCCGCCACCCTCGCTCGGTGTAGAGGACCGGCTGCTCGTGCCGCTGCTGCTGCTTTGCGACGACGACGACCGGTCACCGGCCTCCACAGTGTTCTGCACACGCACGGGGGGAAAACACTCTCGGTCATTGAAGTACACGCATGATTTATCAGTCACACTAAATCATCACGTGTTTTGTTGATTTGATTGATTGTGGAATTTAACGCGCCGATGCTTCACAGGCGATGGAGGCACGTCATAGTGGAGGGCTCCGGATTAATTTTGACCGCCTGGGGATCTTTAATGTGCTCCGAAATCTCGTACACACGGGCGTTTTCGCTTTTCGCCTCCGTCAGAAAAGCGGCCGCCGCGGCCGGGAGTCGAACCCGCATCCTCGTGTTCAGCATCGCAACGCCTTAGCCACTAACCCACCGCGGCGGGTCATCATCAAGTGTTTTAACTCTCTACCACCTAAGGGGGAAGGGAGCCTTGCAATAAATAACAAAGAACAGTTACAATGGCAAAAAGTAGGGGACATATGTAGTTGTAAGGGACATGCAGTTCCTCGTTATGATTGTAAATACGAATTTCATCTTTTTGTGCCACAACCATTTCCAAACTTGTTCAAATATTTTTAGATTTAATTTTGTGGCAGCTTTTAGTAAGAAACTGCTGGAGTGATGCAGCTTAACCTAACACAAGTGCACTGTTCCAGGATGCAGCCGGAGGGGGGGGGGGGTTACGGTGTTGGAGCACTTCCCAAAATTTTCTGAGCGCTGCATCTCTCCCTACTCTTCGTTTCACCCATTTTTTTGCCTATGCTATTTACACAATGAATCAATATACTACAATGTGCAAACAAAAATAAGAAGGGCATCTGTTCTGATGCCTAAAAATGACTGAAATTTTGCTGGGACGCAGGATTTTTTCTTTTGTTAACCCGCAGTGTCTACAACCTCCCCCGAAAAATACTTCCAGCTATGCCACTAAAAATAAGCACAATTCATGGACTACAGTAAGGCACATATCTGTGTCCAAGCAGAAGTTGCAACAATTTGAAGTTTAGGCTTGAAAGACGAAACCGGTTTCCCCGATTTCCGGTCTAAACAACGGCTGCCGTTGATGTACATAAAAAAGCGCATTCCACCACTCACCCGCGTGGTGGTCTCAGTGGTTCCGTTGCTTGTTGTCACCGTGGTGGTCTCGACGACCACCTCTGGGTGGAGCACGATTTCGTGCGAGGACGAGCACGAGTGGTACGAGGGCGGCTCCTCCGAGATGGTGCTCAGCGAGTCAGCCCACGGGTGGCGCCTCACACCGGCGCTCCCAAGGGGAGTTCCACCGACCGACGGACGGCCGAGAGTTCGTGGGGGCCGCGCCGTTCGTTGTGGAGGCTCCGGCGACGCTTCCGGCGAGGGTGTTGCTATCCGGTCTGCACGCCCTTGCGGTACCAACTGACGGGTAAAAAACAAAAGAGGCCGATTGTAGGTATTGTGGTGTCCAGCTTAGCGTCACAGTTTCATAAGGTCGATAATGCGCATGCGCGCGAGACAAATAAGAGGTGTGTGCCGCAACCGGCCCGCTAGGCCTATCTCGACCAGCCGCGCTCCGACAAACAATGTGGCAATAAACGTCGATCACTCCCTGGAAACTTGACTGATCCTTTACACAAACCACGTAACATGACAAGTATCGCGATAACATCAACCCTGAATTTGTTACATCCTTGTCCTATTTCAAAAGCCCTCGCCAATGGTGCCTTCAAATTCATAAACAGCATTACAAGCAGTTTGTTTGACAGGGAGACATGCAATAGGGGTAGCACATACAGCAAAAATCTAAGTGTCAGTTTTGGAAAACCAGAAAGTGAAGAAATAAGCTCAAATAAATCCTCCAAAGCTGCAATTTTAACTCTCACAATCGGTGGTAACAAGGGCCTAAGCAGCCGACCAGTGATGGTGTTTTCTTGACCTGTCCATTTCACCGCCTTCGCAAAAATTAGGACAGCAGCTGGCAACGCAGGCAGCGGCAATCAGGATTGCCGCTGCCTGCACTGCTACCTGTTGGGAAATTGAAACCTACCTCCTCTTATTCAGAAACTATCACTGTATTCATTTCGGCAACAGACTTGTTTACGTACTGCAGTAACGTTCAGGAAGTGATGTGATGCTCCAATAAGGTTGGAATATGCAGGTCTGATGCTTCTTTCACTCATTTTTTTTCACAACAGATGCCTCAAACTATGAGTAGCATGCTGTTTCAAGTTGAGAGCGACAACTCATGATCATGCGCTGTTCATATGCATGCGAGCCAATGCAATATAACGGTGATGACTAATTTCTTTCAGACGGTGATACTTTGTTCGTCCCCTTCTCAGCATCACATGTCACACTTTGGAACTCGTTGTTTAGCAGTGTTCTCACTATTGTTGCGTTCTTGCAATCTACTTAGTTCAGAAAGATCGACTGTAACTTGTAGCCAGACATCCAATGTAATTTTTATGTACAGTACACTACATACAGCTACACCCATGTTCTTTTATTTTTTAGACTTTTGAAATAAAAGCAAGCTATTATTTAACACTTTTGGTTCCCTTCAGTAGGTCAAGCTAACAAGTCTATTGTAAGACAAATTAAAAATTTAAACACCATGAACGAAAAGACATACAGTAATCCCTCGAGAACAAGTCGCAAAATCCGCTGAGAATTCCAAGATAACCAGAATTTCGAGTTAATTAAGCAAAATGCCGAAAATTTGTGGCCAGATCATTGAAATAAGAGCTGATGCTGGTAGCAAAAGCTGCACTGCACAGGCGGAGCTTTTGTAATAAAGGCAAAATGTTTGCAGGAAAAGTGAATTTTATTACTGCGGAAGAAAGAACAGCGTGATGCTCGCCTGTTTCGCGTCCGCATCTCGTCCCGGAAGAGCGTTCTCAAGCTGTTCAATGCATCGCATCAATTGTTGGTCACCATCACTACAGCCTACCTTGCTGCGAAGCAGGCGCAGCATCTTTGTTGTTTATGTCAGTGTAGGCACTTCTCGGGGCTCCCCTTCGTCTTCATGATCAGCTGCATCGTCCGCAGCTCTCAGCGCAAATTTGATTTCACGACCGCATTCGGTGCGTTGTGGGAGCTAAACGTTACACCTTAGACCTTATCAGTTGTCTGTAGTGGACTTTGCCTTGTGTCCTCTCTGTCAACATTTCGAGACATCCGCGGTCCCCCAGAAGACGTTTCGAGATAAAAGGGAGAAAATACATGGCGCCTATGGGAAGTAAACGCATGGCGAAAAATAGTTTAGACTTGACCGATATTTCGAGATATCTGACTTCGAGTTAACGAGAGATTACTGTACTGCCTGCTTGTATTTTTTTTTAGTGTTTTTGCATGTATAACCAGTGCTCACACACACTCCCGTCTTCAATGCGGAGCTTACTGCATCACAATGTAAGGTATATAACAAGCGGAAGACTGTCACGTCAACACAATCACTAATTTCGCACAAACACCCGCACAGCTGCGCATACACACACAAACACAGAAGAAAGAGAGAAAAAGCTAGCTCACATCTCCCGGAGGTCCCAGTATGGACAACAGGACGGGTAGGAACAGCAGGCCGTTGAGCAGGCCCAGCAGCACGAGCGCAGACAGCACATAGAAGAAGTGGCGCACAATAAAGTCAAACTCCGACGTCGCCAGCACCAGCACCCCCAGCAGGGTGGACACGGCGCCGTGCACGACGGGTGCAAACATCCACTCCAGGCTCAGCGACACCCGCCTGCCGCGGCCACCCACGCCCGTCAGGAAGGCCACCGCCACGTGCACCGTGAACTGCACCCCCACGCCCACCGCCAGGACCAGAAGGAGGGCCGGCACGGCGCTCAGGCGGACCCCCAGGAAGCCCATCGCGCCAAAGAGTTCGAGCACGAGACTCGCGAGGACGAGGACCAGGAAGCAGGCCGCCCAGAGGTTGAGCAGGGTGAGGGCGATCACGAGGAAGACAGCGGCGAGGGCGAGTGCGAGCGAGGCGAGGAGGTGGTAGCGGAGACGGAGGTGCTGCTCCCAGAAGGCGAACGGCGCTCCGCGGGGGAAGTTGGGGAGTCCGCGAGCCTCAAAGCGCGCGCACAGCGCCCACACGCTCTCGAGCGCGCGCGACACCTCGCCGCTGTTGCGCAGCCCGCGTAGGTAGAAGGGCATCTGCGCGTAGGCGAGCGGTGCTGACTTCGGGACGTGCAGTTCGACGTCCTGGCGCGAGTGCACCCACTGGCGGGGCTCGGGTCGCAGGTTCGCCTCGGAGGCGGAGTAGGCGAGCGCATCGTTGGAGACCCAGGCCGAGAGGTAGTTGTAGAAGCCCTTGGCGTTGATCAAGCCCTCGTCGTCGACGAGGCGCCCCTGGGGAACAAGCTTCTTGTCGATGGGGTTGTCGGGGCGGCCCGTTTGAACGAGCAGCTTGTAGGCGAGCACGCCCTCGTCAGAGGCGTTGGCGAACCACTGCTCACGCGTGATGCAGCCGCCCGCCCAGTCGCGGTCGAATGCCCGCTGCAGGCCTGCGAATGCGAGGAGAAAAATGCCGTGAAAAAAGGCACTCCTGTGTGCAAGAGCAGAGCTTGTTTGAAGGTACAAATAAACTGCCATACTTTGAATCTATATTTCCATTTTTCAGTTGAGAAGGATATAAGCGCCTCAGTTGTTTTTACTTCGCTTTTGTCTCGTCATTTGCGCCGTATTCCTTGGAAGCAGAATGTACCAATTACCCTATTGGCAATCTGTTCTGCAAGGATAACTCCATTGTGCTTTAAATATTTCACTTAACACACTGTCGTTTCAGTTAACAGGAGTTCGCAGTATGCAACGGACAGGGCTCACTGACACAGCTGCCATAATTTGGACCACGTGAGCATACATTAAGTAAGATTGAGTGCAAATGTTTAAATATGAAGCATTTACGTGACTAACTGTAAAGCTTTTTTTTTTTTGCCCCACATATCATGTTCACCCTCGCGTCATTCTACAGAGTTCAGTGCAACTACGCTAGACAGTAAGTTTGTACAGTCGAACCCCGCTACAACGAACGCCGCTTCAACGAAATATTTCCAATTCCCCGTCAGCTAGCCATAGAAGTCAATGCAACAAAGTCCTCGCCACAACGAACCATTTGTCAGGCTTGCTTTCGCTTCAACGAAATTTTCGGATGATTTGGGCTGGGTTTGAACAATTATTTGACAATAAAATAAGCATAGCGCCAGCTATCTGTAACTTTTTATACATTCAGGACGCTTAGTTTCACCGAAAAACATGCGCGTTGCGACCACACCGCCACCCAAAACAAAACAAAAAATAACTCAGGCGCACGCCATTGCTTGATGGTGATAACGATGTGGCTGGCCGTCTTTACACAAGGCGCAGGCCCGCTTCGCCAAGGCGGAGCCCCAGAGCTACAGCCAATCCGTATCCAGTTGAAATTGCATGAATGTTGCTCCGCTGCTGGCGCGGTGCCGTCATGTATGCGTTGTGAGCAGCTGTCCTTGCCGTTTTCCTTCTACCATTCTTCATAGCCAAGAGCGAAAATCATGGGTTTGCGCATTTGGTCTTGAAGCCTAGTCATTCTATCTTAGTCGCGAGCGCCTGCATATCTTCACCCCCCTCCATAACGCGTTCTTTGGGTGGTGAAAAAACAGATAACCATTGGTATGTTTGTTATCCGAATAAACATGAGTTATGCTGCCAATGTTGCGGAAATGCACGGGGCTATTTTTCTGGCCTTTCCGTGGTGTGTTGGGGCAGATTTCGCCTCAACGAATTTTCGCTTCAACGAAATTTTTCGCACGTCCCGTCAATTTCATTGTAGCGGGATTCTACTGTAGATCCCTACAATATGAATTCACTACCCTAGTATTCTTTCACCATTCCAACCACATACACACATTGCCCGAAGGATTACGTCAGCAGAATAATGTGAAGGGTGGAGGGAGGGAGGGAGGGAGGGAGGGAGAGAGAGAGAGAGAGAGAGAGAGAGAGAGAGAGAGAGAGAGAGAGGAGAGAGAGAGAGAGAGAGAGAGAGAGAGAGAAGAGAGAGAGAGAGAGAGAGAGAGAGAGAGAGAGAGAGAGAGAGAGAGGAGAGAGAGAGGAGAGAGAGAGAGGAGAGAGAGAGAGAGAGAGAGAGAGAGAGAGAGAGAGACCCTATACTCGGGTAAAACTTAAGAACAATAACGGCAGTTGCCCCTATGCTGTGCCTCAACACCACCACAGCTGACCATCCTTCCACGCGGTTGAAAGCGTGCATTACTGAGAGTATTTTGAATGTGACTCGAGTCCGTTCCATGAATTGTTGCAATTAACCTTCTTATAAAGTACTGCAGTGACGACAAACGAACTAGTGGAGAAAAAGCATGCAATTTGTCCTGCATCAAGCGCAATCTATTTTCAAAATGCGCATGCGTGTTGATGTCATGGGCTTGTCACTTTGGCCGAGCGATACACTACACAAGCTAGGGCCATTCTTAAAGGCCAACTGCACTCAAATTTTCGAC